>NC_134366.1:7752604-8059965 GCF_035582795.1 Mycteria americana | reverse complement strand
GAGGATCAGATTAACCTCAAGATTTTTGAAACAGGAGTAAGAATTATTTGAGAAAACCTTAAAGTCTGCTTGTAGTTTTTCCAAGAACAGCTTTTCTAAAAAAAAAAAAAAAAAAAAAAAAAAAAAGAAAAAAAAGAGAGAAAATGAAGACAGAGATACAACTCATACTACCCAGACTTCCTGCAAGACTGCCTGTGTATTTTCGGCCTATATTAAGGGAAGGAACAGATGTGTATAATCTTCATTTTTAAAGAGCATTCTAGCAAAAAAAAAAATCATTAAAAAAATTTTTATCTTTCTACAGAGTATTAGGATAATTTGCTGCATGACCTTCTACAGAAGTTTTTAATTTTTTTTGTTATTTATTGGGGGGGGGGGGACGACGACACACGACCCAAGAGGATAAAGTAACACTACTTCCAAATGCAATTTTGCTCTTTTAATAGCCTTAACTCTTTCTGTGTTTCTTGGCCTCCAAGATGTTATGGCTACCACCACTCCTCTTCCAAAACAAGCATCAGCATGAACAGGCTTTCCTATTTTCTTGTTGAATCACTAGCAAACAACAGCATTAACAGTACGATGAACAGAGGCCAGATTAGGAAGAAGTAGTACTCCAATAATACACTCATCACACAGAGATGCCGCTCACGGTAGCTTCTGCACTTTCATTAGAATTTTTTTTTTTCCAGGCATCCCTTACATTGCAACCAGTCTTAAGGGAGAGTCACAGTTAATAGCCTAGCAAGATGAAAAAGGAACACCTTAGGCAGCTTTTGTTTCAGACTCCAACACATATCACTAGGAGCAACATCCATTGAACATACATTCAGAACAAAAGCCAGAGATATTTCCAAATAAAAGCTCAGTGTTTCACATGCTCCAGAATCTAAGTGCCAACCCAATCTAACTCCTTATAAAAAAACCCTCCTACTGGATTGTTTTAGCACTAAATTGGATCTACCTGCCAGTTTATTTTCAATTAAAAACAACCATTAATTTTTGACCTTGCAGAAGGGATGGGTCATTGTACTTTATGAATTAAGTGGCCATTTTTGACACAATATAGGCAGGTAACTACTCATGTAAAGACAGGTTGGGCCTATAGGAACCTACCTCGTGACATTCAGCAAGGACTTAAATATTAAGTCCTGCACCTGGGACGGGCAAACCCCCTGGCCACTGACACAGCCTGAGGAACAGCTCTGCAGAAAAGGACCTAGGAGGTCTGGCTAAAGACGAGCCAGCAGCAAGCCCTTGCAGCAACGACAGCTGACAGCATATGGGCTTATCAACAGGAGCACAGCCAGCGGCCTGAGGGTTGCAATTACACCATCCCACGCAGCACTCATAAGACCACGGGCAGAGTACTGTACCCAGTTCAGGATTTGCCAGTGCAAGACAGACATCCATAAACTGGAGTGAGTTCAGTGGAAGACCACCAAGATGGTCATGGGCTGGAACACTTGCCCTGTGAGGAGAAGCTGAGGACACTGGGCTTCTTCAGCCTGCAGAAGAGAGCGCTTTGGTGACCTAATAGCAGCCTGCCACTACCTACAGGGATGTTATCAAGGAAACAGAACCAGGCTATTTAGTGAGGTGCAAGGTGGGAGCATGAAAGAGTTAAAAAAAGACTAATACAACTCCAGTCACAGCAGCCCTCATGCACAGAAATATACTGAGGACCACAGGCTGTCCTCTTGCATAAGATCACCGTTCCCATTCATTTTAATGAGATGACATGCTAAGATCTATTTTTAATTAGCCTCTGTAAGTCACTTCTAAAGGCAACTTTAAAAGCTTTGAGAGCCAACAGTTTAGTCATTTCAGCACAGCTATACAAATCCATGTCACACCACCTAAAATAAATCCTTCTGGAATGAATACAAATTTTGATCAACACTTTATAGATAAATAATCTTAAAATACTATTAACGTTCATTATACTTTCTAGATAAAGAAAGGCACATAGATAGACTAGTTGCATGAATTGTTGAAGACCTAAGAAACTATGCTATGAGTATACTAAGTCTGAAAAGCATAAAGTGTTTTAGGAAAAACTTAAAAATCCATCTTCTTTATGTCTTTAGGTTCTCACCCCTCACTATTTCACCACTGTCAAATGACTCACTTATATATTCATTTATATTTCAGTTTTTGGACTTCAACCAGAGATGTCTAAATATTGCATGCTATCATTTTTAAATCTGTGGACTATATATTGAAACGCCTCCTCTAGGAATGTAACTTTGCTTATCAAGCTTTTTGGAATTTCTCAACTCCTGTAAAAAAGCTTTACTTAGCAGGCTGCCATACCAGAGTGAATGCAAACGCTTTAGCATTTCTATAATAAAAATGTGAAGTTCCTTGTTTACCCACCTCCATTTCAAATGCTCCCTTAAACAAATTTTGAAATATCTTCTGCAGTAACATCTTTCACTTCTTTGTCAACAACAAAACATACTAGATTTTTTTTTCCTTACTGATAAAGGATACCTTTCTCCCCACGTAATCCTCCTCTCCAAGAAGTGAACGTATTTCACAAGAGCTCTCATTTAAGGACACAATTTTAATGGAAAAAGCAGTTACAAGTTTTGGAAAGAAGAAGTTTCATAAGAGTCAGGATCTCATGTTAACAAACAACAGAAAAGAACACCCATTTTACTTACAACAGTGGTACAACACTGCATCAAGGAAAGTAACATAATAGTCCAGTCTGATTAGAGAAAGCAAGTACACTTGGATTAGAAACATGAGCTTACCAAAATCCTAGTGCTCAATACTGAGTAAATAAGTGATATACAGTAGACAGTTTCATGCTGCTGCAGTGTCCTCATTCCCCCCCCAAAAAGCTACTGGTTTCCTAAAGCACAATTATATGCACAGAATTTTCTTATCTATCCCCCTAACAAATGTTGCACCATAGGGCTGTTTGGCTGGATGTTACTTTAAGCCATCTGGCATATAAATACATGTCATGCCATTCATGGAGTCCTAAAAATACCTTTTTCCTTTTCGTTGCTAATAAATACTTTCTTCCATTTGAAACAGTGAGATTTTCTTTTCATTAGCAAAACCAGCTCTCAAGGAAGCCAGAACGTTTATGTACTGTCTCCAAAGATGCATGCACTTTGTAATACAGCCCTTCCTTCCTCACATATAGATTAGAAAACAGCAATATTAAAAAACCCACACTGACAACTTCTTTTTCAATGCGTGTCTCTCACATTAAAGATCCATGTATTTAAATATTAGTTTAACAACCCTCCAGCACTATATACAAACGCAAAATGTAAGAGAGCTTACAAGGTCAACTACACACAAGTAATCTGCTTAATACCTTTTCTAAATGTTTAAAATCTGCTTAGCTGTTCTTTGCATTTTATGTCTGCAAAGCTCACCAAAATAACAGTAAAAATACAGATGCATGCAAAATAATTAGATAAGATACACTTCTACATGAACAGCTGAACAGAAGAAGGCTCACCTTTTTCCAGAAGAGTCGGCACTAAAGAAGCAGTGCAAGGTTACATAGTGAAAACACATTTACTGCAGTAGCAGTCAAATCCAGTTGGTGTCTTCATTCTCAGTGAACAATAAAACGCTGAGCCTGAAACTTAACACTTTGTTGCTGAGAACTGCTTGCAAGTCCTGACTGGGAACGGGGTAACAAACACAAGCTTCTCTATGACAACAGGGTAATTTGGATGGGTCTTAGAACGTGAATGCTGCAAGGCTATTTCTCATTTGACTGCATACACTGCCTCAAGGGCACCAATCTATTTTTCTATTTGTTTGGGGTTGGTTTTTTTCTCTCTCTCTTCCCCCCCCCCCCCCAGCTGATGCTGGACCCATATGGATTCATGCATTTGGAAGCATAAACAAGACTGATCATTTTACTGTCACTCACTAGAGAAGCATAATCAATCAGTGTATTTCTAAGCCATTCTTCATCATAACATGAATTAGACCATAGTAATCCTAGAGAAAATGACCATTAAGTTTGTATACAATTTTCAATTCTAAAAATTCCTTTACTCCTCATTTTCCAAATCACTAGTAATTTTATAAAATTTCCACATTTTGACTGAAATTTTCTAGGTATGCTTTCTGTTCATCTTAAACAATTTTCATCAAAAGTGCTTTGGCCTTTTTTCTAGTCTTTTACAAGCAAAATGAAAAACACATTCTCCAATTCTAAAAAGAAAATAAAAATTCAGACTTCATTTATACAGCCCTCTTGCCAAAAAAGCTGGCAGCAAATTTGGCAACAAAACAGACCTCACTGAAGTACTTTTGCATGGGACAGTGAAAACCGGGGTTGAACGGTCTCAATTTTAAACCTGTGACTGCTGACCATGGAAAATGCATTTTGCACAAGTTTTTCTGCAAATCCCAGTGCTGCGGTTAGCTCTAAGCAGACGTCCACCATCCACTTGTGTAGAACCTGGTACTGAAATCAACAGCCATATACCAAAAATACACTAAACACATTTGTAAACTCAGACTAGAAACTCCAAAAGACTACACTTGAACTTGTATGACATGCAAAACTGCTCCAATTAAGTTACTACTGGTACTACAGAATTGGAAACTCTGTAATGGTGACAATGAGAATGGTTACATTGCATATTATCCTACAGCATCAGATTACAGAATTCATCGACCTCCAAGCTTACTCCGCACAAATCATACAAGGCTACTTCATTTATCTTTTTCTGCAGGGTTTTCCTCTCCAATATGCAGGAACTTAAACATAAAAATACATTAGAAGTGCCATGTTTGGATCCCAGACGTGTAACTTTCACTTACAGATGTCAGAAATTGTCACAGTAAGGTAACACTAGCCTGTCAGCTACTTGCTGTAACACTGCAGTCTGCCCTTGCAACTCAGTTTGGTTAGCCTGGGATCAAACAGCTTTATGGAGCTTGAGTAACTGATACTAGTATATATAGACATTATTTGTTTAAAATAAGAGATGAAATGTAGCACCAGACATGTGAGCGAGGTTAAAACAAGTTACAGTTTAAATCCCCAAACTGCCTCCCATGTGAAAATATTTAACTCATTCTAAACTGCTCGGAGTTCTTAACTCCTGTTACGTTTCTCCATGCTATTAAGAGATGGCACTATCTTAGAGATTTCCTCAATACATCATGTCCTAACTGAGTTTTCCTGGGTGGATGGCCATTGTTAAAAAAAGTAGAACTGTAAGAAATACTAAAAGCAGGCGCTGAATTGAATTCAACGTCCTTTTGCATTTCTCATGTGCAGAAACAAAGGTCACTTGGAGTTTTTCACTCCAAGCTTTAGCACAGAGTCCACAGTATCCATGCCATTTGGAGCAGCAGAGGCACGGGACTTTCGTTTTTCCCAGTGAGGAACTCTTCCTCAGAAAGACCAAAAAACCCTGCAATCTTCTTGCTTTTGGATCCATTTTCTCAACAGAAGTTTAAAGTAATTTCTGTGCACAGGTTTCTCTCTACTTATCTCATTTTCTCACTAATGTCTCCAGTCATTAAAATAAGAGAGGAACCCTAAGGATATACACCTACTATGTGTTCTCACTTCAACTCACTGACTGACCTAGGACACCTGTATAGTTATCAGATTGACCTGTGAGACATTCTGGTTGAACTATTTGCTCTGCTACAGATTTTGATGAGATCCTCAGCAACTCACTGTCTCAGCTCCCACCTATAAAAACAGAATGATGCACTAAGGCAACTCCATCAAAGGTTCTGAGGCCACAATAACAGGACAGGATATAAATGTCAGGCAGAGCTCTGGGTTAGAGCAGCAATAACTCATTCCTTCTGCTCCCCCAGCAAGCCTGTTTCTACATTATACTAGCAAACTCTTGTATAGGAAACATTCTCTCTTTTTCCCTTCCTCAGCACAATACAGCAATACTAACGAAGAGGTACTATTGCTGATACAGCCATACCTACAGATGGAGTCAATGAAAACACTTTCACTCACACATCTAAACTAAGCTATCAATTTAATATAAGCTTATCTTGCAAAATATTGTATTTGACAATAAGGTATGGAGTTTTCCAAATATTAGTAAACAGACCTTCTATCAGCATGCTTCTGAAAAAAACCACGTTTGTGGACATTAACTGTTGGATTAGAATGATAAGTCACAATGACAGCATAAAGAGATATTACACTGTCTGTAGGGAGAGCAAACTTCTGCAAGTTACGCCAAAAATTAGTTTTCTTTGTCTTTCATTCCCTTCTACATGATCTTACAGACTCAATTCTCTCTTTCTCCAAAGAAATCCCTTTGAGGAAAGGGTTGTGGAGCACTCCTTTCCCAACCCCGATGGGCACTTTTCTTCTATTTATCTATTGCCAATGTTTCTAATGGGTAAACATACTCAGGGTTTTGATGTTGAAATCAAGGATGTTGCAACAGAATGAATAGCAGATCAAAAATATATTTTCCCACTTCACTAGGAGCCATGCTTTCCAACACACTGCTAGCACAGAAGGCTAGCATGCAATCCAAAACTTAGTCTTCTCTTGCCTCACAGGTGACAAACCTCAATGTCTGCTGATACAAGAGATACGATTCATGTTAACTGACAAAATTAAGGTATTCCAGGAAACAGAAAACTAAAGAAAGCGCTTCTAGAAAACAAATTCACTACCAAATACGACAGGTATCAACAGAGACGGTGACATCATTTGTTATTGATGTTACACTTCAGGAATTAGCAAGATAGTCGAAATACATACGAAGATTGATTCATAAGGGGTTGCGTATCAAAACAGGACAGTTTTGTGCTTCCTGGAAAAGGAACTCTGTTTGAATTAAGGCCACCTCCAAGGTTTAAAGCATCTGATTTAATCCATGTCTGCACAAGAAAATCTGTGTTGTTCAGCCAAGCAATACTCAGATGGTTTTACATAAACTAAAAAGACCTCTGTGAACATGCTCCTAACATTCATTAAGTATTTGCTTAAATCAGTTTGGCACATAGCAATCATTTACTGAGGTACCTTCTTTTTAGCATGCCTCTGCAAGTTTATTAGCTTAACCTGTCAATTTAAAATTCAACTTCTTAAATGGTGCAGTGTCTCATAGTTGAAGTCTTAGGAATGACAAAAAGTTATTGCAGGTAAGCAGTTACCTCCCATCAGCCGATCTACAACATTACTTCATGCACATACTCCTTCCCTCTTGCGCAGCAAGAGAAGTTATTTTTGTGAAGGTAGCTTGCTTCATGGCAAGAGGAGTTAGGGCATGCACGCGAACAGTGACTGTAGCACAGCCAATAAGGTATAACTCATCAGTCATGGCAAAGGCAAACCTTCAATCTCAGAAAGGCAGAACTTGCAATGCCACTACTGCCATGAGAGAGAAAACCATAACAGCTCACCTGCCCTAAACTGAATTTAGAGCCAGCAAAGACGTCAAAGTACCTACATATGAGCAGTATGGGGTAGTGGGGTCTGGATTCCTCCCTACCTGCACACATATTTCTTGCTCCTACTACAAAGCATAAAGTAGGCAGTAGGAAGTCCTGAGGTTCCCTGCATTAAGGGTTTCTAACTAGTGTAAACAGTGGAAAAGTTGATTCACCCCTGAGCACTGTACTCTAGTTTCAAACAGGCAAAGTATCTGGCTGCAAAAACCCCTAGACTGCACAAGAAAGGGATGAGATACAGCATGTCACTCTTACGGGCACTTCAATCCATACTCTACATTTTGACAACACCATCAGTTGTTTAACCTACAGACTTAGCATATTATCATATCTCAGTGAAGTAGTTCAGAAGTTCACACAACAAAATATCTGAAAATTAGTATACTTGAAGCCAACTTTTGACTGAATCAGCTTGCTAATTTTCCCCCTTTTTGTTGCAGTGTATTTCTAGTTTTTACAGAGTTTTCAAATAAATTATTTACACTAATTATTAAACAACGCTGACTCACATGAGAAACATGCTAAAGCACAGCTGAAGGATGTGGTGGATACTACTAACTCGTACACAAAATAAGCTGAACAAATGCATTTACTCATGCTGCTAAACACTGGGTTAACAGCCGAGGCCTTTGTACTGACAGTACTTTATACATTAACACAGTAGCTGCAACAGCAGATGCATTCATCTCCATAAGCCACCATATGTTTTTAAAAGAAACCTTATATAAGAACCAAGGAAGTTTATCTATTTCCCACATTCTAACAGGGATTGAAACAGACTTCACCTCTGTAATATTTTTTGAGAAAGAAAAAACTAATTTCTGCACTTGAAATACATGAGCATACTTTTGCTCTTCAATAGCAATTAGCAGAGCTGTATTGCAGCACCCCTCCAAAATGAATGGTACTAAAGAAAATTACTTGATTCTAGGGATACCCATAACTGTAGTATTGCCTAGCCAGACAGATAGTACTGTTTAGGAAGTCAATAAACTGAACTGTCACAGAAAGGAATTATTATATTTTTTCAAAATTTTACCTTTTCCCTTCAGCTGGAAGTCTCCCCTTACTTCTCTGCTTCAGTAGTCAACACACAGCTGCCACACTGCCAAACTCAGCCTGCCAGCTGCTCAGACCACAACCTTTTTACGGTACCTTCCAAGGTAATTAACTGAAGTAAGAATGATCCTCCCTCTGTTCTTTTCACCCCCACAGTACCCTATTCTTTCTTGTTGGAAGATCTGAAATCCTCATTTTTACTGTCTGCTCAGATACTTCTCATGTCATCCATTTGACCCAGTTTGTCCTGCTCCATACACATGCCCTATAAGTAACATTAAAACTTTTGTTTCTCTAGAATTTACTATCAGGAAGCATGTTTCGTACAGACAAATTTTCAAAATACTAATAATTCATCTTTATTTCACTTGCCATGCTGTTTCAGGGCTTTCTTCCTCCTAAAAAGCTTGAATCACACCTACTGTTATTTTACATCACTATGAAAATGATTAACAGATTCACCCATTCTCATAAACTACTGTCACACAGCACCTTATCAGGAACTCTTTCCATTTTACTCCTGTGCATAATGGAGTATCGATTTGCATCCTCTGAGACAAAGTGATTAGACAGCAGAAGACAGGCAACAGGCCCTGAAATCTGCAGTCAGAATCTCTTAAACCAGAACACATGTCACATAGCCTGCTGGCTTCCTCATCTGAGGCTGAGAGATGAAGGCTCATTAGAACTGCAGTGTTATTTCTTTCCTTCCCTGCTGCAGAAGAGCTTCTAAAACTCTGCAGGAGCTTATCTTACCCAGAGATGAAGAAAAGCTTATGCGAAGGCATGCAGTTCTTCAGAGACAGTTATACTAGGGGAGGCCAATTGCTTGTTAATCAAAAGCCTCTTATCTGGAACCACCTGGACCTTTATGCTGTTCTAAAATGAGGACTAGGAATCCCAGCTGGACTATTTCACATACGCAGAGGTTCTTCACAGGGTTGTAGGGCACAAACATACTGTCAGGGAGAGGTTGGTACCATCCTTTCCTGGGCACAGCCTGCACTTGGATCAGCTTAAGCTAATCAGATATGCCTGTGAGCAGTTTCCTATTAAGATGAGATCCATATGAAAGAAAAAAAAAAAGATCAGAAAGTATTCAAGAATATTTAATGTCACTTACAGACTACTCTAAGCAAGGACAGAAGGGATTTGATCTTATGTTGAAATACATTTTCCAGGGAAAAAAAAAAAAAGCATATTGGCAGAGTGCTGATGATCCTGCCCACCTCCATAATTACTGTACTGACATTAAGAGATTTCACCATTCCTTCAAACAGAAAGCAATACTCGAAATACACTAAACCAAACCGAAAACATACAGATTGTTTACAGAGCAGCAACAAAGCCAGGTCATGAGATTATTTTTTTTTTTCTTTGGAAGCATAGGGACTGCACTTTATATCTAGTTAAACAATAAGGTTCTGTAAGGTCTACTGCAGCTGCCCTGCAATGGATATTGAAAAGAAGTCAGGATACAGTTTAGCAGAGATCCTGTACTAGACAGCATTAGTGTTTTAATTAGTCTCAACGGCAGTTTTAAGGCTGACACCTATGAAGAAGTGATTGAAGGTGAAGCAGCTACCTGGAAAGGCAGCTTCTGAACACAGTGTTTGCTTCCAGTGCCACACTACAGCAGAGAAGAGTCCAACCTGCTAAGCTCCCTGCTACCAGCAGCACAGCTGTTTTGGTTACTTGCTCAGCTTGCTCTGTTTTCATGCAAACAAGGGGATCAGAGAACCTTTCTTTTGCCTTCCAAGTAACCTGGAGACAGTTAATTTGCTATCAGCATTTTCTGTTGCAGCCTTCCTTATAAGCTTAAAAAAAAAAAAAAAAACAAACCAAACAAAACCCACATGGCAATGGGAACTGACTAGAAGAGCTGGAGACCAGCCACATAGAATAACACATATTTGCTAAGAAGAAAAGGGAGCCTCAATGTTTCAAAGTATATACTGGAAACCACCAGAACAAAAAAGGAGAAACCATTTAAAAATAAATCTCCCAGTCATAAAGATAAGAAAGCTTCCATACACCACGGGGTCAAACAGCCCTCCAAAAAGCAACGCCTGCCCTCGCCCTGCAAATGAATCAATGAAAGGAGCAGCGCCAGCAAAACTAACGCGTACAGATCCCCACGTTTTGGGCTGACAGTTGCATAGTTTCAGTCTACCTGCAGGCGGGCTGCTGCTGCTCCTTCACATGCATTTAAAGACTAAAAAAAAATAATAGTTACATTGTCTGCCATCCTGTGTAGCACAACCCACAGCGGCCCCACGGTCTCTCCCTGGGGGAGTGCTGTTGGTCAGGTTAAACTCACAGCCCTCCCCATGCGGCTGGCTCACCCAGCGACCCAGCCAAGCGGGGCCCCCCCGCTACAAGCTGCCTCCGTTCGGTTTAGCCAAAGAGGGGGGAGCCCCGCGTCCGACCCGGGCAGGGGCGGCAGGATACGGGAATCACTGCCCCGGGACAGGCTCCGCCGCGTCCCTCAGGGCAGGCGGGAAAAGGGCCGGGGGCGGCCTGATACCGCCGCCGACGCTGTCCCTCACCGCCCGGGGCTGCCCCTCACACCGCCACCGGCCCTGTCCCCTCACGCCCCGGGGCTAGCCCCTCACATCGCCGCCGACCCCGTCCCTCACCCCTCGGGACCGCTCCTCACACCGGCGCCGGTTCCCCCGCCGGAGCCTCCTCCTCTCGCACCGCCACCACCGACCCTGCCCCTCACAGCCCCGGAGCCGCCACCGGCCCCGCACTCACCGCGGCGGCGGCATCGCCGCTCCGCCCGCCCCGTGCCCTCGGCGGCAGCGGCGGCGGCGCGCACCGCTCGCGCGCGGCGGTGGCGCCACGTGACCGCTGCTGCCGCCTCCTCCTCCTCCCCCTCCCCCCCCCCCCCGGCCGGCGCCGTCACGTGAGGCTGGGGCGCGGCCGCCATGACAGGCGGGGCGGGATGGGCCTGAGAAGATGGCGAGCTCGGAGGGAGGAGTGAGGGGGTGCGGGGTTCCTGCGTGGCCCCCTTTTGCTGAGCGGTGCATGACCATGAAGCTCTGGGGGGTTCCAGGGCTGGAGAGCTGTGGATGTGCTGCCTTCAACCGCCTCTCCCCTCAGAGTTGCTGTGCATCTGTCCATCCCGCCGGGCTTGCAAGGAGTTCTCTTGTAGTTCTCTCTGAGGACTAAAGCCCTTTCCAGTCCCTCAAGGAGGTGTCTGCTTTGGGCTTTATGGTCTTAAATGGCCCCTGGAAGTACTTGTCCAGGGGCTTTGAAGGGGAGGAAAGAGGTGTGGGTCAGGCTGATGGAGGATGTTTGGGCCATCTAGGAATGTTTTCCTCACTGTGTAGTTTGAGTAGCTGTCTGGAACGTGGGGAGCTGGTTTCTTCAGCGGGAAGGGGGAGATAGCTGAGGGAAATCAACCACAACTACCCTAAAATAACCTGAGCTTGGCAGTTAATGTGCATCTAAAGGGACAAGAGCTGACATCCTCACAGGTGGAGAGGTGTGTTGAATCCTCAGATCTTTCATACCCAGAGTAAGTGATCTAACTACCAACTTACTAGACAAAAGGGTGGTGGGGTTGCTTCACCACTGATCCATCTTCGTGCAGGACCTGACTTGGCAGGTGTCCGTTTGGGAGGGGGAGTGAAACTGGAAGGCATGTTGGGTTTGTAAACCCTGGTGAGGTTTAAGAATGAACTGGGTGTCAGATTTGCTCAACATAGTCAGGACTGGGAGCTTTTTTGTGAATACCCAGATACAGAACTCAAGCTACTGAGTGACATTTTGAAGATGGCAGATTTTATTTTACTAAAGTGGAAATTAAAAAGGGTTGACACACCCAAGGCCATTCTTTGGTGGATATTGCCCTTGGTGTCCAGAGATTATGGGAAGGTGCTTTATAATAACACAAATAGAGCAGAATACAGAACTTGTCAAAAAGATGTAGCTACAGCATTGAAGTACAGAGGGCAAAAGGCAATATATAATCAGAAGCTTCAGTGAGAAAAAAAGGAGTGACAGACTGTGGAGGGGTTAGTAGGTGGATGACAAGGAGGTAGCAGGGATCACGATGAAAGTAAATGCAGTTAAATGAGATAGCCACATAGTCAGCATCCCCATCAGCCAGCTTTTCATAATTCCTGTTTCATAATGGCTAATATGCAGCTTTGATCCCTCTCTCATAATAATTTAGCCTGAGGACTGGAGGTGTGTGCTAAGCTCTTTTAGGTAAAAGCAACCTCAGCACATATGACGTGCTTTCTGCAGAACCATTATCCTTGAAGGCCTTCTAATTTGGCCAGTTCTTGCCTACCTTGTAATTCCAGGTATTTCATCTACCCAAATAGCTATTTTAGTTCTTATTGAAAAGAGTTTCCCTGGTGCTCAGATTATCATTTTATTAACAGAATTAATAAACTGCTACTTTTTAGCGTCATTTACTGTAAGGTCTTTGAGACGTGTTTAATTTCTCAAAACCCCTGATAATGATAACCTGCACAGCCCAATTGCTTAGTATACTCTATGATAACTCGTTAGTGTTAACTAATTGACCCACTTCCTATGTGCTCACAGCAAGGGACAAGAACTCATATGAAAGTGCTGGCAAGAAGTCGTAACCCAAAGTAATCCTCTGTCAATATGGGTTGTGGTCAGAATTCGAGATCCGTGTGTACTCAAGCACTGCAGTTTCATTTATTAAATGTTTCTGTTGTTGACATGTCTCGGACACAGAAATGACACAAGAGAAAGGGACACTGAGCTACAAAAGATATTAAGTCCTGTCTCATTTCTTAGATTGGCCCTTCCACTTTATGAAAAAGGAGGCGAATATCCTGAAACCCAAACAGAATTAATGTATATTATTTTTCTAAATCCAAATCGTTGACAACAAATTTCTTCAGCTAACGTGTAGAGCTTGTTGACCAGCTGTGATAAAGAAGACTGGAGGAAACTCCAACTGTTCTTTCAATAACTGGGAGAACTTGCATTTGTTTCAGTGGTTTCCTTGTATAATAGTTTGCCTATGGGCTGTCCATGACTGAAGTCAGAGTCTGCACGTCCCCATGTGAGTATGGTTTTGAATGGAGTAAACAAGCCCTTGTAAGTGCTGGACGGTTTATTTGAAGTATTTGAGGAAGCAGGACGTTTATCTGGTTGCTCTCGGACTCTTCCTTCCTACTGTTACTTTTGCTGCATATCACTCAATGTGGTTTTTTGCCTGCTTTCCAAAAGAAAGAAGGTCGCATGACAACTCAGAATATGTATATGGGTTTATCTGATCTGCTCTCTCTTCTCAAATACTTTTGAAATCTTGGGCTGTATTCATCAAATTTGACAGTGGGTGGAGACCTCAAAGACATTACATTCTAAAGAGCTTTGCAAAAATAGATGTCTGAATAGAAGAGAGAGACTGTTATCCACTACTGAGGAAAAGCCTGTAGAACAAGTTCATCCCACATACCCTTAAATTCATTAGGAGCACTCAGGAAAGAATCCATGGAGCTGTTGTAGCTAGTCTATTGAAAACATCAGTTCTGTGCTTTTTAGTAGGTGAAAAGGCAAAAAGTATGTTAGGTACATTAGGACAGGAATAAAAAATAAGATGGGATACTGTTGTAAAACCCGAAGTGCTTGTACATCTTGAATATTGTGTGGAATTCCCCCCTAAAGCACCGGGAAAGGTACAGAGAAAAGCAACAAGCTGATCAGAGGTGTGGAATTGTTTCCTTAAAAAAAAAAAAAGTGTAAATACAGTCAAATGGTTTAACTTGAAAAAGGAGTATGAAGGAATGTGATAACGGCATAGAAGTCTATTGTCATAGAAAAAGTGAATTCTGTGTTTCTTGTAGCACAAGGTTTAGGTGTCCTGAGTGAAATTTCCAGGCAGTAAATTTAAAAGAAACAAAAGAATGTTTTTTCTTGAATTACAGTTGTAAATTGCTGCAAGTGTATTGTAGAGGCCAAAAGTATAAACGTGCTCATGAGTCGATTAGAAATGGAAATGGAAAAAAGGTCCATTGAGGCCTCTTAAACATAATGCTAATGCAGCTGCCAGCTCAGGAAATCTCCAAGTAAAGGAGTGGATTCAGCCAGCAGATTAAGGCACCTAAATTTGGGTTTCAGTGTGTAGGTGTCTCCATGTGAACCAGATGTCTTAGCTCCCTTTATACTCAGTAGAGAACTAATGTGGGATTTCGTTACATAAATGCAGGCATCAAATGCCATTTTAGGCATTGTGGAGTTTTCTACCTGGCCTCTTGTTCCAAGAAGAAGCAGATCTCCTAAAAAGCCTGTAGTATGTGAAGTCTCACGTGGAAGTCTTTGGTATCTCAGACCATCACAGTTGTCACTAAGCACCTATGGTTAGCAAGCTGAACCCTGCTCGTCATTGATACAGCAAGCTATTCGGATCACCTTAAGGTAGATATATTGTTGTATTTTGAACAGCTGAATAGCTCTCAGCTTCATTAACTGTGTTGAGTAGTTCTCTATTGACTGTAGGAGGAACTTATATTCAGATGAAGACATCTGCATGGGGACACTTCAGTCTAGGTGTCAGAGTTTGTAGGTTTTGCCAGGCTGTACCAGAGGGCATATTGCTTAGTGTTCTATTGCTATTTCCTTAAGTTTCCTTAGCTAGTCAGACCACCAAGTGGATTCAGCTGGGATTGATTTAGGGGAAGAATACAGGAGATTAGGTATGGAAAACCTTCTTGAGATACTCAGATTTATTGATAATAAGGATTGTGTGAAGGTTTAGATTCACGGTGCATTGTATAATGGTGCATTGATGTGTAGTGACACTTTGAACACAGTTTCATAACTCTCTAAGCCTGGAAGATACCTGATGGCCAAGAGTTCTGGGGAACTGCAGATACTGCTGATGAAGCCACCAGAATGACAAATTCTTAAGCCATTAGATCCTGTAACCAAAAGGGATTTTTTTCACAAAGGTAAATCAAAACTAATGTGGTTGGTGACAGGCTTTACACCCTTCTGTGTATCAGACCAGTTAGATCTTGTTAGAGTAGCAGAACTTGCCTAAGAAGAATTTGGGCTAAGATTCAGGCCAAAGAAATTAGAAAGAAAAGTAACTAGAAAAGCTAGATGATAATTATATGAGTTTTGGAAAGCAGAATCATTTTTTTTCCTCAATCTCTTGCACTTCAAATTTTTTAAGTTTTCTAGTTGGAAAGACAAAACTTTTAGCAGTAATGCTGTCCTCTTGGGCTGATGAAATCTTTGACAAAACAAGTAAACAAGTCACCAAGCTCTGACTTTGTTTTTTGGATATCTTAAAACAAGCTAGGAATGAGCGTTTATGCTTTTAAAACTGCACTGGTCACCAGCTGTGCTACTGCAGCAGTGTTTCCATTTGGTATTTATTCACAGAATGCCTTGATAGTACAATAAATAGTAAAGACTCCCTCCTAGCATCACTGCTATTAACAGAGCATCTGTATCTCTCAAATGCCGTGCTCTTCAAGATGAGACAGAGACAAGAACAAACTTAATATGATGTAATGGGCAGGTCCTCTCCCTTTTCCCATACATGGGACACAGATAAGATCTACCAACCAGCTAAATATATTAACATTAACCCATGCTAATGAAGCAAGAAAGAAGTTGTGGAGTGGAATGATGAGCATATGTAACGTGTCCCTAAAATCTGCAGGAACATAGGGAAGAAGCCAGTTGTGTGAGAGACAGACGGTGCTTGGAAGAATTCACAGATCTAAGGATCTTGCCTTGTTTTGTCTCAACAAGGAACTGCAGCACTGAGAATACACAGAAGAATAGCATTGGCATGCTCTGTTCAATTCCTTTCAATGTTTTTCCTTCAATTTTCAGCCCGATCTGTGTTATTTTTCTGTACTTCTTAACACCTCTTTCCTGATATTTTCTGTAGAGTCTCTCCAGAGCTGTGGAAAAGTTGTGTTTTAGCTTTGAAGTGTTGCTGACAAAATTCCATCTGTTTTTGGTATTCAGAAGTTCTCACTCTTAAGATCTGGGAGCGAGATGTTACATTTTCTGTCATTTCTTTTTATTGAAATAAAACATTCCTTGGAATCTGTGGAGGGAGGTAATTGCCTAAACGTTCTGTCCAGTGTTGCTCAACTGTGCTCAGATCACTTCACAGGCTTGGGGTCTGGGCCAGCCTGGGCTGATTTCTTTTCCACTTTGGACTGTTTTGCAAAGTTTTGGGAATGAAAACAATCCCATAAACCCCAGAAATCTCATCACTGAATTGGCTTTTTTCCAATGAATTATATTAGAACTGTACCAACAGTTTCCTTCCATATTTGTTTCTACTCCCTGATAAGAGGAGGAAAAAAGTTTATTTGCAGAGGTCAGTCTCATTATCTTCTTTTTACAGATGTGGAAGTTAAAGCACAAAAAGATGAAGTTGTTTGTTCCAGGTCATCCAACAGAGCAGTGGCAGAGAGAAAAATAGAACCAAGTCCCTCAGTGCTCACTCTGTTGCATCACTCTGTCTTCCTGTTTTGATGAAAACATCTGAAATGTAATTTTCATAGGTAAGTATGTGAGAAAGATTCAGATTTCCCAAAGCATGGAAACCAAAACCTTTAGTTATGTCACATAAACAGAGGTTAGATAGAGTTCAAACTGAGACAAAGACTCCAAGCCTGAGTTGTGGCACTTCTGTTGTACAGGTATCTTTTTGATAATTCTTTCTCATAGCAGGTATAATCTTCCCAGTATCTTTCATCAAAAGACCCCTCAGCCTCTAGCCCCATACCTACTGTAGAACAGGATGCTGAGCCTTTATTTTATTTTTTTTCATACTACAGTTTCATTTTCTGCATTCTCAAGGATGGGGTTTTCACTTTCCTAGCACCGAGAAAAGCATAAAAAGGAAGTATGTGTAACAAGCAAAGGATGGTTATCCAGTAATATTCATAGTTTCATTTTAGCTCTATTTTTCCCATTGGTTTTACAAAATTATGCCAATTCATACCAACCGGGGGCAGTTCCTGCTTCTCTGTAGCAACGTTACTCTCTGTTGTAGAATCATAGGGCTTGTACCCCTTCTTCTTCCACCCCTCTCTCCAATTTGTCATTCTTGTCTGCTGTTTCTGTAACCCATCCTAAAAAAGTCACAACTTTAAAATCATCATGAACAACCAGACAACCATTTAGAAACTTCTACTCTAAATCATTCTTCTTTTTGAGAGGCCTGAGATATGTTAGCAGCATACCCCATCTTTGTATTGTTTTTTCAAAGAATAATACATGAAATTCAATAGTAGTTGTGTTTCCTATCTTATTATGCATATGTGAGAAACTGAAGAGGAATTATATTCTTATAGCTAAGAGGACAAGAATTAGGATACATGACTGTCCCTCAAGGCTCTCTCCATAAGCCTGGGTTTATTGCTTGATGTCTCCATTTGTTATATACAGTATGTTGATAAAATTCTTACCCCCACAACCTGTGTCTATTTTACCTGTTTAGATTAGAAGCACTTGTGTCCAAACACAGTTTCTTATTGGGCAATTATGTATCACTACAAACAAGGACACCTGACCTCTCTTAGGATTGGTAGGCAAATCCAAAGCAAAACAAAAAAAATCCCCATCAGCAACATACTCTTCATTGCATTACTAACTTGTGGTTTACCAGAGAAATGTGTTAGGGTAGGCTATCAAAAGCAGTGTTTCTAAAGTGTAAGTTTTGGAAATGTCATAAACTTGATTTCAATAAATGATGAAAACAAATTAGAAAATAAGTATTCTAATTGGCCTATACAGAACCCAAGAGCTGTGTAGTTACTTGTAAATGTACTCCTTATTTTAGCATGAAAAAAAATCTATGTGATTAAAAAGCTCAAGATAATTTTGGGGCCTATTTTTTAATAGGCCCCAAATACAAATAACATGACCTTTGTGTTAATGATTTTAGTGAAGGATTAGTAGGCAATTAAATGAATGACTGGAGGATACCATTATTGCACTATCTGAAAATGTCAAGCTCTGAAAGAAGTATATTGCTTAAGGAAAATGGTGAAAATGGAAGATAAATACTGCTAAAATCTGTCCTGGATAGACACTGTGCTGTACAAGGGGATAGTATAACATTCTGTACAAGTCGTGAGATGCCCCCTGGTGTTATAAACCTCAGCTGTTTATTTCTGTTGAGACATAGTACATGGTCAGAGCAGGATAAAATACCCGAAGAATTGACAGAGGATAAGAAAGTGTAAAAGGTAAACGGAAGCTAGAGAAGGTCGCAAAGCTGCACAAGAGGGATTGGTAGCAATGCCATTTAGGATCTAACCACCATTTACAATAAGCAGAATTAGCTGTAAGCTTCTCAGTTTTAGGTAACATTTTCAGTAGCAGAAGTTAGAGGATGCTGTATGGTGATGGGGATCCAGGTGAGGAAGGGGTCAGCAGCGTTTTGTGGAGGCTATAGATGGAAGGAGGCTTGGAGAGGCTTTGGAGTGCCACAGAGAGAGGAGTTCCCTTCTTCACCCAGATGTCTCTTTCATAGCACTGTAAGGGTTATGGTACCCCTAAACCTGCCTTTGCAGCCATGCATGTCAACTCCAATCACCACAAGCAACAATATACCCTGTCTTCTTCCTACAGCAATTTCTACTTATTTGGGGCTGCTGAGCAGAGGAAGGAGAAGCAGGGAGGGGACAGGAGAAAAGGAACTATTTCAGCAAAGGGGAAGGGAGGAATAGAAGGTGCCAAGCCAAAGAGGAACGCCTTAGACAGCAAGGCTTTCTGTTCCTATTACTAGGGTCAAAAATCACTGCTCCAAAGAACCAGTGCTCTAATAGTAATGCCTGCTTCCCTTTCTTTCAGAGACACTAGTGGTTGTGCAGGCAGAAGGCACGTACGGCCTACGTGCCTTGACGTTTCTGTGTAGTTGAGAACTGTGAGGAGAGTCTCTGTGTCCCAAGTAGCAGTGCTCTGACTATTAGGACACACTTTTACAGGAGCCCTAGTTTTCAGGTAGAACTTTACATAAAGTATCACTTGTTAGAGAAATGCTAATAAGTAGTAGTATCTTGAAAAAGATAAGAAGAGACAAAAGTGGAAATAAAATATTTTCAAGGTCTGAGATTAGGCTTGTTGGCATGAGGAGGATTTAGAAAAGTCAGGATTTTCTTGGAATAGTCTTGTCAAGAAAGAGAGAAGAAGAAAATTGTAATTAGGATAGATAAACTAGAATTCTGTTCTTGCCTCTAAATTGGTATGGCTCTTCTCCAAACTCAAGTGGCAGTTCTAGATGCTAGCAAGTGGTCCTGTGAGGTTGGTTATCCAGGACTTTTCTGGAAATAAAGTCACATAAAACATGTGGACCTAAAAATGTATAGACAAGAGCAGAATCAAAAGCAAGTGATTCTAAGACTTTAGGGGGAATTCCTACACTATAACATAGCTGTTTGTAACTGGATATTTAGTATTTGCAACTTTGTTTTGGAGGATCTTCCAATGGCAAAACAAAAGATGTTTGCTGCTTCATTCAAGCAGAAAAAGAATATTATAAGCTGTTTTCAATACTAAATGAATACCAAATCTCTACCCCTTTTGTATGACTTTGTGATGGAAAAAAGAGCATATCATCTTGTGTTGTTAAGAGAAAATACCAATGGTTTAGCCAGGTGTCTGATTTTAATGTCTACATATCTTGGAGTTTATTACTTATGAAGGTTTTCGTTCTCTTGTGGATTAGATAAGTGAGGATAAGGAAATGAGGAAAAGAGGGAAAAATCCCTTTGAACAGATCGGTATTGGTTGTAACAAAAATTGCAGCACTTCATTATGTAAAAATTTGTTGTAAACCAAACGATCCTATGGTGTTCTTATACCCTTTGTTGCCAAAAGGAGTAAGGTAAGAATTTCAGCTTTCATTGTAATGAAAGCCTCCAGCCCTTGTGGTTAGAGGAATAAGACCTTGAAGATTTGACACATACGTAAGACGATGGCTCATCCTACAAGAGTCAAATTAAAAAATAGTAATAAAAAAGAGACAAAGTGAAATATCTTCTAGTGTTTTTTAATAAAGCCATTCTTCTGATTTTGCAGAGACCAGCTCCTGTTTTTGTTAGTGCTCAGGCTGGTAATACTAAGCATAAGTCCCAAATATGTCTTCTGGCACCGTACCAATTTGAGTTAAACGAAAATATATTATCCATTCTCCTAAATGCAAGCTTCTGCTGTACCATATTATGGAACCAAGTTATCTGAGAGTTGCAAAGTAATACCAGATGGTGATTGTAGGTTGGCTGGAATTTGCGGTCTCTCTCGTCTTGCCACATGTTTCACCACTTGGAAGCTTCTGAACTATATAGTTCAATTATTTGTCTCCTTGGCTCAATATTCCCTTTCTTTAATTTTCTGGTTTGGTGCAATTCTTCATGCTTTCACTAGGTGGGTCCCCACAACAGTACACTGGGCAAGCAACTTGTTGAGTAGCCTGAACACATTTAGGTAAATGTATCTCGCAGTCAGTTTTATTACCACTTTCTTTGGCAGAAGTTCACTGCACCACAGGTTTCGATGTACAATTTCATGATTTAAAAAACTGATTAGAGTGTTGGGAAGTTGCCATAAAGGGACTGAACTTGGGGATCTTCCTAGGACTATTGCCTTTCTAACTTACCTATTTCAACTGGAAGTTAAAACAAATGTGCTCTTCTTGTAGCCAGTCAGGTACAGTCCTATCAAGTTTTGCAATTATTTTACCTTTCAAAGGGTGATGCAAAGCTGGTTGTTTAGCAACATTACATATATTCTTCCTTTCCAAAATCAAAAGTTAGTAATCTTTAATGCTTTGCAACTTCCCATACTAGTCAAAACAACAAAAAAAATCTTCTTCCATGTGTGTTAGGTATGTACTGACTACACAAGAAAAAAAAGACTTCTTAGCTAAAATCTTCAGAAATTTTCTTTCCAGGTACAAGTATTTTATATGAGTGTGTACTTACATTAAAAAAGATTTACCCCCTAAACCTGACCAAAACAAAACCCAAAACCAAAACTTCAGTTCTCTCTGTCCTTTAATGCCCCATAGAGAAGATTAAGGAGAAAGAAGTCAGAGATTAGCAATATTTTTTAATGTCCTATTAGAAAGCCAGTCTAACCCAGTGGTGGGTAGCATAAAAGCTAGACATACGTAGCTCTTGAGCCCTTTGTGGTGCCTTCTCCACCACAGTCTGAATATGATTCTTGCCTGGTGCAGCACCCATCTGTCACATCAACCTGGGAGAAAACTATAAGTCAGGAACAGGGCAGCTCTTGCTGCTAATTGACGCATAACATAAAATGGTGGCTCATCCTACAAGAGTCAAATTAAAAAATATTAAAAAGAAGAGGCAAAGTGAAATATCTTCTAGTGTTTTTTATTTTGTGTTTTGTTTTTATTACCCTGCTAATTTTAATAGTTAGAAGTATATGGTCTTTAGAAGTCATGGTGTTCTGAATGAGGAGGCATGTAGTTTCTTTACTGTCTCAGATTGTGCCTTCACCCTGCAAAGAAAGAGGACCAATTAACCTGCAGAGAGCTCTATACTGTCATTTCCAGGCTGTTTCTGACATTCAGGCTTGTACTCTTAAAGCTAGCTCTCTTTATAGTGTAGTCTCCAGCACTGATTTAACTTTAGAATGGATAACTCTTACCTCTGGGGGGCTTATCTAAAGATATCTTTTCAATGCCCACTTCTCATATCTTGGCATCTACAGAAAGAAAATCAAACCAGCCAATTTGAATTATTGTGAGGTTTGGTTTTATTTTTTCTTCTTCTTTTCTTCCCCCTCTTATCCAGGCTCATTAAGTGAATCTATTTCATGTGCTTATTTGACATGGTAAGACAATTCATGAGGAAGCCTAGCAAGAAGTGCGAATTTTGTGATTTATGTTTAGAGGGCAAAGAAAGGTTTAGAAAATTCTTACATTATGTATTACAAAGATAAGCTGAAAACTAAAATTGATTGTTTTCTTTCTCAGTAACCAACTTACATTAAATAAAACTGATAATCATTATTGAATATATTTAAACTCAGAAAATCTTGGTCTGTCAAATAATTAATGCTAGACAAGAGAGAGACTGTCACAGTACACAGAGGCACGGTAGTACTTAATGTCAGAGATCTGGCTCAGAATTAATCCTCAAGAGTGACTATAACATCTGATTTCTTGGTTTTAGCAAGTAGGTAGATAGAATTTTCTGTATTTTACCCAAACCAGTTTTAATGGTCTCCTTGTCTTCCTTTTGATGGCAAGAATCCCAACTTGGAAAAAAATAGCTTCTATATTGTTTTAGTTTGCTTATGTCTCTAAGTGATGGTTATGAGCTCCAATAGTTATCTCTTCATCATCAAGCTAGTATCAGTGACAATCTCCATTCTTCAGCTCTGTGCCAAATCTACATTTAGGCTGAGTGCAAATGCTCTAGGAATCCAGGACAATGAGGAACAGCGAGAAATTCTGATAAAACTTTGATTCAGATTTGGAAAGTTCTTGTGTGTCTCAGCCGGGAGACTTGATCTGGTAGGGGGATCTCATGCTCACCTGGATTAGAGTCACCCTTCTGCATCCCTGGGCAATTACACAAAGTGTAGTGAGAGTGCTCATCATTTCTACTTCCAGAGTTACAAACCACAAAGCCAGACATACCAGATAAGGTTGGTCTGCTCACACTTGTCTGGCACCATCATTTCCTCTGGGAAAATGGCAAAAGCAAATAGCAACTTGCCTGTTTGCATGTAGGCGTGATCCTCCTGAGAACATATAATTTGGCACCATGCGCAAGTGAAGTTCAAACATCCTCAAGCTATGAGTTGTTGACAACATCTCTCAGAATAGACATATAAACTACGTAAAGCAGTTTTGGTGCTGCCTGATCTCAACATTACCTTCAAAAACTGTAATGGTTCCCAAGCCACTAAGTCACTATGGTTGGGGAAATATGCTTATAGCAAAGGGTGTTAACCACTTAACCTTTGCATCAGCCCCCTTGTCTGCAGGCAGAAGGTAACAACACTTACCAGCCTCATCAGGACCCTGGGAGATGCAAAGCATGCTTAAACTTTTGTGTGCATTGATGAATGCTTATGTATTGCTGCCCCACAGTGGCTGGGTTTACAAAGGGTATAATCCTCACAATAAAGGCAATGGTGAACATTTCAAATATTAGTAGTTTCTCAGTCAGATTAGTAGCTGTGCAAAACGGGCATTGCATTTAGACTGGTTCCCTGTTTACTATTCAAAATTTGAATGCAATTAAGCATAGCTGCTGGTGTCATATCTACATTACTGTTGATGGACCTGTCCCTCCTTTATAGGAGGTAGTATAGAAGTGCCAAGCATCACTACTGTAATGAAATCAGAGGGAGGTAAATATACCATATAAATATTCGAAGGCCTCTCGAGACTGAGAGTCAGCAAGCGAACCTTGGCTGCAACACAGAAAATTTGAGAGTTGTTAATACAGAGGATTAAAGTGGCAGGCATCCTCTGGCCTATAGCAGGATTTAACAAATGCCTGCAAACGCAATGTTCAATAGGACTCCAAGGCATAACTCGACTGTAACTTGGAGTCTGCACAGAGGGAAAAGAGAAAGCAGTCCAGGATCATGTTACTCATCTGATTGCAAAGGGTTCTGTTTTCAGCACTGCCCCCTGGGCTTTACCTGATCTATCCAAATAGAGGATGTCTGCGCTTCCCACCCTGCAATCATTCATACATAAACAACTCTAAATACTTTTCTGACTGTTCTGCCAGTTTCAGCTCTTCTTGCTTATTCAGTGCCTGCTATCCTGCCAAAACAACAAACTGAGCTCGTGTGGGTTGTGGTTGGGGGCAGAGGCAGGCAACAGCGGTCTGCTCGTTTCCTTTGTTTTTCACGTTTCTCTTTGGCCTTTCCTTGGGTAAAATCCAAGGGATGGATCATTGCTGGTTCCATCATGATGCAGAAGGAACAGACATCACTTTTCAAACAATGACAGCTTTATGAAGCTTAACAGTCTCAGCCAAAGTCTTGATGCTATCATCAGACATGTCTTTCTTCCCAGTCCCTGCAGGTGACTGCAGCTGGCAGCAGATCTTTGACAGTCAGATTCTGTATGTTATCTCTGTTGGACCAAGCCTTTAAATAATTGGACGGGAAGATCTGAGAAACAGATATGCTATTTCAAGGCATAAATAACATTGTGCTGAGTGCTGCAGAAGGCCTTTATTTAATTTAGTTCGATTTGGTTCAAATGTGGTCATCTGGTTTGGCTTCCAACCAGGATTTCTGTAGATGTATGCTGTTTCTTCTTAGACCACCAACTGGCATATACAAATCACTTCTCACTGTGCTTCCATTCCTCAGCTCTTCAATGAGAATAAGATGTTCTTGACTTACAGGAAAGAGAGATAAGGAGTGATGGGAAGTAAGTTTGTGAGATTTTCTGATTTTCTAGTAATAGAGATTCATATAAATAACTGAAACACAGGACTGAAATGGCGAGAGTATTTGCTATTAACAGCAGAGAAATGTGGAGAGCATTGCTGGTACACTGCCATCAAATCACGTCGTATAACTGAAATCCATCCCTTTGAAGAAAGCCAGACCATGCAAAGTAAAAACTATTTAAGCTGTCAGAGTTAAACTGGAACTTAAGTTTTGAGTACTCTGTCTGACAAAGTCACCATGATGGTTTAAAGATGTTTATTCTTCAATTTGATTATTGCCACTTGGGATGATTATTCCGAGCTTCATTTTAGGTCACAAAGTGTTTCTGATAGTGATCAACTTCACATTTTAATCTGCAGGTATTAGCTCAAGGCTATTTCTTTGCTTCCAACACACCAAAAGTATTCAGCTAAACAAAACAAAAAGAAAAGAACCTCAACAAAGTACGCGCACATTCCTGTTTGCCTTTTTTTATTCCCCACCCTTTTTTACAAAGGGGCAATTTCAACTACCTGGCCTTTTCTGGAATGCAATCTGGGAGGTGATTTCATTTTGCTGTGTAAAGAGGAACGGCACAATCCTAGCAGTGACAGTATCCTGCCAGCTAGTGCTGCCACCAGCATATCAGCAATAGCCCTCAGTCTGAGGACTAGCAGTTCCCTAACAGCTATGGATCAGAGGCAGCAAAGAAGCATTAGATGGTTTGACCTACGGCATTATAGGATATTTGCTTGCTTCCCAGAAGTCTGGGAGGCTCCGGATTCCTTGGCATCTGGTTGAGCCAGGGAGATAGATTAACTGAAGGACTGTTACTGTTTTGTCTTGGGTGAGGCCTTCTGGGTAGCCAGCTGTTTTATTTTGTGTATTGCACAAAAGGTTGCTTTAAAACTGCATGTGCTAGGGATGAGGGGTTGGAAGCGAGAGGGTAAGCTGCGGGATATTTTTTTCCTTTACACAGAAAGTCTTCACTAGCCAACATTGTTGGCAAAAGCAGGCAGAAGAGAGAAATTCCCTTAGAGTAATGGTAATACACATTGCCCTGCCATGCAAAGTTTAAGCCAGAAGGGTCCAGTCCAATATGGTGCTAAGGGCCTGATTTTAAAATTATTTAGCTACTTGTCCCTAGCTGCTACAGGTTGCTTTTGGAGCACTGTAATATGCTGAACGGTTCTGAAAGTCAGGATCCAAAAGTTTAATGCTGTAGCTGAACTACAATTACCATGCTTTTGTGTATGCAGTGAGCTCCGCTGACTTAAATGGGTTTCTCCGTAGACAAAAGGTTCACCTGGAATTAAATGCTTATCTGTTTGCAGATACTAGATCATTGGTGTCCTACGTGCTGTCCAGGAGACAGCCTGAACAAAACCAGGAGAAACTGTAAGGTCAGTGATATTTGTATAAACCACATGACGTGTGATTTCTCAGTTCATCCTTTTATAATGTAATATTCTTGTAACACTGTTCTTACTCTCTTCCACATTTGAAAGCAGAAAAATTATTGCGTGCTTTCTGCAGTATATCCCTTCCTGCCAAAGCTGACTCAGAACAGAAGGAAAAGACAACTTTGTTTTTCCAGCTATGGCTTTTTAAAACATTTTCGTCTGATTCTGTTAGGCTCCCAGAGAGTGTTTCATGGATATGTAGCATGTTATATGTGTTAAACCCTTCATCATTCCACAGCCCTTTGAAACAGGGAAGACTTATAAATCCTGGGTTACAAATGAGAAAACAGTAGCACAGAACTTAACCTCTGTAAGATTTCTCTTGGGCAAAATTCCCACATGGGAGGAGTCTGTTGCCTTCTTTGTTCTTGCCTCAGACCACTCATGTCAGTGATGGTGAACGAACCATGTGGGATCGGGTCCATGCTGAGGACAGGGGCTAAGGAGATATAACCTGACTTGCTGTAGCTCCCACTTCAGTCAAAACTGTGAGCACATGGTACTCTGGAAATGCAGGTCTTAAATGATTTGGCAGTTGACATCCTCTAACTGCTTGTAAAAAAACTGACAGTGGACATTTCGGTTATTTTGCCAGTTTGGTTTCTTCATGGCTGGAAGGTAGGGAATGTGACACAATAGCAGATACATCACCCAATTTGGGTTACCACGGAAGGCATTTGTGTGTAAGTCTTGACCTGCCTTTGTTTTCTTATGCAAACAATAATGAACAAAAAATATGATTGATAACCGTATTAGTAAGTTAATGATTAACTTACTTAAGAATGTTCGCCTTCAGATTGCTGTTGGGAGGCATTTGAGCTACTGTAGAGGTCTCAGAATTCTTATTCCAGGTTCCTTGCACACCTGTCTGTCTGCACTGATCAAATTCTTGAGGTTTTCCTCACAGCTGTTAACAGACAGAAACTTTACTCTTTAATAGCATGTACGCATGTGTGGTATGGCCAGGTTAAAGTCCATACTGCTAAAAGAAACTTAGTATCTCAGGTTTCCAGGTTTATATATACATTTTTTCTGATGCAACAAAATGAAAAACAAACCCATAAAGCATGTGGACCCATCCCAAGCTGCAGATGAACACACTTTAAACCCCAAAACAATATAAACAGAAAAGTGTCTGCTGGATTCAGGCTTCTGTCCTAGATTTACCCAGACAGTTCCAAACTCTTTTTGGTTTTCCTGTCAAGTTTCTGGATCTAATTAGATCCACCTGCATCTCACTAACGTATTACATGAGATATGTAACATTAGAGAATCTCATCAGTATAAACTGAGACGTAATTTGGATTGTCAGCTTAAAAAATAGCGTTGTGGTGGTGACCCTAAATCTCTAACCCTCCATTACTTCACTGCTTGCCAAGGAGACTTGGACTAAAACTTGCTTAGCAAGTGTTGCTTTTCACCCCAGGAACTTGTGCTGTCTGCCTGTGGCTCAGGCCTTGCAGCTCAGTGGTAGATCTGCCTCGTGACTTGTGGGAGTCCCACAAGTGGTGTGCGATAAGTATTGCAGGAGTTTGCCATTCACCCACCAAGTAATAGATTCATGATGCTGAAAGGAGTGCTGTATTCATATGTCGGATGTGTAGAATCTGCTTTATCACTAGAGAAGATTGAGGGATAAAACAATACTTAAGAACACAAGATTTTCAATAATGGAGAAAATTACAAAAAGATACAAGGTGAGTCACTAAGATTATGTTTGGCAATAAAGCCCTCTCATAGCTGCTCCAACATCTCATCCAGTAAGAGGCTGACAGACTGATTAGTTTCTGCTGTCTATATTAGACTTGGTTCTTTGTTCTAGAAAACTTTAGAGTTACATCTTTCATGTTCTAGTGATAAAGAGGTTACTCAGTCTTCTGGAACAACTGTTCTAGCCTAAATCAGACTGTCTTGTCACCTACCCCTGGTAACACTTTCCCTTCTTATCTCTTACAATAGGATGCTCAGACTCATGTTAACGAAGGAGATAAGGTCATTTCTGTACACTACTCTCTTTAAAGTGCCTAATTAACTTTTCTGTTGTACCCTTTGATTAGAACACATTCCTGGCTTCAGTTTTGAATTGGTTTTGGTTTTTTTTTCTTCTTTACAGGTCCCTTCAGACAGGGTGCTAAATTTTGCAAATCATAACTTATAAATATATAATGTGCAATTCATAAATAATAAATAATTATTATAAATCCATTTGAAAATGCAGCTGAAATTAGCTCATTTTTAGCAATTTAAATACGATACTTGAAGATAAATGGATGGCAAAACTGAGAAGTGGAGTTTCTAGAAAGACAGTTTCAGGAACTCTTAGTTACAGGGGTCTTATTCCTCCTGAGCCCCTCACACCTCTGCTTAGCAAAGAGAAGGGACAGTTTAGCCACTAGATATATTGAATGTTCCCCTCAAGAGTTCTTTGGTTTTGTGTGCAGGGTTGTGTATAGGAGGGTACAGTCCTCATACCTTTACACCTCTGGTGTAACCTTTTTCAGGTGTTTTTACCTCTGTAAGACTTTGAACTTGGTACAGAATTAATGTGGTCTCACCACAGTATGATGACCTGTAATACAGTCCTCCTTGCATTAAAACTGCCCGTATGTGACACAAGAGTACAAAGTTCAGGCACTTTGTTGAAGGTTGAACTGGACTGTTTTGATACGATTTTCTTTATCTTATCAAAAGTCCCTCAGTGAGCCAGGTGAGTCCAGACTACTTTTTGGTCTCTGGTTCCTTGGCTCAGTCTTTGTCTTCAGGATGCATGAGTCAGTTTGCTGTTCTCTGGCTATCGTTCTCTAATTTTCTGCCTATTTTTTCTCTGGTCATTTTTACCTGTGACTATATGTTAGGAATATTTTCGTTCACAAAAGTCTGACTTGCCTTAATTCATCTCAGAATAAAACCTGTCTCTCTCACATTTTCCTAGTTCTGTCTCTGAACGTAGCCACAAAAATTTTGATTGCTGTGTGTACTTTGCCTGGCCATTTTGGGTTCCCTGCCACCTCATTTCCTATGCACAAAATCAGATTAAACTTGTTTGCTGTTTCCCCACTTACCATTTCTACATCCTCAAAATGACGATTGCATATTAAATAGCAATTGCATCTTCACAGGGATAGTCACAGCTGTGGTAGGCACCAGTAGCCTGAAAAAGTGGGTTGTAAATTGGACCCACTACATTTATATATATCTCTGATCTGAGAAGTTTTAGAATCACAGTTTAAGACTGCTATGGACAGTTCATCCAGACTTAAGTGGGGCTGGTGGGTGCATATTGAATGCCAGCCTGGGACTGCTATGAAATGAAAATAATTTTCATATGTTTAGATCCAGTTGTATTTCTCATTATGTGTGGCTCATTTTTCTGAAAGGCCTCTCTTTGGTCAACTTACTTTCCAGCTGAAGTTATAAACGGCAATATGTGTCTGAAAAATCAGTTAAAAAAGAACTGAAATACACTTCTATTATATATTAACATGTGTCCTTGTCAAGAAAGGCCGTGGTCTGGGTATGCAAAGGCTAATAATTGACCAACTTGTGGTGCCATAATATTTGTTCTATTTATTTTCTTTGCAGAAAGCATGCAAACACTTTAGAGGGACACTAAAAAAAATCTGCAGAGTACTCATACCAAGTTTAAATAGGCACATTTTAAAATGTTGAGCAATTATTATCAATGTTTATCACCAAGGGCTCCAAAACTCTTCTAACAAAAGAGAAAATGTAGATTTTATAGGTTAATGGTAATGCGTGAAAAATAGGTTTACTTTGGCTCATTGTAAGACTACAAAAAAAGCTGAAGATCTGATGTGATAAAGGCACATGAAAAGACTGGTTTGTGGTTTTGTGTTACTCACAAGAGACAAGTTCAGCATTTGATTTCAGGAAGTTTCTAAGGGCTCCACGAGGTGCTCAGCATTTACACAACTGTGTCTGCAAACCACTATAAAACTGAAGCTTAACCATGACATTTGACTCGGAGGAGAAGCTCTCAGTGTCTTGCAGTGTTTTGGGGGGACAAAGAGGACAATGCATTCCTGTGTCAATACTAGTGGCAGAGGGCATGTACTCTGGGACTCTTATGTCCAGTGGCAGCTGAGAACTGATTTGGCCTCCACCCTTGTTTACCTTCCTTAACTTGTGTGCTTTTTTTTGTTATTCACTGATTGTACTCCTTTTCCTCCAGCTAGAGTTGCCTTGTGCCCTGGAAGTATTTAAGTTCCACAGATTTCATATGACAGGACTATTTCTTCCCTAAAATACTCTGAGCTATTGCAAAAAGATTTACTTTCATTACAGTAACCTTTACCAGGCTAATTGATACTTGGCTGAGAAGTCATTTTGAATTGCTATGCTCATGGTGGTGCCATACCTTCTTTGGCTTAACGGTACTTCCAGGAGATGCCAGGACATCTGAAAGAGTCTCATAGTGTTCAGAATCATCTCACAGTCTGTAGGACTATGGTAAAATGAGTCACTCTTACCCTTTCCCAGTGAATTTTGGGAGAACTCACCTTTCCTTCTGGGAAAGCACGTACATTCTGGGGAAACTTCAGAGGACTTGGAGCATTTGAATAGTTTAGCTTCTATCTACATTATTCTAAGGGAATAATGGTCTTTTACTCAAATGAGTAAATTCTTTAATTTCAGTTTATAAATCAAAATGAGTTTGATAGATGAGCTAATCTGTGGTGCTTTCAACATAGGCTTTCTAGCTTGAGACCAGCAAGATTTTAGGATTACATTTTTTTCTCTGAATAAGAGGTAAGATGGGGGCTATATTTGAACAATATAATGGCAGGGCAGACTCAGTTGTGGTATCCAGCTGTGAATCTGACACTAATCTTTCTGTAGTCACACCTTGTTGGGCCTAATTCTGAGATTAATGTTTACATTCTGCATGGGAACATATTCTGATCACCTGTTATTACCCATATCATATTGTGTATAATCCCTTTCATTAAAGAAAACCTCATTCAAGAGAGGTTTAGATTGGATATTAGGAAAAATTTCTTTACTGAAAGGGTGGTCAAGCATTGGAACAGGCTGCCCAGAGAGGTGGTGGAGTCACCATCCCTGGAGAAGTTCAAAAAACGTGTAGATGTGGCACTTTGGGACATGGTTTAGTAGGCTTGGAGGTGTTGGATTGACAGTTGGACTAGATGATCCTAGAGGTCTTTTCTGACCTTGATGATTCTATGATTCTGTATTTCAGGGGGTTCTTACTGCTCCAGTTTCTCATTGGAAATCCATTCCAGAACTTGCTTGCTCTTATGTATAAGAAACAACTTCTAATTCCTGGACTAAATGTATACATGCCTTTTTTTTTTTTTTACATTTGTTCTTGTGTCAACTTTAGATTTCAGCTTAATTGATTTGGGTTGGAGCTGAGAACACTTTCAGAGTCAGGCTGATGCTTTTTGAAAGAGCTTATAAATCTGTAACTCCAGTGTGCTCTAGTTTTCTTTGAGGAGAAAGTACATGTTTCCTCCTGCCCATTGATGCGTTGATACCAAGAGCTTTTTATTTGCTTAGACCAATTCCCCAGTTTTGGGGGTTTGTTTTAATTTGGCTTTTGTGACTTGAAATATCTGGTCTCTCATAGTAAATGAAAGAGAAGAACAGCATGCACTACTCAGGATCAACTTTGTTAGTAATTGCATACCCAGAGGATAAATAATGAAGCAGCTTTACTGTGAAAAGAATTAATGAGAGACATAATTTTTTAGGGGTAAGAAAATGGTATCCTTCACTCAACATTACCTTTGAAGCTGTAATTTTTTGTGCGATTCAGTGATAAATATTTGTGTGAACTTTGATATATACTTGTTTGGGTATTGGGATTTCCTCAGCTTCTCTTTTAGTGCTAATGAGCAGAATGCACTAGAAATATTTTTCCTGAAGTTGCCCTAATTTCATGGGACATCTGTGTTCTGGTAGGACTAAGCCTTTTGCTAAGGGATTACTGTCAGATTCTGAAGAGATGAATGGGAAAAGTTGTCCCTTCATCTCCAAACAGCTTAAAATGAAATGTCCAAGTTGCCACTACCAGGAGTCAAGTCTTGCTGCTGACTTGAATGATAGCAAACCTTGGGGATTGGAAGAATAGTGTAATTGTTAGTCAAAATACCAAAAAGTAAATTCTGACTATCAAGTGCCTAAGAGTGGCATCTGAATAACAAATCTGAATATTCCATTAAATCAAACATTGAACCAAGTATTTTGCATTTTATTTTGGCAGTAAGATAATATTTGTTTAATATGGATCTTGAAGTATTGATAAAAACAAAACTTCCATTATGATAAGATTGCAGGATTAGCCCCAACTTTAGTAATTAATGGCCTGCTTCCAGCAAAAACTATCGACACTTTTTCCTCACTAGAAAATATAGCTACCGTGGGGCCAATTTTGCATGGAATGCTTGAGACCAGTTTGAGATATATATGCCACATATGCACATACGTTTATGTCTGCATATTAGCAATTCTGTATCTTTACTTTGGCATTGCCTTTAATATAAAATTAGGCCTGTTTATGGTGATTTTTACATATGGATTGTTCTCCTATATTCTTAATTAGTTATACATTATTTAATTACTCTTGTAGTATATGCTAGTCAAAATACAGATGAGTTACAGTTCTGATTTGGAGTTCCCAGGCACCAATTGCTTGCTATTACAATCTCCTAGATATTAAATATCAGTTCAGATATTCATAATTCTGGTAATTCTGAATAACTGATAATTCTACATTCAGTTCAGATAATAGAATAATGCTGGGTAGAGCTTACTACTGTGCAATAAAAAAAAATCTTCCACATGATCACCCTCATGCCGTCAGGAGTAGTGTTGATGGGCAGGCAGAAATTTGACAGGAGAATGACGGCTTTCTCCCTCCTGTCACCGAAGCTGTTGTGGTCCCGTAACTGCTTACCAGGACACACTGGAGTGGAGCACCGAGACTCTTGGGACCCCTCACCTCATGATCGTCTCCCAGTGGAAATGGGTCTTGTGTGGACCACAGTAATGCTGGAGCATAATGAACATATTTCACTCAGCTTAGACAGTCTCCCACATTTCGCACCCACATTTTTATGTAACCAGAATATAAAAGAAAATAAATTTATATTTAAAAAGAAGACATAAGTTCCAGGTTATACATTTCCTGTCATCTGGGAAGCTTGCAGAGATGCTTGCAGAAACAGATGAAGTTGTTTGCATCTCACCTAATACAGGACTTTAATTTTCTTGTTTCGATCTTCCTCCTGCTATTCATTCTCCTCCAGTATGTAGGTTCTGTTCCTCTCCTACAAGTGTTTGCTGATGTTAGTCTTCTGTCATACAGCAGTACCACTTTTTCACACTAGGAGCTCTGCTTTGTTGCAGGATTTTAGTAGTTCATGATATTAAGCATTGCCAGATCTAGCTGCTCTGTGAATAGGGAAGGGTGCTGGAAGAGAAGGAGACATGGCCCTTTGCTTGGCCTCAGTCTGATCATGTCACCCCATGCAAGTGTCCTCTATGAGTGATGCTAAGGGGATGCTACAGTCCTTTCAGCCATTTAACTTTCCACAAGTTCTCCTGCTAAATAAACACCTGATGATCTTGTCTCTAAATTATGGCTCAAGCACATGCCCCCTTCTCAGGTTTGCTCTCAGTCTGTAGGTCTCTCAGGGCTGGCATCAGGGCATTTTAGGACTTTATTATTACTCTTTACATGCTGTTTCGCAAGATTTTTACTAAGAAGGCAGCTTGCTTTCAGTCTGGTTGGCAGCTGTCTGTCACATATTCCAGCTGGGAGAGCTTTCTGCATTGATTCTTGGCCAGTTTTCTCTCCAGCAGCTGGCCCCGTCGCTCACCCTTGGAAATGTGACTTCCTTGGTCTGTAGAAGTGGCTATGACCTCGACATCTGTTCTTTCCAAGCAGATCTTTTGTATCCCATCCCTTCATGATTCCTGCAGGCAATTGCACTGAATCGATGCTTCCTATTGTCTTCCACACTTTCCCAGCACTTTGTGTGAGCTTCTGACCATGTCCTCATTCACTAAAACAAGAGATATTCCTGCTGGTTGCTTCTGTTTGTTTGACTCTGTAAGCTGATTGCTGAAGAAGGAGTAAACAGCACAAATGGGGAAGTCAATTTGACTTAAAATAACATAAATTCAAGACTGTTGTTCTCTGTGCTCTTCCTGCAGCGTTGAGTAGCCAGAGAGCTGGGAAGACTGACTGCTTTCTGTTGAAAGTAATTAAGTTGGCCTTAATGGGGAGCTATCAGTTACCAGTTACAAAGGTAAGAATTATTTTTTTTTCATGGTGGTTTTCTTTTTATTTTATGGGGGACACTCAGTAGAAAATACTCTGATTGCATGGCCAGCATACCTCTGAGGATTCATGGTAACTGTACCTTGTGCCTTTCACATGTTATTTCGTGCCCTACCTAGGAACATTACAACTATAACCGCTGCATCAGTAAGAGAACACAATCAATTAATGATTTTTTTTGTTTTGTCTTCTATCTCCAACACCTAGAATTTCTCCTTGAGCCATTCCTTTTCTTTAACTCGCTTTTTATCCTACATATATCTACTGAGCTTATACGCATCTCTAGTTTTAGCTTTTCATTTTTCTTTTAAGACTCTGAAGTCCAGGTACTTTGCATAATAAGACATAATAAAAATTTTAATTGAGAAAAAATTAATAATCTCAATGAAGCTACACTGAATCACACTAACTAGCATCTGTTGGGAGCTCTTTGGATCCAGGGTGGGGAGCACCTTTATGTTCTAGGGTCATCTCTAGACATTCATTGCTTCTAGAACTCTTCTGATAAGATTTTAGACCATCATAAGAAAAATGTTACAGTTATTTTGAGATATTTCAAAACAAAAGTTCTTCCTGACATAAAATTATATTACCATAAATCTTCCCTTACTGTCATTTTGCCATTTTCTAACACTGTTGGAGAGATTTAAAGCTATTCTCCTGGCTTTAGAATCTCAGACTGAGTTGAAAAATGAAATGTGTTAAATCTGCACTTGCTGCGTTACAAATACATACTTCTTTTGGAATTCCGTCGTTGCTATGGTAATGCACAATCTGCAGTCTTTAACTGGATATATCCATCGCCATTCGTGTGTCAGAATGATTTGCTAATAATTATGACCCTTGCTACCTTCAGCATTATACACCTCAGTGCAATATGAAGAGCATTCCTCCTTGTATCTCTCATTTTCTGCTGAAAACAGTAGTAGTATAGTAGGACATTGTGTTTGTCTCTTCCTATGGAATTGGTCTGCTGACAGGCCTTGAAAAGACGGAGGAGCAACTTCAGTTTTGTTTGCAGAGAGCCCAGGGATGCAGGGAAGCCAGGATCTAACATTTCCATCCTCTTGGCACAGGTCCAGGATGCAGACCTCAGATATCTTTCTTGCCCTGAGGCCAACTCAGGGCAAGGCTGAGTACAGCAAGGCTTGTAGTAAAACTCTTATCTCTGAGACAGAGCAGCCATGTTCAGGCTTCCTACTGGGAATGATCCCTGACTGGTGTTAATTCCTGAACCATGCTTTGGCAATGTCTTGGAGAGTTGTAGCTGGCCTGAGCCAAAACTCTGCAGAGACTGTGTGAATAATTTGATAATATGGACAGTCACAGGACAGCGCTCAGGCCCATGCCCTGACGCTGTTTGGTTTGCTAGTGTAGATGAAAGTACTGTTTCTGAGCAACCTGTCCAACATGTCACCTTTTGTTCTGGGGAGATGGCATCTTGGATCTGCATCAATGCGCACTTCACACCTGCTCTTCATGCTTGCCTGTGCTCATCACGCATGGAGAAGCATAAAAACAATTTCTGCAGCACCTCAGTTAGACAGAATAGCTAGCTAGGGATTAAATAATGTGTTGGCATTGTTGCAAGCAAGAGTAATTTGGAAAGACTGTGCTCTTAGTACAAGAGAAATACAATTTATTTATGAAAACAAGGAGAAGTTGCCATTCACCTCTCATGCTTTTCTGATGTTTGGATCTTGCTGCGCGCATGTTGTGATATCCATAGGTCCTGCCAAGCCGTGTAGGCAAGCAAAGTCTCAGGGTGTATTCTGATCTTCTGGAAGCCATTGTGCAGATGAGGTTTCATATCATTCTGGGGTTTCTTCCTTTTTTATTCACTCCTCTGTCTCATCCATAAATGATCACCTTCTCATTGGTTGTCCACACATAATGTGATTTCTGGCGCTCTGCTGTTATTAGTTAATACCATGTGAGAAAACATGTTTGAATTGTTTTATGCAGGAAATACTCTTCGTAAGTGCAATTTTGCTTTCCCTAAACAGAGCCTAGCCACTGGCCTTGGGCAGAGGTCAAGTGGAGGAACACTGCTACAGGTATGTTCCAGGACACCTTGCCACCAATACTTCACAGCATAATAAATTTGAAGCTAAACATGTGAAAATTATTTTCTTTGAGATCTTACAGACCATCCTGGAATTGACTGCTTATGACTGCTTTTAGAAGCCTCACCTCTTTTTACATCTGCACCGCCAAGCAGTAGCAGGCTAATGTTTTGGGGCAGTCTCACCAGCTTTGCTCTAGAAGGAAAGTGCTGTTACTGCCTACTGTACTGTCTGAGGCCCAACACACTCTATGCCAAGTAATAAATTCTGAGATTATCACACAGAGAAGGCTCACAGAAAGTGCATTTGTAATTCTTCAGCTCTCTGAATTCTTCCCAGTTCAATACGAAGAACATGGAAGTATTTTCAGATTTTTACTGCTGAAAACACTTTTTGTTCTTGTGCCCACACATATCTGGTAGAACTATGCCTCTGCCTCCTTTAAATGCTCTTTTAGCTAATGTGCTGCATTACGCATACTGTTGGAAAAGAGAATGAAAAGCAGACTCCTCTTGAAGCCTATTTGTACTTCTCTGTATTAATTTGCAGGACTGACAAAAATCCTGCTATATGGGAAACGAGTATCTTTCCACTGGTTTTGCATATAATCTGCTATATTAAATTTTGATTGAGGTTATCTGTCTAACTTGTAGGCCTATATATGCAAATCAAAAGCACTAAGTATTGTATCTGGCTAACAGCCAAAAACTCTGAATTACAATCAGTAGAAAATACAAAAGAAATTTTCCTGTATCAGTAAGGAGGAAATTAGATGCTTTACAGGGCTTTGTCCATTTCTTCTGTGATTCTCTAGTACTAAGAAAACTTGAGGCTGAACAGCATCATTGCAGTTAATGGAAATTTTTTTGTATATAGAAACCAATATTAAAAAAAAATATTACTTATGTCAGAAGGTACTTTGATCATTGGAAGGCTCTCCTGGCTCTCAGAACCAACAGAGGTTGTGTGAACCTTGAAGAATCAGCTTCAAGGTCTTTTATCAAGCTGTCGTGGTTCAAAAATAAAATGTGTTTTTCACGTTTGTACCTAATCAGGTCTCCCAGACACTTTCTATGCAGAGGTGACACTGAGAGTATTATTCTTATTTTACTCTTACACTATAGCGATGCAAATGAGGATCTGAACTTACTTGTCACCATAGTTTACAGTACAGTGCCGGCACTAATGTGAACCGTGCAACGTGGTTAAGGTCACATCATCATGCACACATCTGATTTACTGTGGTTGCATCTGTTCTTGTGGTGTCAGTACTATGGAGTATGTGGGCAACTGCGGGAGGACTGTGGCTGTAGAGCCATGAAGATGGGATATAATGAGGCAAGCATGGCATCTGGCAAAATGGGGAGCCTCCTGCCAATCCTTGCACCAGTGCCCATGCCAACCATGCTATGGCTCTCTATGTACCAAATTAATCCGTTGCATGTGCCTACTCATTTCAAATGAAGACTTCTGAAACTTTTTGATACCCTGGATCAATTGTCAAGTTGCACAAGATCTGCAACTGACACACTTTTAGGAAAGAAAACTCAAAAAACTGCCCCTGCCTTTGGCTGTTTGGAGAGAAATTAGCAGGCAGATTAAATTAGAGAAACAGCCTAGAAAGTTCCTATGAAACTGCTTCTCTCTCACTTCCTCTCCTCCACATTATGGTCCAGATGAGAAGACATCTCACTGACTCAGTGGGTGAATCAGTGCAGCGTCTCTGGAGTGACCAGCACACCAGCAGAAATGGTGTGAGCAAGAGGGAGAGAGCTGGAGGGCAGAATGGCTCAACCAGAGCACACAGCTTTAAAACAGCACCGTGTGCTGCTGGGCTTCAGGTGATGAGAGACAATTTATTTCAGTAACCACTCGTGTACCAGAAGGCGTCTGACAGCCTGGAGAGGAAGCACAGCCACCTGACCACACAACTTCTCTCCTTCAGCATAAACATTTGTCAGTCTTTGCTGCTGCTATGTTCCTGGGGACCTTCTGGGGACCAGAAGTTCCTCTCTCATTAACCACATTATCTCACCTTACTTCAGCCAGTTAGGCTTTCCTGGCAGGCTTCCAATTTCCCCTGCAAATTTCCCCACGGAAGACCATTTTAATTGCAGTTTTGCTGCAAACAATGTAATTTAGCTCTCTACAGATATTTCCTCATGTTGACTATATGCTACTTAACTTGAAAACTGCTCCCTGCACTGTGCTGAGTGTCAGCATGTAGCAGGTGACAGCGTGAGTAGGGGCAGACAGATGCAGGGTTGTGTGTCCTCTCTAGCCTCTACAGAAAAGACTTGTGCATGGACTACTGCATCCTGATACTGCCTTGTGTTAATTACATTGTACTGTTGATTAAGTTAAGGAGCCCTGTGCAGCAGGGTCGAATTCAATCTATTAAATATGTTGAACGGAAACCGAACGATCGACTTTATGCATGCTCAGGAAAGCAAGCGGCAAACTGGAGAACAGAGAAAGATGGAGAACAAAAATGGAAGGATGAAAACAAGAGGTGGAATAGGAAGCAGAGCAGAAAGGGACAGGCGGAAGAGGAACTGCAGAGACCAACGTGGACAAAGGTTAGCATAAGAAGAAAATAAAGAGAACAATATCTGTGATGAAGCGTAGTAGATTCTGGGATACCGGATACCAGTAACAGCCAGACAAGTTCTTGGGCATCCAGATTTCAAAATATATTGATTTTCAAGGATTTGTCTTCAAATCCTGGAAACATTTTAAAAAGGTTTGAGAGTCCCAAGTAAGAATATATGTATAGACATACATAAGAAATAATGTGGTTGATCTGAGAAATTACAATATTTATCCTGGGGTAATACAGGCATTATTTATAGTGGGAAATTTAGTCCCCAAAAATGGGGCTTCTGCAGGTTTTAGTGGCTGCAAAATACTTATAGATTGCATGTGTGAAAAATCTACATGAAAAGCCCACAGAAAGATTAATATACGTAGTCTGAAGAGAAAGAACAATAGTTATTTTCATAGATAGTTTTTTCTGTAATAAAATATATAAATGCTTGGCAATATGACTAACAACAAACTAAAGCATTAGCAAAAAATGCTGGTTTTAATAAAGATTTAAAAACCGCCAGCAACTCACATAATTCTCTCCATCCACCACTTTTTTTAGACACACTTTTTCACTTAAATTTAAAGTCTTAAAAAAAATCTCTACATATTGCATGTGAAATTTCAGCACAAAAGTTAGCTGGTAACATATTATTTCACTTATGGCAACTACAATCGATGTAACCAAGGCTCAAAGCAAAGTTTTATGGCTATTTTATAAACTTAGGAATGTACTCTGGGAATTTATCATGGAAAAATTGACTCAACCTGTATTTAAGGAATAACTAGGGCAAGTCCTGTGATGGGGTGTAGTCCAAAATGCACGTGCTACTTCTGCTGAGTTACAGGTATGGCTTGGTAATGGGGAGCACTTGGGTGGTATTAGGGAGAGGCAAAATGAGGCTGGTGTGTTTGAGATCCTCTTCTGCGGCCCCCCCGAGGCTGCATGAAACCTCGAAGTAGTTAGGGTGATACTCTCAAAAGTATCTTGGTCCCCATTTGTCTGTGAAATTAGTAATTTAGATGCTTACATGCCTCTGAAAACACGGTTGTTAGTAGTCAAATTGACAAGATTTAATGTGGAAAAAACAATTTTAACTCTCGTTAAAAGTATTTGTGATGTTGCTTGTTCATATGATGACTGCATTTGTCCCCGAAGGATAAAACCATGATGCCTTACTGTCTGAAACAATTGGCGATTCCTTTATTTTATAGCAGGGTCTTATTAACACTTGATTTTATGGGGAGTCAAGCTCCTGAAGTCTAGCAGCTGCAGGAGGATTTTGGCTTTGTTTTGGTCTCTTTTTTTTTTTTTTAATGTATCTCTAATCCTCAGAGCTGCAATGAAAAGTTTAAAAATATGACTGGAAGATCAAAGGTCATATTTGGGATCTTAGAGGATCAAAGGAGAAAAATAAGAATAACCCCACATTGTGGTATTATTAAAGTTATAAATATGCTTAAGGCAATATCATGGAGGGGGGGAGGCTGATTCATGGGGGGTTTTTAGGTTTAGGAGTTTGGTCGTACTGCCTTTATGTTACTTCCTGAAACTTATTTTACATTATCCACCATTATTCATATAAATAATCTACAAGAAGAAAAGGAATGAATTTAGATTTAAAATACTAAATGTGGAAAATAAATTGTAATATTGTAGGAAACAATTCTGCATAAATAAGGGGATTGATTATATATATGGTAGATTTTATTCCACCTCAAATTTAATTTGCTAATTTAATAAAGAACAGCCAGGAGATCTGCTTACTTACAATACCTGCTGCTAAAACCCTTCTAAAGAAATTCTACCTTTTTTCCCCCTTATTTTTTAACTTTCAAGATCATACTAGCAATGAAAAATGTCATGACAGTTTTTTGATAGACATGTTTATTAGTAATTTTCTCACTTCTTGATTCCAGGGGTCAGCCATTCCCATATCCCTTGGCAGCAGCACTTTGTTGGCAGAGGAGTTTATATAAATGTTGGGGGAAAGCGGGTGTTACAGACCTGCTCCTCTTTTTTGGGGGGACTCCCAGGCTGCCCCAGGCACCGTTTACTGTCTGGGAGAATTTTGCTTCCTCGGTCCATGTGCCATTAATATCCCTTTCTGATCCGGTGACAAGGTCGTTAACCCCTGTGGTCTCATTTCTGGGTCTGTTTCCTTCCATGATGTCCTGTAGGAACCTGTAGGACAGTTATATATAACATTAAAGAAGAGGGTTCATATTTTTATTTGATTCTGTATGGTTTTAGGGAAGTGGCTACAGACTTTATACCTGACCTAGCTTTGCATCTGTTAAATCCTGAGACTTCCATAAGGGGGGAAATAAGTCTGAATTCTTGTATTTCTTGAAGACAGCCATCGCAATCCGATATTTTTTCAGAAGGTAAGAAGATTTTTGTGGAAAACGCTTCCCTTTCTCCCCTCAATGCTTATAAATCATTGTTTTATAGAATCCCATAAGATTTGTTAGAGGTAAGTGTGGTGTAGTCTCTGTGAATACAGACACGCACAGCTTTGAACCCAGTGAAAATTTGTGTTTAAATGATGTGACCAAAGGTCTGTGGCTGTAACGGGCTGGATCTAATGGTCAAATTCAGTCAGTGTAAACTGGCGCAGAGATTGTCAAGGGAAGAAGAGTCACTTTTAAAACAGAAGCTCATATTTTGATCCAGAATGTATGTTTGTTTCTGTGTATGAAAACCACTTGCTGTTTTAAGGCAAAGACATCTCCCTCCCTTTGCTGTCCACAAATCTCAGCTCTGAAAGCCCTCCTGGCAGCAGGGGTGGCATTGGCACGGTTTTGCTCTGGAGCTGCAACTCGGCGTGCTCCCAAACGCCAGCAACCGGCGGAGCCAGGGGTGAAGTGGGTTCTGAAAGCTTTTCACGTTCTAATACTCTGTAATGCCAAAATCGTTTCCCCGCGGGGTGTGATCTGCCTCTTTTTGCTCGCCTGAATTTGCATTCGCCTTTGGAGGCTTTTTGGAGAGCGGGAGCGGAAAAACCTATGTTCAAGGGTGGACTGGGGCCCTCCTGGGCTTGGGACAAGTTCCCTGGTAGCAAGGGGGAGGTTTTGCTCAGCGGCAGCGAGTCTGGCCGGGGCGCCGGCCGGTGCCCGTGCCCAGCGCCGTCTCTCGGGCCGCGGGGCCGTTGCAGCAGCCGGGACGGGCTGTGCAAAGCCGGGTTACGCAAGTGCTGCTGGCCCGGGAGCGCTGCGGGGACGGAGGGGTGGGAAGGGGCTGCCTGCGGGGGAAATAACCCCGCTTTAGGGCACGACCGGGAGAAATCCCGGGTGGAGGGAGGTGCGGAATCAGCCTGTGAGGTCGGGAGGGGAAGGAGCCGCGCCGCCTTCGTGCGTTTTCGGCGAGGCGAAACCCAGCCTTTTCGCCCAGCCCCGGGCTCCAGCAGCCCGGGGGATGCGGGCGCGGCCCCAGCTCCTCTCCCCCCGCCAAGGGGCCGGCGGGGCGGCCCGGGGCGAGCGGGCGCCGGGGGAGGCGGCCGGGCTCTCGGCGGCGGCCGGGCACCTCCACCCTCCCCGGCCGGGCTCCCCGCGGGGCTCCGCCGGGCAGCGCTCGCCCGCCGAGCTGCCCGGGGGGCGCGGAGCCGGGCCGCCGGTCTGCCGGGAGCCTCGCCCGAGCGCCTTCCGCTTTTCGGGGTTTTGTGGCGTTTGGGTGTTTTTTGGGTTGTTTTTTTTTTCTCTCTCTCTCTCTGTCGGGGGGAGTGCGGCCGGGCTGGGCGAGGGGAAGGAAACTTTCTCACCCCCCCAGGATGCTCCGGATATTTTTGAAAGGGCGGAAGAGTGAGAAAGCAAGCAGCGTTTGTAAGGGCATCTCATCCTCTTGAGAAGGTCCCCCCTGACACCTCGCTGCTGGGATTAAAGGCCGGAGCTGGAGAAACTCCTCCCCTTCCCTCTGCTTCTCCCATCCTACCCCCCCCCCCCCCCCCTTCCTAAGGCCATTTAAAAAAAAAAAAAAAAAAAGGAAAAGAAAAGAAAAGAAAAAGAAAATAAGGAGCCTGGAGTAACTGCGGCCGGTGGGACGGTGGGGAGAGGTGGAAGAGGAGCCTCCCTCTCCAGATCTATCGCCCAGCACCACGCCTGGGTGAAGGGATGGGAAGCACTGCCATGGACAAGAAGAAAGATGCCTCCAGCAGCAGCAGCAGGAAAAGCTCCAGCCAGAAGAAACTCATGTTGCGAGTGCACATCCCCGTAAGTGGCTCCTTGCTCTTCCTCCCCTTCGGCAGCTGCCGCGCCTTGGGCGCTGGGGCATGTTTTTCTCTGACATGTAGCGCAGCAAAAGGCAGGGAGAGGTGTTTCCTGCCGCTGAGGTCTGGAGCTTGGGGGATGCTGGGCTGGGGGGTACAGCCCCTGCAAGAGGCAAGTCCTCCACATCTGGGGTGGGTTGGAGCATGGGGGTCTCCCCTGGTCTCTGCCCCCCGTGCAGTGCTGGGAGCGCAGGGTGCAGCGTCCGTGGCACGGAGGAGCGAGGATAACTCTGGCTGCAGCACTGCTCCCCTGCCCTGGGCTGGGGGTTTGGTTCGGTACGTCTCATCCAGTTCACACGCAGACTTGCAGTACAGGTTAGTGACAGGTCTATTCACCCCCAAATGCTGGTCTCGACATCCCCAGGTTTGGCTCTGGGAACTGTCCGTGCCTTGTGGCTGAACCAGAGTGTTTAACCTGACTCTTCCCTCTTTCCACTAATCCACATCTGAATTTCCCAGGGCTGGGGAACTCGGAGCTCACTCAGATTTGGACACAAGCAATCTGTTTATTGCCGAAAGAGCAATAAACCGAAGAGAGACAGTTGTATGGCCGTGGTGGAACAGACTAATGAGCCATGCAGTCTGTTCACTGACTCTGTTTTGTTTTGTATATTCACACTATAAAGAAACATGCAAGAAACTCTAGTATACAGATACAGAATAACCTCAGACCACAAGTTTCCCTCTGTTCTCAGTGAGTACTAAAAGGCTGGCTGGCTCTGTCTTCAGAGTTTACATGCCTTTCAAAACTTTGATTATTGTTTTTCTTTACTGTTAGGATGTTCTTGTTATCTATGTAACTATTTAGTTTTTTATTCTCAGTCACGATGTGCTTTTGGTTTCAGTGCTTCTGGCAAGAAATGGCAGAGTCCCCGTATCTTTTTCTGTGCAATCTGTTGGTTTGGGTTTTTTTGGGGTTTTGTTTTTGTTTTTTGTTTTAAATCTTATTATATAAAAGTGGAAAACAGTCCTACACGTGTCTCTGCCAGGCTACCAGGGAGCAAAAAGATATTTCTGGTTCTAAGTTTTTCCTTTGTTTTAGGGAAGAATAAGAAGTCAAAGCAAATTTATTAGGTGTCTTGAGTGTGTGGAATAAAATGGAGGAGAAATACAGGGCTCTTCTGCAGATTTCATTTTTCTCTGGAGAGGAATGCAAGCCCAGGAGCCTAAGCCAAACTTCTGGAGCTCTGAGTGCATTCAGTACGAGGAGAAAAGGGTCTGTTTCTGCTAACATGGGTGTTGCCTATGCATTTGTGACTGGAGTTTTTAGGCAATAATCTTTGCCATATTACCAGTAGTACTTCACAATAGGGATGTAAAATACCGAGAAAATAAACTGCACCACACCAAAGCGCCACTCACTCTGTGCACCTTATTCCTTTCCACCCTGCCTGCTGCATTGTCTCTGCCATCTCTTTCCATAGCCCCCCACCCCAACTCAGTCTAGCCAGGAACTTCTGTGCAGCTGGATCTCCACCTCTGCTCCAAGAAGCTGCATTTTCTGCCTGCTGAAGAGCCATAGGTAGTTTGGGAGATGCTGCGGTTGCTGCAGGATTTTACAGGATCCATCTGGTGCTCTTGAAATACCTTCTGACCACCAGATAGCTCTGCCCACACCAGTACTTACAGCAATTTCCCCCATTTTATGGTTGTGAAGCTAAGGTGGAAAAAGCGCCTAAGTAACTTGTTCACACTTAGGCATTATTGATGGAGGAGGGCTAATGCTTTTTTCTAATTGCCTCCCTAAGCCCATGGACAGCCTTTCTTCATGAGTGTTGCCTTAGTTCTGTCTTGGATGGGACATCAGTAGTAGTGGGCCGTAATTTTTCATGTTCATTAATCTCTTGGCTTCTTTGCTATGCAGTTTGTCACCTAGGTAGTGGTAGTTACTCAGATGCAAGCCTGCAAATGCCTGATACTGCACTGAAGTCAACATGAGTTTTATTGTTCACCCAGTTGGAAGCAATTCAAGATTTGGTAATGAGATAACACCTTTCATCCCTCCTCTCCATCCCCAAAATATGATCCTGCTGTTCCATTCTGCATCATTCTAGCATTCCTGAAATGGACTATTGGGCCCAGGATCTTTCTGCATCATTCTAGCATTCCTGAAATGGACTATTGGGCCCAGGATCTTTCAGGTTGTACTCACATTTTTGGTGGTCTTCTGTTATCTGGCAGAGTTTAAATATGACTGTGCTGTAAGAAAGAACATTTTTCTCATTCTCCTCATTTGACAGTGGCATCTGCATTTGAAAAGATCCATTTAGACTGTTTTTTTTTCTCTTTCATAACGTTTTCTTGGCTGTTGTTTTGAAGCATCATTCCTATTATTTCAGTGGCGCCTGTCAGTGTAGCTGTAGTTGTCAAGGGAGCTTTCACCAGACAGTAATTTTTATTTTGTTCATCCTCTTCTTTGTTTTGCTGTGAGATCATGTTTATTGCCGAGACATGTAATTCTTGCTCATTGAGATCTTCAAATTAGGAACAAGAGAAGGACTAACAAGGTCTGAGTAGGAGGGGAGAGAGGAGTCAATTCTGAAAGAGAAAGCAGTGGGACAGAAAGGTACTGTTGTGATGCAGGCTATCCTAAAACATATTTATTAGTCATGTAGAAATGCTGACGGAAAAAATAATGACAAATATTATGCAAAAGAAAAGGCGAATAATGTGAAATACGCTACAATTAGGTTAGAGGATTGTGGAATAATAGGCATGTCTGAAAAGAAAGTTGTATGCTTTTCTTCCCTCTCCCACATATTTTTATTTTTTGGGTTTGCCTATGACAGTGGGAAAAAAAATGGATCAATTTAAGAAAGCTGTTTTTGTGTTTTGCAACACTCCAGGGCATTTCTCAGGTACATCGTTCTCAAGCAAGAACAAGACATGATACAAAAAGTCTGGAAACACTCTATTTTCACCTTCTTTCTGTGCTCAGTCTCCTTTGGCACAAGTGGGTGGTGCCCAACCCTTGCTTCTGGGAATAGTGGTAGACCACTAAATTCCTGCCAGTTGGGTTTCCTAGCTGCTCTCAACCTGTCGTTCAGTAGCCAAGGGTAAAGTGGGGGCCACTGTATTCTGTTAGCATGGCAAGGAAGTATTTGCTAAATTGCTGGACTGATAGAATAACTTTTTGTTTTGTTGGTTTGTTGTTTTCTTTGCAAATACACAACTGACTAATAAACTAGTCATTTAGATGGACCATAATATAATTGCAGGAGCCTTTGTAAAGTAGAGGTCATATCAACCTCCATCTTTCCCAGCAACAGTTTCTGAAGTCTTGAAATTAGAGATGCCTAAATGGAAATTTCTGGTCCAAATATCTCTGAAAGCTGCTACAGATTCAAATAGAAACCTTTGCTCTCTAGATGCATCACATCTGTAATATGAAGACATTAGCATTATTAAAATTCCTTTTGAAGCCATTAGAAGTTAATGCTTGCACATTGCTTTGAACATTTTAAAACCTCTATTCTAAGATGGGACGCAATTGTCTGCTGAGTAGGAGCTCACAGCAGTGAGATCAGTATGTTCTTTTGTCATCTTGCAAAATTGATCTGTTCTAATGTTAATGTTACCATTGTAATCCCGTGTTGCTGCAAAAAAACGGAGAGATTTTGCTCTTGCTTACTTTGAATTTCATCTCGGATAATTCAGTCAGTGCCAGCAAAGTTATGTTGTATTTACACTTGTGCAACTGAGGGCAGAACCTGTCTCAAGAGCTTCACCACGGCAAGTGCCAAGCACCTGCTGCTCCCAGCAGGTGGAAATTGCAGAACCTTGGCACTTCCTTGGATTTTTCCCAAACACATCACAAGGTGACTTTTTATTCAAAAGAACAAAGACATTTTCTCACAATAAGGACAAAAATAACATCTGCAAATGAATAGAAAAACATCTTTCAGTTCAGTGAAGTGGCTGTTGCCTCTGGTACTTCAGCCCTGACAGCAGAGTTGATGCACTAGAAGGATGCTCTTGGAGATCATGATCCTTTATTTTCAATGTCACACATACAAACATCTCTGCATACTTTCTCCCATTTCTTTGTCAACCTCTGCGATTTTGAACAGACTCTTCAATGTGCAAATTTATTGCTGTTTCCAGGCCTGTTGTTATGTTGGGATGCCAGGCTGAACCATCAGATGGCTTAAATATTTCTAACCCGATAGATGACAATGATGTTCTGACAGCTAGTGTTGGCTCGGGCTCTGCCCCTCCATCTTGCTTTCCACACTTGCGAAGTCATTAGTGGCTGCATGCCTAATAAATCACTGTGAAATGATTTTGTTCTGTCACAGTTTTTGCAGGGTGCTTCTTTTCTCCCGGTAATTGCTGGGTGGGCTGATAAGAACAGCACTTCAGTCGAGGGATCACTTTAGGAAACTGCAGATGAGGAATAAGCTGCTCAATTCTTTCAAAGGAGATGAGAGAATCAGCTTCCAGTGTGATCCAGGAATGAAGAAAATGTTTGTTTTCTTGGGAAAAGGAGGTGGGGGGAGAGGGAGACAGAGGAGAGAGAAATGTTTCCCTAAAATTAAATCTGCAACTGTCCTCCCCCTTGCTCTCATAAGGCAGACTCTGAGTTGTCCTGAGCCTCTGTGGCCTTGAAGTTTAAATTTGGATTCCTCCCTAAAGGGCTGATATATTAAGGATCTGAAAGGGCAAGAGGTATTTGCTCAGGAGTGTTGAGATTGCACTTTGAATCTATCTGAAGGAAAAAAGAAAGGTTTCATGTTTGCAGTCATAATAGCTGCCACTGTAATTAAGGAAGCTCTTAGTCTTTTTGGTTTTAAAGCATAACACAAACTGATCATCAGCTTATTGAAAAATACCGCTTCTTTAAAACATCACTTTTTCTGGTAGGAGATTCTGCTCCTAAATGGTCTCATCCTACCTCCTTTATTTATACCTGTGAGCCTGTGAGGACTGTGGGCTCAGAGGAATGTGAATTTCCGTGGAGGAATAAGTCATGAATGTGGAAGGAACCTCACAGAAATGTGGATGGTGAGACTTCTGGCCTCAGGGAAGGTTACTCACACCGTGCTTGTATTGGGAATTACTGAAACAGAAGAAAATGTCATGCTCCTAGAGGGATCAGGAGTGAAGTGGAAAGTAGAGATCTCCACCTGAGAGGGTCCAGTGCCTGTTCACAGACCTGCAAGGTTCAACTTATGCCCAATTTCACCTGGGCACCATGTTGCATTCAAGGGAGCTGCTCAGATGTGACCAAAAGCAGAATTTGACCCTGAAGACAGGATTCAACAATAATTTTGTTGATGATGTATGAACAGTCACGGAAGTAGGTTGGTGTGCCTGTGTGCTGACTTGGCAGGGCTAATGGGAGTAGAAAGGGGCCAAAACTGTGTCAGCATGGCTGTCGGTAGACCAAATTATGGACATTCATGTTGGGTGAAGTACCGCATATAATTCTCATCCCTCTGAAGAAGAGCTGAATTTATATCAAAAGGCATCCCATGCATAGGGAATAATGAAAGAGCAGAGTTGGTTAGAAGAGAAATGAAGCATCAAGGAAGACAGTAGCAGACAGGAGATGTGACAGAATATGACCATCTGGCATAGAAATAGCCCCTTTGTGGGCTACGTTAGCCTAGACTGATCATCAGGCTTTGACAATTAGCCTGCTTTCAGGGCCTGATCTGGTTGCAGAGGACTGCTGTCTCAATTTTCTACTATTGTTTGCACTGTAGACACACTGGAGAAAGCATTGTGGCCTAACAAGTAGGGAGAGTTATGCATGTCTTCAGAGACAAAAAGAAAAAGCAGCTTGAAGGTATCTTGAATGGAGTATGTTTTTTCTCCTGGAAAGGAGAACTTATGTATACACATGAATATAAGATGCTATCCATAAATATAAAATATTATTGGTGGTTTGGTGGTATAGTGCTGTGCTACTACTGAACTATTTCTGGTACTAGCAGTGAGTTGAAACAGTGACTTATATGAGAATTTCTGCTGCAGAATGATTTTTGTGTTTATTCTTTAGGTAGTTGTAGGAACTAGAATATAATGCTTCAGTTCAGTGCTTGCTTCTGTAATACTGTCTCTCTTAAATTGCTTGCATATAACTACATATGAAATCTTTAAAGCATGAAAGCATTATGTACATGGTAGAGAACCAAAACATAACATGGTGCTTCAGTTTTTGACATTGAGGATTCATAGAATGGTATATAGTGTCCCTTAAATTTTCATATAATTTAGCATGACAGTAAATTGCGTTGTGTAAGCGTGACTTAGTGGGATGCACAGCAAATGCATTGCAGTATATGTTTCATGGTTGTCATTTATATCACACACCATGATTGTTCAGACCTTATGGTCGTTATTGCAAAGGGTGCCTGTGACCTTCTGCTCCAAAAACAGAGCCTATGTCTCAGGCTGAAGACTTAATACATTTTTGCAATCAGGGTGATAGAGCTAGATGCCTTTTTTAAGCTGCTGGAGAACACATCCATAGATCTGGAGTTTCATTAGGAGGAAGCGTGTGCGTTACAAGCATTATCTGCCATGTTATGAAGCTTTTATCATCATTTATTCACAATAGGCATTGTGCAATTTTCAGTCATCTTTTCATGTCAGTAATGCTACTGGAACAATGAAAATAAGAAAGTACTCTGCTTCTGCAGGCTGAAGAAAGAAAAGCTATTATTTGAGTGGTCAGAGCGCTGGCTTACAGCACTACAAAACACAGGATTTTCCTGCTCAGTTGTAGACTTACTAGTGGTCTTTTATGAATGACTGAAGTTCAGATCTGGTTTGTGAAAGTTACGTGCCTGTTGATTCCTTTAGAAAAGTTTGGAAACATGTTTTCCATGGAATTAGAGAAATCAATACTTGGTGAGCTAGATTAGGGGTAAAGTTTGAATCCAAGCATGAAGAAACATTTCAGTGAAGACAAGCTCTCCATAGAAAGGTAGAGTTGTAGGAATGTGATGGACTAAACAGGTGCCATTAGTATTGCCTGTAGCCTGTCTAGTGGAAGAAATGGGTTGTTACCTGCATGCCACTTATTTTGACTGGACTCTACATGGAAATCAGGAAAGACACCTGGAATTATGGATAGAATCCTGAAGTGTATCACAATGACTCTATTTTTGCTACCCAGTCATAACCTTTGACAAGTTTCCACAGATTCAGGAGCGTTCTATGTCTTTAAATAGTTGTGCATTTATTATGTTTGCTAAGCCTGTGTTGTCTTGCTTTGGGTGATGTGGCCTTTAAAAGGCGTAACTGCTAACAGGTGTTTATACAGAACCATGGAATAGTTGAGGTTGGAAGAGACCTCTGGAGATTGTCTAGTCCAGTCGTCCTGCTGACCCTGCAGTCAGCTAGAGCAGGTTGCTCAGGACTGTGTCCCATCAGATTTTGAGTATCTCCAAGGATGGAGACTGCACAGCTTCATTGCTCTGAAGGAATGCATTTGGACAAGTGAAAGCTCCTTGAGACTAAATGTTGTTCAGCTACTACATAGGCACATTGAATTTAACTCCACAGTTGGTTGGATCTAGTCCCAAAAGCATGGTGTCCATCTGGGGAGTGAAATTAGATTTGGTTGTGTAGTGTAGAGACTTCTGGGAAAAGCACATTCTGAGATGGGAGTTGAAAGTGGAGGCACAATAGTCCCAACAAGGCCTGTGGAAGAAAGGGACAGTAAGGCAGAGAGAATAAAAGGTGCTTAGTCAGTGTTATCACAATATGTATGGGAGTTTGCCAGCTTCTCAGTAGAGCATTGCATGTTCTGGAATGTGGTTTTCATCATGCGTTGTCATTCCTTTTGCATAAATTAATTAGAGTGGGATTTGCTGTTACTGAGTATTAATCATGGCTTCCGTGTTGGAAGTGTGATCTAAACCAAGAGGCATGAGGAAAGACAGTTCAGGGATAGGAGCACTAAATCATCACCTAGCTCTCTGAATCTCTATCTGCTGTATTGCCTGAGGTTGGGCAGATGAGAGTCCTTGATGTAAGCTTTGCATTGCTGAATGGCTGAAGCTTGAGGTCCACAAAGAATAAACTTTTAAAGTATCAGTGTGCCACATGAAACACTGAAACATCTTATGGGATGTTTTTTCCATCCATGACTGAATGCTGTTGAGCTAGATGTCTGTGCATGCATAGGGATACATACGTTAGTAAAGACAAACTCTCTGAGGAATGTAAAGCCTTGATAGATGTTATAGACTGGAGGCAGGTGAGAGGAAATGACGTTGTCCCTGCAGTACTGATATTCAAGTAGATGGTTGGAGTTAAGCAACTTGCCCCATGTTGTGCAGGAGTGTGACAGATGGACTCATGAAGTCTTGAGACCTAGTTCACTTATCTTAACCATAAGCCCAACCTTCTTCCTATGGTATTTCTCCAATAAGGATCCAAGTACAAGCTCAACCCAAGTCAGCAATGATGGAAAGTATTTTTCCTTTTGCTTTTTGAAAGTACGTGTGAAGTGAAAGGATTCCAGTCTAATGTCTACAGACAGTCATGCTGTGTCCTAAAATAACACTGTTAGGACTCTTTTGGCAGTCTGATCAGGAAGACCAAGGATTGGGGATATTAGATAAATTAGAGGAGACTATATTAACTTCCAGCATCAAAAGCGGTACTTCAATGAGTGTGCCTAATTATCACACCTTCTGTGTGGTTCATGTGGTTGTTGAAAGTTGTGAAATGTTAAGTCTTGTTTTTTTCTGAATAGCCGGTGGCACATCAGTTGTAGAGTTCTTGAAACAAGGCATCTACAGCCATTTAGCATGTAGTCATCTATAAACTCAAGCAGGTGGGGTTTGGGACATCCAAAACAGCACTTTACCAGCCATGTTCAACCTACAGCACCCTCCAAAGAGTTTGCAGGCATCCTGTCTCCATTCCTGCACTCCACTGACTTGTCCTTCCAGTTGCTGGAGCTGGGCATTCCCCAGTGCTGCTGCCAGCTAGTGCAGGAGAGAGAATACCAGCATGGTCTCAACCATTCTTCTTGGATTCTCCTTCCAGTAATGCTAAATCAACTCTACATTTTTATGGGAAAATGGAGAGCTTCTGCCGTCCGTAAAGTTGAGCCAACATTATTCATAAATGTAAGATTTTTGCTTGAAATGAATGGGAGGTAGAAGGTGTTATCCAGCTGTTCTCTTTGCCCTTTTATTTAGCTAGTTGATGTTAAAGGTAAATACTAATTTAATAGACTTATTTTAGTTGGGTGACGATTAATTATACATTTTCCTTATATTTTTTATGTTTTTGAGAATGATTGTACGCGCTCTAAGCTATGCAAAGGCAGGAGGGTACATGCCAGCATTTGTCTTTATAAAGTAATACCAGTCATTCAAAAACTGCAATTACTTCAATTCTTTTTTCTGTATTGTGTACTTAGAGTTCTGGCTCCTTTCACTGTGGCAGACCTGTGGAGGCATCATCAGTTGGCATGCAAAAGTTGCTGTTAAATGAACTCTTCTTATTTTCAGCTGTAAAACACTGAAGTCAGTAAAAGAGGAAACATGCTTTACTTAACCATGTACAGTAGTGGGCTGGTCTCCATTACTTCATCAGACAAAAATGTTTTTCACGCAGTATTCATCAGCTGTCCTGATGGACCTCAGCCAATAGTGACCAAGGCAAAGCAAGCTCCTGGTCACCAGTTGGCTTCATTAACAGACTGTGTGCATCCTCCTATCCCACCCCAATGCTGAATAAAACATGTTGCCTTACAATGCCTTCTTAGTTAGCTAACATGTTTTGTTTTCATGGTGTACATTGTCAGATAAAACAAGTGAGTGGTAACTTGGTAAGCCTTGATAACTCATTCACTTTTGATGTCCATCTGTCTATAATCTGAGATCCAAAAATCCAAGAACAACAGATGACTCAAGTTTACTTGAAATGCCATTCACAAGATTAATCCTTGAGAAAAAAAAATAGGTGCTAAGAAGCCGAGTAGTTCAGAGAGATGGGATTTTCAAAAGAATTAGGCACATTGCAATATTTGAAGATCCTACTAGTCCACTTGCATCAGGATGTCCTTAAACACATTTGAAAATCGAGCTTTACATCCTTCAGGCTTTCAGGATGCCATTCTTCCCCCTCTGCTATTTATACCTGTATTACAAAACAGAAGCTGATTTTCCTACTTTTCCGCTCCCAATAACATTCTCTTGTACCTGATAGCTAAAATGGAAAAAAAAACCCAAAAACCCCGAAGTCAGAAGCTTGTTTTTTATGGAACAGAGATTGAAAGTAATACAAGGAAGTAATTTGGGAAGACATAAATAGCAGCTGTTCTCTTGATGATAAAGACTGAAACTAATACTGATACTTAGTGCGGCGCAATCCGTTGTGACACACAATAAAGTCTATGTACGACCTTATGTTTGACTGACAGTGACCAAGTATTACATATGATAAAGACTTCAGAAAGAAATTCCTTTTCTGTTCCCTTCAACTTTTCAATGTAACTTGAGAAAAGGCTGCAGTCATTTAAAATTTGAAAGGATTTTTTATTTATATGTTTTTTACCTGTATAAACTTTTCAAGTTTTCCGAACTACTGTAGGCATTTAATGTGTTTAGACTCACTGTGGATAGTTATTTCAAATTTACTTTCACATATGCATGTCTTAAGAGGAAAAATATATTCCACTGCCATAATCTGCATATACTTTTTGTCAGTATGTTTATGAAGTGGAGGTATTTGGGTTTAAAGGTATTTGGTCAATATTGCTTTGTGGGCTGCTGCTTGTTGAGATCACTGGAGAGAGACGGGAGGACACAGGGGAGCTCCTCAGGTTGTGAGGAGCTGATGGGGTAACCAACTTAGTCTTTGAAATTTCTCTATACATATCAGCTGTAAAACAAGCTTTTAGCCTTGACTGTATTTGGGTTAAGTAACTGAGGAAGAGGCACACACGTAAAAGCGAAGGCTGGTAATATCAATGGCAGTGATCAGTATATGCGCTTTATGATGAGGGTTGGAACACTCAGGCTGAACATCTGGGGACATATGTCTGGGGACCACCTTCTCTTGGAGGAACGGTAAAATCTAATTTCTCTGGATTTTAGCAACAAAATGAGAGGAAATATTAAGTATACACTCTAAGGAAACATCCATTTTCAGAGCAGATATTTCTAAGAGTTCATTTCCAGAGAGCAATAGGTACCTTTGATTATGTTTTATGGTCTTGAATGTTCTGTGCACTTGACTAGGTTAATTTAAAAAACATGTAAGGACACAAGTGCAGAGCCTGTGTGTGTGAAGGGAAGCTGCCCTCTGTGCAGCTGTTTACTATAAACTGAATACATTTGGTGTGTATGTACAAGCTGGCAAAGTGCTCATGTTGCAGAGAAATGAACTGTGATGGAAAATGCAGTAGATATTTAATTATTTCAGGAAAAAAACACGTTATGAATATGCTTCTGCCTGATGTTAAAACATCTGGATTTAGTTCCTAGCTGTTCTAAGATTATTTTTTATTTCATATCCTGTGTTTTAATGTCACAAAAACAAATAGAACAACGAGCTGACTTTGTATCTTGACCTTTAGGCTGTTTTAAGTTCTGGTGGGCTTTGGGTTTTTTTGGTTTACAAGACTAAGTAATTTAAAGTCCAGTCACCTGGGGTATTGTGCTAAGAGATTAATGCATATTAATTTGAGTCCTGCTGTCCCAGATAGTTGTAACCATGACTAACTTTCTTCTTCCTTGTCTCTGTCTGCTTCCCTGCATATGGCCGTTGCTGTAGAAGGCCTCCAAGTCGTGTCATGTCAAATAATGCATGGTCTTCAGAGCTCACTGGGGGAGAGAAAAGTCTGGGAACAATGTGAACAGGCACAGCCAGGCACTTCCACTAATTGTTGATGTGGACGATGGAATACAAAAGCAGAAGGAGGGAGGGGGGAATGGAAATGTGTCTTGATGTGGAAGCAACTGTGTGAAAACAAATATGCCTGGGCTTGCTCATTGGGAATGTACATGTTGCACAGGAGAACTCCCACAACAGGAATCCTCTGCTTTAGCCTGCCCCTGCCAGATAATTTTAGAAGGTTTCTTTTTTTATTTATTTACCTCCAGGGGCTTTCTTGGCTATTTGGGGATGTGGACTTCAGCAACCATGAATTGTAACAGGTAGTGGCAGTTTACTGCTGAGCTTGCTTGAAATTATCTGTTAATTTTTGGTTCTAGTTATTTGGTATTGCCTAAATATTGGGTATGGGAAATTTAAATGAATTAATTATTAATGTAACATGCTAGTGGCATTTCAAAATATATTCTGCTGAAGTGGAGTTAAATAGGTAACTGACTCTCTTCCATACTGTGTCCTTTAACCCGAAGCAGGCTGAAGTGCTTTGCAGATCAATTATATAGAATAAATAAAGTAGAATAAAATTACATATTTGGGGTTTTTTATTCATAATGAAAACCAGAATTTCCTCTCAAGAACTGTTGTGCTGAAATATCTACACTGTATTTTGCTTAAACTCTGAAAAAATCAGGTGAAGACAGTGATGAAGGGATGACCACTTGGTAGGATGAGCCTGAAAATGGAACTTTTATCCTATAGGATGGGAGCTATACAAAATTATGAGCAATTGACAATGAAGTTAGTAAAGTTAGTGAGATTCATAAAGTAAAATGAGTGGATTTACACTTTATGACACAGTGGAACTTTAGCTACACAGGGAAGCTACCAGCCCATGCTGGGATTCATCATCCCCTGGAGATGAAAGGACTTTACATCAAGGAAACAGAAAATACAAGCGATACACAGGGCACTTGCATGTTCATCTGTGCCTGAAAGATCGTCATACTTATGCTGCAAAGTAGGTATTTCTGCAGTGAAATGCAACAGCTGCAATTAGTAATCAGCACGATGCAACACAATTGGTAAAAATCCAAATGCTTACTTTGTCCATTTACTAAATGAATCACAAATGTCTAACTGAACTGAGAACTATTATGGAGGCAAGAGGGAAGGGAATAGCCAGCAGAAACACCCATTTGTTGATTATATAATGGACCTATCATTAGTAACTTGATTATGCCAATGCAATTGCTTTTTCTCCAAGACAGATACTTGTTCCTAGCAGGGCTGATTGATCTTGAAAAGCAGTCTGATTATGCCAGAGTGTATTTTAAATGGAAAATGATAACAGAGTCAAGGAAGATGGAAAACTATTTACCGGTAGAAATATGATTGGTGACAGCATTGCAGAAAAGTGAGAATGCAGAAAGATAGGATGGTTTATCCAAGGAGGTAGATTTATCCCTTTTTAGTTAAAATTTTGTAAATTTAGTGCTGTGAAAGTTATCATGAGAACGGCCCTGAAGACTGATCGTGGCTCAGAGCGCAAATCAAGGTCATCATATAAAATTCCTCACAACAGTCCATTGTGGCGCTTCTATTTTGACAGGCAGGCTTGGCCTTCCAGCAATTACCACTGAAGATATTTATCATTGTAGTGTAGAAATCCGACTTCCTGGCACTGGGCTGGGAACTTCAGTTCACAGCGATCTCCTAAACATCTTTGCTGACTAAGACTGATTTTGAGCATGTTGCCAAAAGATCTTAGTTTCTCGGTCTTCTTCCCAGTCTTCCAGTTTTCACGTGAGATTTCTCTTTATTACGTGTTCCTATTTTTGTAATCCTGTGATTTCCGAAAGCCACTGTAACCTCCACACAAATAATATTCCCTTAGCAGTATCCCCCTAGCCAAAAGCACTAGCTGCTATCTCTAGATACAGTTTCTAAAACCCACCACAATCACAAAATACAAAGACCACAAAAATCAGTCTCACAGAGTTCCATGTTGGGTCTTTATGGAAAGGATTTCTAGTTTTGTTTACATCCCTGAGATGTGGGCAAACTTTAGGGATGAATATCAGGTTTTTCAGAAATTTTGATGGATTTGTGGGATACTTAATGCTAATGGGAGCCACAAGGCTCCTGCTGTTTCATGGAGGATACTCACAATTAGCATTTTAGGGGATTTAAAGAATATTTTTTTGGCTTAAGTGACCTGTTCAGCACAGAGCAGGGAGTGGCTGAACCTGCTGGAAGATTTCCAGCTGTATGAGCTGCTCACCACTAGATATGCTGGGTGTGATTCTGGTGTTACTTGCCTTAGCAGGAATATTTTCCCTGTCATCACTGAAACCGCTGTCATCAGTGGGGCGGGAGCTGGAGGCACTATTTCTGCACGAGATGAAAATGTTAAGATTTCATTATGGCTCTCTGCGGGTTAGAGGGGTGGGAGAAGGAACCACCTAAAGCTTGTGAGTGTATAAAGTATACATGAGCAAAGTATGGTGTCCTGGTAAACACCTTGTCAACAGATACCAAAATATCAGGGTTTTTTTTCAATTTTGTAATAATTCAATTTGACAAACATCCAAGTTTCTTCTGGATGTTCTGCTGAGAGCGTTCTCTCATTGCAGACAACTTTTACAGCGCTGCTTACTGCAGATCTTACCACATTTAACAGGACTGCGTGAAATGCCTGATATAAGAGATTGCGATGGAGATGGGAGAGTGAAACCGGGGTAGAGTGGTAATATATGGCTAACGCTATGATTCACCTCTCTGCTATTCTGATTGTGTTACAACTGTAATTCTGTAGCTGTGGTTTCTTCCAGCAGTCTAAACGGGGAGGCAGGTAAGAGGTTGAACTCACTGTGAGCCAGAAAACCTAAAATATCTCTGTGAGTATTGGCAAGGTGCCCAGACCAGAATAAATACGTTCAGCCTTTCTCTTTCACATCCCCCTTGTAGAGACAAAATACAAAAAGGCCAAACAGAATTCTGACAGACCGTATTTTGTTTAAACAGAGGCCTGGTAACTATATGAGATCAAGAGGCAGTTATAAGGCTAAGTCCTGTACTTTATATGGATTTATAACAGTCATTGAAATAGAGTATGCCTTTGTTCAGAGGCTGAGGATTTGTAAATTCAAACTGTTTGCATAATATATGAGGTTTTTTATGTGTAGTACATATACTTGGCTAGATTTTTTTTGGTGGAATCATCACGGTGATTTAGTTAATGTTGTTTTCTTTTCTGAGCATGGTGTCAGAATTTATCACAGTCCATTTAATACAAAAAACCCTTCTTTTATCTGTCCCAATTTGCACACAAGGCCAGTTCCGAGGAAAGCTTGACTTTTCCGAGAAGCTTCCAGAAGTTCCAAGAAAGGTTCATTTCCATCTGGTAATTAATTAAAAATAGGCCTTAAGAAGTTCATATTTTCCTTTCTAGGATATTCTGTTATTCAGGCTTTTCAGCACTGCTGTCCATGAGTCTGTGTGTCGTTTTACAGAACTGCTCAGAAAAGGATCTGTGATACCAGTGGAGGGACAGGACTTACCTCCGATGGCTGGAGCTGGAGTTCTTGGTCTGGCACATTGGTTGGGCTGCACAGGAGGTTATAACTTTGGGAAGGAAATTTAATTATATGTGCTGGCAATAGCCTTAACATTTTCTTGCTCTTGACTTTTTGTTGTTGGGAAATTACATGTAAAGCAACTGTGACTGGTGCAACATACTTGTATATTTTATGTACAACTTCAAAACAGAGCAAATAACAAATGTTCATCTTGGTTAAGTTGTTTCCAAGTATATGTATTCATTAAGCTGACGATAGAAATTCAGTCAAACATAAACTCAGCTATTGCTGGTAATTCATTAACAGATTCATCTAAAACTTTGTCCAAAGCTTTAGTTTCTGAATCAGGTCATGAATGTCTCATTTCCTCACCAGTCCAAAAATACACAGTCGATTTGGTGGTTAAAGCCAAGTCTAGCCAGACTGCGAGCAACAGTATAACCTCCTAACCACAAGCTTGCTTTATCTTGGATCCAGCTGTGCTTCTCCTTCCACGTGTCAGAGCTGTAGAGGAGGAGGATATCCTTGAAGTATAAAACATGGCAGTCTTGACCCTAACACCCTGATGGCTTTGTTCTTGATCTTGAAGGGAGCATGTAGCCCAAACCAAGCGCTCGCTCCACTGACCCTCTGGCAGTTAGCTACTTGGCTGGGTGCAGAGTATGTGGAGTAAACTCTATAACTGATACAAACCTTCTCATATGAAAAGCTCTGAAGTGCTTTAGAAGTTATGTTTTGCCGTATATGACTGACATATAGGTAGATCTGGGACAGAGATCACTAGGTGTTTCACTGGTGCTTAGCAGTACTAGGAAAATTTATGCAGGAATTCAAGAAAATTACTTCATCTGGAATACCTGATAGGGAGGACTTTGCCAAAAAACGCAATGTGTGGAACAGGGTTTGGAGTCAAAATTCATTTTCTAAAGGAAGGTATTGTGAGATCTTGAATGGACACAAGTGGTTTACTTTCTGTGTCTAGAGAAAAACATGTTTTTGTTCATTCCATGTAAACTCAAGTGCCTCTGTAGCACCTTGCCTGCCTGCACTGGCCCTGGTTTGGAGGGGTTCCTAGTGAACCAAGTCATATCAATGTCCTTATTACTCTGAATCTGAAGTAGAAATATCACCAATCATCGGACTGTTGATTCTCCGGTACATGCAAGATCCTGATATTCCCCAGTCTCATCTTGTTACCCCTATGCTATTCAGTTTATCTTCTGTAGATCGTAGCTCTTAGCAGACAAGTGTACTCTAATATCAACCTTCTGTGCACTCAAGTTTTCACTTACACCTTAAACACAGGGAGACCTGCTTTATTTGAACTTGCCAAAGAAGCGGACTCCTGGAGGATATCCAGGTTTTTATTGATGGGGTATTTGATCCAAGTATTTGTTTTAAAACTCTCCTCAAAAGAAAGCCTGGTGAGAGAACCAACAGAACATAATAACCCTAATGCACTGCCCTGCTCCATCTCTTTCCTTCTGCAAATTTCAAAATGTTTAGGAGAAATGGTCGAGTTAATAATACCCATGTTGCCCTGGAAGTATCATTATTTCTGATTTAAAGCTTGGAAAGCAAAAATATAACAAGTAACTTGCCCAAGTCTATAGCAAGCTGGAAAGTAGAGCTCAATGGCTCCCTAGTCTTATATGTAAGCTAAAAAACCCAGGCTGTTCTAGGTACAGCACTGGCAGATGTCTTGGCCCACTCTAATCCTGATTCTGCACTGACTCCGTATGGAGCTTTTCATATATAACATCAACTATAATGAGGCTCCCTTTGGCCTCAGGAGTTTACCTGTGATGAGGTCTGTTGCCAGCCTCCTGTGTCAATAGATTTACTGCCTTCAGTTGTGGGTGAAGTCAATTTGACCCAGTTGAGGCAGAATCAGATAGCACCGTGAGCCTATGGCTTCTCATAAAACATCCCTTTCTCTGCCATTCATTGTTGTTAAGGCTGATGGAAATAAGCCAGTGTCAAATAAGGGGTGGGAAAGTATAGTCTTGCCTTAAACTGAATACAGCTGCTCTTTTGTTACTCGAGTTGTATGCAAGGGCAAGCAGTGTTTTGGCGTGCTCTTGGCTCCATAAAAGCACTGCTGAGGGAGCAACGGAAGTTACTCCCACTATTTTAAAAGACAGGTCACCAGAATCCCAAAGTTCCAGCAGCTGATGCCTCTGGAGAGCTGGCTGTTCCCTAAGCCCTGGGGAGAGCTGAGGAAGAGCGTATGCTGCAAAGGACGCCCTCACCGTGGGAACCGTGGTTTGAACCTGGAAAGACGGTGACAAATCAGTTCAGCATTCTCCCAATGAGGGTCTGGTTTTTCTAGATGTGATAAAAGTAGTCTTCCAGGTGGCTGAGACAGGTGAAAGTAGGGGCCATGGTGGTGGCTGGTCAAATGCTTGAAATACCAGTGCTGTATATTTCTATGTTCCCTTTCCCATCCATTTTCAGGAAGTTTTCTTTCCCCTTTCCCTTCTTTCCCCTTTCCCTTCTTTCCCCTTTCCCTTCTTTCCCCTTTCCCTTCTTTCCCCTTTCCCTGTGCTGTTTTACTTGTGATTTCACTTCTAAAGCTTTTCCTTCCTCTTTCTGAGCTTCTCTTTTAAATCTATTAAACAGAAGTTTCTTTCAGATTCACAGAAATAGTGTTTGCTTGCTTGTTTGTTTTTCCAGGCTATTCAGTAGGTTGTGAAGATAATTTCTGCTTGTTGGTTAGTTTACATAGGTAGGATCATCTTGCTTCCCCTTTGGAGTCATTATACAGCTCTTCATCAAATCTTGGGGCATTTGAGACTCTTGTATAAGCAGATGATACGTTTTTATGAGTAGTATCCCACGTTTGTCATGTGTATATGTATATGGGTGTGCCTGCATACACATATTTCCATGTGTATTTTTGCATATAATCCTTGCAGCACATTTGATGTGAGGTTTTCGAGAAGGACCAGAAGTATGGCATTAGGGAGCAAGGACTTCTTCTGACAAGTTTAGTATGTTTTGATGCAGGTTTAGCAAAAGAATATGGTTGGCATACTCTGAACGCTGAAAGGGTCGTGCTCTGACGTGTAGCCACATGTTATGTATCAGTCTCTTTCCAAATTTGGAAAACAGTTCGGAATTAACCTTTCTGAATCATCCTATATTTTTATGTTGACCCTCACATTATACGTAGAATGACTCCTTTCCAGGTGTCCACAGCCCTTCCTGATCTTCCAGTCATTAGACATCTGAGCTGTTTCTGTTCTGCAGATCTGTCAGCTATTGGGTCTCCACAATAGGAGCAGAACTTCTTGGGCCTAGAAAAAAATGCTAGAAATAATTATTATTCCTTTCCCTACTTGCTCTAGAAGATGCATAAAGCAAGAAGGAGCCTTCTTTAACCTGCCGTTTATTTCCATTTCCTGCTCCTGAAGGAAGATCCTGTAGGCAGCTCCATCATATCTTCCCTGTAATAAACTTCATCAGTCTGAAAAGTAGTGATGTTTCTTGTCCTCATTAGAGCTTTCCTCCAGAATTTTACTCTTTTCCTTTCCTGATTTCCAACCTAAATTTATCCACAATCAGTTTCCATTTTTTAATTGCACCCACAAAGTGTCCTTTATCTCTCTTCTCCCGTGTTGGTGTTTATCCACCTTTTGTAACTTTGGGGAAGGAGCACATGCACTCTCAGCTGTCAACTGTGAAACTAAGTGAGCCAAGCTCTTTTAGTCACGTCCCACAAGAGAGACACTGGGTTTCTCTTATCATCAAAATAGTCTTTTGGTGCACCTGTTCCCAGCTGAATTAACCTTTCCTGAGCAGATGACCACAACTGTATACATTATTCCAGATGAGTTTTCACAGTGCTTATATATACATATGTGGTATTAAAGTTTTTTATCTGCTCTGAAGGCTTCCTGATGCATGCTCTAATCACATGTGCTTTATCCGTAGCAGCATTACAAGGATAGCTCCTACTTAACCTTTCGAGACAGGTACACTTCAGTTTGTCTCTATCCAGCTGTTGAATGCTCAAGTTTTAGACAAAATTATAGTCCATAAGTACGTAATTTAAGGATTAAACTAAATTAATTAAATTAAATTGATGAAATTAACCAGATTCCTGTTCCTCCACTAATTGATGTTATCCAGTCCTTCCTGTGAGATATTCTGGTGCTTCTGTTAGGGAGTGAGCCCAGTAGCTTGTTATCATCACCAAAGTGTCTGGCTGAGCTTAAACATATTGAGGTTGTTTACCTAGGTTTCAGTAAATGGTTTTATGGAAATATTATTGCTTCTCTTTGCACTAGGGACTTGAAATTCCTTTTTGTCCTCCATGCTGCCTGGGCTGCCAGCAAGAGAGAGCACAAGAGACTTCTCCTTATTCTCAGCTCTGATAGCTGGCAACTGAGTGGCCCGGTGTGGCAAAGAGAAACAGCAAGAGGATGTACAGGGGGTAACAAAGGGTTTGCTGTGCACAAACTAAATCTTGGAAGAATTTACTAAGAAATTGAGATCTCTCCCACAGCTGTCTGGCTTATCACTAGGCCAGAGTTGGGCAGAGTCTCACAGAGGTGGCACAAGACAGACCTGTGTTACCCCATGAGAACCTACCAGATTTCACAGTCATAGTGGCAGTGATAGATCTTTTTGATTCAATATTGTATTTTTTTTTTAATTTGACAATTAATTTTTCTAACTTTGCCTTTTTTATCCTGATTTTAGCTAAAACTTAGCTTGAAAAAATGTACGTCTGAGGGGAACGTCTGCCAAAGTTTGTCAATTTATAGCCCACTAAAAGAGGGGTTGTGTTTGCTAAGTATTTGTGTTGTGTTTGCTATAGGTTGCATAGCCTATAGACCTCTTGTTGCAGAACTATGAGTGAAAATAGATCAGTTTAATGCAGGAAGCAAACTAATTATCTGACCAAATTGTTAGGACAGAATGAAATGTGTCTAGGGCTCCTTCTGTCATCCTTGCAGCAGTAGTAGCTGTCTAGAGCTTTAAATTTACAGAAGAGAGAGTGATTAGGGCAAGGGGATGGGGCAGATGTTTGGTGGTTTGGCTAAAACAACCTGACTTTTTGAGCTAAGTCTGCTTATACTTTGGTCTCCCTCTGTTTAGGGTAACCTGCTTTTCACACTTCTTTTATTGATGGTGTATATAGTTCTTGAGAGATGCTGAGCCCATTTGAAGTAGTTGCTCAGACTCTGCTTCAGGGTCTTCTCCAGATGGCTTGAGAGGCTGATAATGCTTGGAATAATTTTTAAAGCTTTGTTTCCTTTTGCTCTGCTACATTTTATAATTTTTTCTTATTCCCACCTTCCCTTTCTTCTACCTTTTTTTTTTCCTTCCCTCTTTTTGCTACCTGTATTCTCTGGTCTCTTTGCAGGGTGGGAGCTGTCCTTTTTCAGTGGTGATATTCAAGGGAAACAAAAGGTTAATACAAGATCTGGGCAAATAATGATTCGTTTCCAGCAGTGCTACCAGCTGAATTGGCTTTCAGCTGCATTGTGTGCTGAAAACTGATGACTTACAATTGGCTAAAGCTGACGGTGGGGCTGGAGCAGCTGCGATATAGCAGGACGGCAGAAACTTGCAGAAACAACTGGTTTCGTTAAAGCTGAAAAAGAATGTTGTTTCCCCCCCTTTTTGTGTAAGTAGGTGCTCTAAAGGTTTTCCTGTGCTGTTAGATATCTGCTGAGAAGCAGCAAGATTTCAAGAGCAAAGCTGTTTGCATGTATGTAAACTAATGTGAAATGTTTAAGTAATTTATTTGGTAATGCTTCTGCCTTAGTAAGGATTATTTTTTTCTTTTCCTATGGATTTAGTGCTTTTGGAAAAGTTACTGGATTAACAGCCCTGTAGTAGTCCATTTATCCAGAGAGCAGGTAGGGCCTAGCCCCTGGCCTGGCATTGCCTTTGGCTCACCTCCCAGTCTAGATTCTCTTGAAAGGATGCTGGTGTCCATTTCGGTGTCAGTTCACCCCACCACCATCCTGTGGAGGTCTGAGAAGTTATGCTTTGCTGAAAGCTGTGATAGTTTTATGGTGCAGACTGTGGACCATTTGAAATTCAACCAAGTACAAATTCATCTCGTGGCAGTGAAGCTGATTTACGGGGGCACTCTCTGGGAGGGCTGCATGGCATTTGCTATGCCAAGGGAACTGTGGCTGGTGATTCTGGAGAGAAACCAGCCACTGCTCTCTCGACTATTATTTCTACCAGCTCCTCTTTCTGCTCTGCTGCTAGTAGGACCAATGTAGTTCTACCAAAGAGGGTTTTCTTCTGGGCAAATGTGGTTTTATACTATTACCTAGAGTCTTTTCATCTACGCTAGCAAGGTTACTGCTGCTTCCCCCAGGGCTGCAGCACATACCCTGAAATGCATCAGTGTGTTGCCATAAATGCCGAGAGCTTTGTTGTTTCCTTAATCCATGCTGACTCCATCGTTTCCGGATATTATTAGAAAAGTGCTCACCTCGGAAGCAATTGCGTGTGGTCCACTAGACTTCATGTTCTTGCCTGTGTCATCTCATGAAGTGGCATTAGAACTGGCTAGATCTTCCCTCCAAAGAGAGAAGAAAACAAAGGGGAAGGAAGAACGTAAGTGGCTCTTCTTATCAGCAAAAAAGAGGATTTGTTTTCTCGCAGACTAAGCTGCTAATGCTGAATGACATAAAGAAAGAGATAAGAGAGCTGCTAAGTCTCTGAGGAGGGTTGCGGGGACAAAGTATGCTCTCCAAGGAGGATACGAAAGACAAAACAAAGCAAAACCAACGCAATTATGGAGAGAAAAAAATAAGCCCCTCCAAGAGGAAGCTTAGCAGAGACAATGCGCAGCAGGCAGCAAAATTATGATGTCTACATCAAGGAACCCTGGGCCAATAGAGGCTGGTGAAGATCATCCTCCAAGTAACAGAGATAAGATCCATAAACAACAGAAGGGAAATTTGAAAGGGTAAGGGGCCTAATTTTCCTTACCTTCCTCCAAAATAATTTTCTATAGCCGCACTGCTTGGAAGAGTTACTGCATCAGGATGGGTTGTTCCCATATGATTCCATTGATTAATAACAAATAAGCTTCCAAGGCCAAAGGTGAAAAATATCTTCGACTAATATTGTACTTATTTCCTGAAAGAGAAAGAAGTATATGAAATACCAGAGAAAGGTATCCAAGAAAGAATGTCTTTCTCAAAGAAAGGTACTGAAGTACCACAAATGGGTTTGAGTATTTAGCTGGGAAGCCTAAATCATCTTCACAAAACACTGAAAGCAAGAAAAAAAAATTGCAGTGTGATGAGATTAAGGGAACAGACTGAAATAGAGATGGCAGAAAATCTGATCTTTGCTCTTGGTTAAGCACGCAATGGATTACCTGTGGAAAGAGAAGCTCCCAGTAGAAGTTGCGATGAGATACCTTAGTGTTCCTGACAAATCTGAGAGCTTCATAAGATCAAACAGGATGTTCTGAGTATTTTCCAGATCTTTGATGTAGTGATAAGTGGGGAATGGTGAAAAGAACTGGTGGAAAAAGCAAGACCAGCTTGCTTTAGGCATTCAGCAGGCTTTCTGGAGTTGGTGATGTCTGTTAATAAGCCATTTTACCTCATTTCTGAACTTTACCTAGTAATAGTGGAAATGGAGATCTGAAACAGCACAGCCATACACAGCCTTGTGTATTTTGGTATTTCCCCCAAATTAAGCTTATTTTAGTGAACTGAAATTTTAGCATTTTAGAGAAATAGAAGTGCCACTGATTCCTGGCATGATCTACCCTTACTTATTGCCACGGGTTTTGCTATATTTGCCATCTGAGCTTCTCGTGTGCTGGACAACACAAAGCAGGGCTGCTTCAAAACAGAACAGTCGACTTGTTATTAGTAGCTTGTTTGTTTGTCCTCAGGCCTATTTATAAAAACAGCCCCAGGCAGGGAATTCTGCCAGCAGCCCAACCGCTAAACAATTACAGATCTTTTCTTGGAGTAGTGTGTTCAAATCTATGCAATAATTCAGCAGCAAACTATAGTTCCTGCTCACTTGTGTATGAAAGTAGCCATTTTTCTGTGTGGCATTTTTTTTTCTTTTTTCCCTAAAATAAAAACAGAGTCTCAAAAAGTATCCATGTTAATGCATATAAAAATATAAAATTCAATGTAACGGGGATCACTGCCAGTTTAGTGAAACCAGGCCCAGTAAGAAATGCAAAACTCAAAAGGAAGTAAAAATGGTCAAATAAATGTTAATCAAAAACTATACATAGGCTGCAAACTCAGACAAGGAATTCAAGGGATTGATACTTACAAAGGGCCAGGCTTTCCAGCTCCCTCCAGTCAGGTTTAAGCAAAAAATAAAAGGAAACCCCTCTGCGAGGGAGAAGATTAATCTAATTTTGAAAGGACACGGTAATATCTGGTTTTATCAGTGGTATGATACTTCAGAGATTTCAATTCATGAGTGTGATAGATGGTTGATTGTTTTTGCACGGTTAGTGTTGCAATGCAGATGAGCTGCACTCTTTAATTACTGGATGTAGAACTACAGGGACCAAATGATAGTCCCTTGGTGGCAAAAATATGCTAGAAGTAAAAGGACACTTAAACATTTGGATCTGGCTTTTGGTTTTGTTCAGACCACTGTAACAGCATAGCAAGAGGATTTTGTGAGAATAGCGTGTTAACAAACAGTAAATGAGTCTAGTAAATCTTATGAGAGGTGGGAACGTTCAAATGAGACTTTGGGGGGAAGTCCTCTCCAATGGAGATTGCAAACTTTGCACAAGGCTGGATCACTTCTCGGTACGAAGTACAGAAGTCATGAACCAGAACATCTCTGCTTGGAGAATGTGCGTTTGTTAACCAGATTGGTTGTATTTCAAGGGTTTGAAATGTTCTTTCTGAACTTGAAATATGTGTCTGTGTTTGCTAGATGTGACGCAAGGTTTTGACAGTTTTGCATATGATTTATAGGTTAAGCCTTAAGGAAGACCTAGAGTTTGGGATTTAACCCCAAAACACTATGCAACTTGTTAGATCTTTAGAGACTGGGTTTTTAAAGACTGTTATCTTATTATTATTTTACTTCATTCTTCCTTGGAGGGAAAACAAAGCAAACCTGCCTGGCTGCTGCCATGGAGAGGTGTGGCAGGGACAATCTCTCTCTCGGATAAGTTAGGCCCAGATTATATAAATACACCCTTGAAACATTTAATCCTTTCATTCGTGACTGAAGATTGAGGCAAATCCTGAAGTAGCTTAAAAACCAACTGCTGTGCATAGGACAAGAGTTGGAAACTCAGAAACCCCATCTCCTTTTCCTGTGTACACATATTGCTGGAAAACATGCTCTGTTAAAGGTATGGCAGAGGCAGAGGCACTGCATCTCCAGCACGTACAGCAGATTGGAGGGATACGGAGCATGGATGGTGGAAGCCCGCAGCATCATCTGCTTCTCCTCCCACACAGCAGCCTGGTAATGTGAATGAGAAAGATCGTATTTTAGGATGCATACTCTGTCCCTGTTCACTCTTCAGGTTAATGAGAACAGACTAAAGATGTCAAATGTTGGATGCCATGGTTCAAAAATGAAGTCGTCTAGTATTAAAAGTGTATATACCTCTTGAACTAGGAGGTGAGGGAGGTGGAAGGAATCCTGTGGAATTTGTATAAGCTTTTTTCTTATAGTTTGTTTTCTTGGTCATGTGCAATCTTATAGATAATATTGGATTAAGGAGCAGATGCAGATTTTAACTATAAAGTGTTAAGTTCTGCAAAGTTAGTGACCTATCGTTTCTTTTATCTTTTTTCTTTAACTTTTTTCCTTTTTCTTTGTCTTCATTACAGTTTAAAAATGGGGAGCTGAGCAGAAATGTAGCTCTCGGTTTCAGTTCCTCCTTTTTGCACAGAGCCCTTGTTGGATTGCCCTGATCTCCCTTCCCTACAGATTATTCAGCCACTGTTCTTTATATAAAGGGTTAAGATCTGATGATGTTGAAACCAGTCTCCTGTTTACAGTCATTGCAGAACTGTAGTATGGAAATTTCCATCTGCAGCAAGGTTAAAAAAAAAAAAAATCCCTGCTGGTTTTGTGAACATTTAGATCCAAATAAAGAAATAGTGACTGAATTAAGCATGTTAATTCAGATTAGCACATACAGTGTGTTCAGCCAAAGAGGTCTAAGCTAATAGCCCCCCATCCTCTGAAGAAATTGGCTGGCTCTGCTGCTACAGCTGGCAAAAGTTTTTCCATATCAGCACAGGAACCACAGTTTCACTTGCAGAGGTACCTAAACTGCTCAGCTCTGATAATCTTTGTATTGAGGTCTTGTAAACTGCGGTGCTTCCTTCTTTAGGGAGATATGATCAAGGTAAAAAATTATTGGCTATTGCTAGCAGACAATTGTGCTGACATGGATTATTCTTGTTATTTAGCTCTTTCATCTGTTTGGGCAACGGTAAGTACAAGGATGTCGATACTTTTGGAGAGTAGAGTTCATAGTGCAAGATGTCTGTGATAGATTTAAATCTACAATTTGATTATTTTGAGAAGGGGAAAAAAAAATCTGTGGATCCTACAGGCCTTTTGAAGAAACTAGACAGTTGCTTAACTTCTCTAAAAGTACCAGTGCTGTCTCTATTTTACATTATGTGTTTTACACATTTCCAGAATTACAAGGGGTGTAATTTCACATAGAAGTTGTGTTGGATTTTCCATATCAGTTCTGAGTATATACTAATAAAACATCTATCTCCCTGCAACCACAGCTACTTCTCCTGCTCTTTCCACAGCCCAGCAGCGTAACAGTCACGTAGCGTTTGCGCTGCGCACAGAAGAGTACACTGCTTATATTTAAAACATTGAAAACTTTAAAACTTGCATTGAAGACTCTGATATTTTCTATTAAGCCCGGAATTTAAATTATTTTTGCTGTGTTAAGATCCTGACAGTAGCAGATCACAAAAGGCAAACTTTATGACAAAATTCACAGTTCTGGTTTTGGGAAGAGGATCTTCCCAAATTGATGCTTTTCAGTTGTGTACATGTTAAGGTTTGTCACTGGGCTAGTCTGACAAGGAGAATCTGATACGTTCGGGAAACTGTATTGCTTGTCTGTGTGCCACTGAGAGGCAGGAATCAACTGATCCCTTTCTTGTGGGCTGTGTGCTTAGTGCTCGCTTGAGCACTCTTGTACGCTGGCTACAGAGCTTGGCAATCTCGGCGTCTTCAGGCTAAGTGACTATGCTTTTTCATGAGAGCAAAACTGAGGGTGTTCCACTTCCTCCTATTTTGCTTTTAGGACAAGTTATAATTAATCTTCTCTTGCCTTTGTAAACCCCAACCCAAAGTTCTGCATAAGCAATGATAATCAAGGTTAATAATTCAACGCTATAGTGACCTGTATTTTCAGAGGTCTTTACAAGCATTACACAGTTAACTGTCACAACACTTTTGTTATAAATGAGTATTCTACTAATTTTTTAGCTGGGGAAACCTCTTGCTGAAGTGCAGAGCTATGTTGGAAGCTGAGCGAAACGACTGGTGGCAGTGGGATGGACTCCAGCAACGCCTCTTGCCAAAATAAATTGGGATGCCTTGGGTTTACCTGGCAGGGAGGAGTATATGATAATGCATAACCTCTGTACTTGCTGGGAAGAGCAAGCATCCCCAGACAGCACCCAAGGGGGCTGTACCACACGTGTTTTGTAACTGTGCACTGACAGCTGTGGATGATCTCCTGTTGGAATAGCATGGAAGGCAGTTCCTGCGTCCCTCTCTGTTGCTGTGTTGATCACGTGTAGAGGTTTTGGCCTCGTGGTTGCTAGCTTGCTGGTGCAGGAGCAGGAACAGTCAAGCAGGATTTGCCCGGGGGAATGAGGAAGCACTGTAAGAATCAGAATCAGAATTTGTTTTTAGTGTGACTGCCTTTGGGCTGCCGGTCTCCAAGTGAAACATTATCTGTGGCACAAAGAACAATTAATGGCACTTCTGTGATTGCTCTTAGATTGGTTTTTTTCAGTCATGGAGTTGTTCCCCTGGTGGCATCGTTGTGGGAAAGGTAAGTGGACATTAAAAAGGAGAATGTGGATGTCAGAAGTGCGGATGAAATGCTGGTGTGAACAGTATTCCCAGCTCTGCACTCACCTGGGTCTCACAGACACTGTGCTGGTCTCAGGGTGCTTTTCTAAAGGATGTTCTGCAAGCTACTGTGTGTCAGGAGAACAGCCTTGTGCCATTACTGAAGATGGAACATGTTCCCTCCAGCTTTACCAGTGGTGGGAGAGGCAGTGAAATGGGAGGAAGGCTTCTGTGCTCCCTGCTATTCCTAAAGCCATGGCTTGAAAGAACAGAGAAATCTGTTTCACAGCTTTTTTTCCAGACAGTTCCATTGTTTTTGCTTGCATACACAGTCTTCCTCATTTGTATATAAAGAAAAATCTACAGTGGAAGAGAGAGTATCTTAAAAATGAGGCAAAACCCACACACAGCTCTGGGGGACATCACAAAAAGTTTTCCGGGCTTTATTGTTGCAGAGAGATGCACTCATAAGGTATGTCTGGATCTGCACATGTGGGTTTGCATGGTATAATATGGGCACTTCAGATAAGAGGTGAAGTCCTGGCAGTGGTCAAGCCAGTGGGATTTTTGCCAGGGATTTTAATCAGAGCCAGAGTTTCACCCTAGGTCTATAATCTTGTGTAATCTCCCTTTGAAGTCACATGGATTTTTAACCGATGTTTTATATAACGCCAAAACAATTCACTATCCACCCAATATTGTCTGTTTTCCTGCGTAACCAAAACTGAGTGTTCCAATGTATTTTCCAAAAACTGAGATGATACTGAATTAAAAACATGGGGTGTTTTCCTTTTTTGAAATATGGGGTGTTTGTAGAGTCACTTTGATGGTGTAGGTATATATATATTTTTTTTTTTAAACCCCTGGTCTGACCTCATAGCTAACCATGCTTTAAGCTTGAGGCTGGGATAAAGATTTATGTAGATCCCTTCCAACCTAAACTATCCTCTGATCTTATGGTCCTGTTTTAGATCTTAGAGAAATGCCTTTTAGACTCATCTCCTGGTTAAGAAACTGATAGGCTGCTGAAAATGAAGCTTGTCTCCCTAAAACAAATATAATTATCCACCATAGTTCCAAGTAAGAATTTCTGAGTTTAGGTTCATATCTCTGCATATTTGGGGCCCTGTAGCCAGTGAAATTCCATCTCCAGCTTACACAGACCCAGAATTTCACTCTATTATCAATAGAGTCTGGGGTTTTCAAGACTGCAGATGTATTTTGAGCCTGCTGGGCTAAAAGAGAGAAGGTGAGATGGAAACACTTTCAGTACAATAGTAAAATGCTTCCGTGTCAGAGTGAATTAGAGGAGTATCACACAAAAACTTTATTCTGAGGCCCGAAGTCCTCTGTGGTTTTGAAAGGGGTTGTTTCTTTCAGATCATCAAAGATTATGAATCTTTGGAGGTTTTCAAGACAAGACTGGCTAAAGCCCTGTGCAACCTGGTTGGAGTTGACTGTTGACCCTGCTTTCAGCAGGAGGAGGGACTAGAGACTTGGAAGTCCCTTCCACTTTGAATTGTTTTATGATCTTGAATCATGCACAAATCTCCTTGAATAAGCATTAGTAGATCCTTGTCAAACACAGACTGTAAGTTATTAGGTGATAGTACATCAGATAGTCTTTCTACTGCAGATTGTTTTAAACTTCTGTACTGGGGGACTGAAAGCTGGATTTTTGCTTTACATTTAAATTCCTCATCAGATGTTCTACCTGTAATTAATGTATCTGAGGCTTCAGTGCCAGTGATGTTCAGAATTGGAGATCACTGGTGGAACAGATACAACAGGTCAAACACAAGTGCTTGGGATTAATGGATAAATTACTGTATAACATTCCTTGGCCTCTGCAGAAATCAGGCTATGTGGGAAGAACAGTCTTTGAGGGATTTATGAATCTCTCTTTGTTGCTGCTTGCATGAAGGTAAAATCCTGGTTCCTCTTGGTGCTTGGCCCTATATAGACATACAGTGAAAGAAACATTTTGCTCTGAGGAGTTTATATTATTTATGGTCAAAGCTGAGGAAGGGCTTCAGCAGAAACAATCACAGGAGAAATGACTTACTAAAAGTCAGAAAGTATATCAGCGACAGAGATGACTCTTACTTCAGTGTCCTGTTGACTCGATGATGCAATCTTCCAGGATTTAGGAATTGTAATCTACATCTGGAAAGATTTTATACTCCCCAACGACAGCATCTTAGTTCAGGAGTAAAATTGCTGTTGACCTGGACAGGTTTATATACACATATTTTAATTTACAAACAGTTAAGGAAAACTTTCTGGCTATATTAATTCATCTGTATTGTCAGTTTAACGAGTTACCTTTTTCTACCTTATAGTTATATCTTGGTATTTTGGGTTTCATTAAAAATAATCAGCTGGCAGTTCCTGTTTCTTTGTGGCTTCTTCATTTGTGTGATATTTATCTTAATAATTTTCTAATCTTTAATTTCCTTTCAATTCTTCCCATCTTAAAAGAAGAACCTCTGCCTTTACAGATCAGTCAGGTTTGAATGAACTTGCAAGTATCTGACTCAAGCTAAATTTGCTGTAAAGCAAATCTTTTTAAAGCGATGAGTTTTCTTTGGTGAGGGTTAACTTTATATTACTTTGAGTTGAATGTTCCAGCCTGGGAATTGTTTCAAGTGGCAGATTAAGAGGTTTATGAAGAGGTTTGTCTAAAGTACGTAGGAATGCAGGATTTGCACTAACAGGTGAAATAATTTGTCAGTTAAGTCTGGTAACCTGCCTCCAGCAGTTGTCAGTCTCTAATGCCATGGTGAAAATTTGTTCTCTTTTCTCGGCCTCCTTTGTACGATTGGGCTGGTTACTTGTATAATGCATTATAGGATAACTGGGAAAACAGAGGTTGTGTTTTAAAACAATAGTTAAGCTCCTTACACTGCAAATTTGACCTATATTTTCAAATTTTGAATTTGGTACAGAACATTTCAGACTGTAAATCTGGGTTTTGTTCTCAAAAAAAATGGGACAGAAAGCTTTACCCGCGGCCTGTGCTCTAACTTCTCTGAAGTAACATGTGTTTTTTCTATAGAGGTCAATATAGTTCAGAGCAAAAGAATGAATTAGGCTTGGTGATGTCCCCAAAGACTACTTTAAGACAATAACTGGTAAACAAGAGATGACCAGGATTATAAATTAGTGGACCAAAATTTGTTTGGTGGAAATAAGGCCCCGTTTCTAAATGAGAAGATGACCATTCTGCTCACTACCACTTTCTGGCATCCGTCATTGGTAACCAGAGAGTTAAAATCTGCATCTGGTATTCGGGGAGTCGAGGGCCAAAAGATGCATGTCCTGCTCTCATGACTGCCAGCCCACTATCCTCCACCTGCCCAACCGGTCACCACACTGGGCCTTCCTTGTCGTCATCCCGAGGAATGTCTTCATCAGTCTGGGACAGAAAGATGGACATATGTAACAGTATAATCTCTTTGTCTAGCTCCTGAACTTCACCTAAACAGGAAGGTTTGGGTTTTTTTCCTCCATCTCTCTTTTATTTTGTGTTTCAAGAGAGAGAGCAGGCTGTAATCAGTCATGTGGCTTTTCTTTTGCATCATGACTGTCAGCACCTGAAGGAAAACCTTAAATTGCCAAGCACTGCTGTAAATTGGACAGGTTGCTGCATGGCTGGTTGGGCATTGTACCGTGCCTGTGTTTCTCCAGCTAAAAGCAAAAGGAATAAAGAACTGTGTTGAAATGAAAGCTTTACATTTTTGGCCGCTTTAAATTCTCTTTCCTCACTTCGGTACTCATAATAAAACATTTTTAAAGATAGCTTTTACCGCTTTGACACTAATCAGGCCAATGTTTCTGTACCTTGAAACTCTGAAACTTGCTTAATTATTAAATGTCATACCGTGCCAGGGTCATATTTCACCCTTGCACTCTCAGCACCTATTTATTATATAAATATTATCACAGCAAGCCCACTGTGGTGGAACAGGTCTTTCATCAGTGTTTCTGCTTTCATCAGTGTTACCCAGATAGCATATGAAGAAAAATCCATAAGCAGCAAAGCAAACAAGGACAATGGTGTGACTTGGTGTTATAGCACTGTGACAACCAGTTCACCTCTCCCAACTCCAGTCTTCATCTTCTCATGGGTTATGGAGCTGGTTGCAGAAGGGCGTGTTGCCTGAGGAACGTTAATGAGTCAGGACACTTTTTGCTTTTGAATCTGTGATTGACTTTATGGGCAATCTTTGTACTGCCTTCTCACTATAAACAAAATGGAAAGTGCTGGTGTATTTTGCAAGAATGCCAAGATGTAGCTAAAGTGTTTGGTGAACAGTTTGGGTTAGATTTTAGCCTGGTTGGAGCATTTTGCAATGTAAACACAGAATAAAAAGACCTGATCAGAAAATCTACTTGACGTGTTTGTGAGTTAAACTTTGTACTTTTTCTGGAGCTCTCTTTCCCAAAAGTCATCCCTGGGTTTTGCTGAAGGAAAGGTGCAGTTTCTGCCAAAATAATGCCATGTTTCTGGCGCCAAAGAATAGGGGATTGTGCGGACAAGAGGACTTGAGAGAAAAAAAGATTGGCACCTACAGGACCTTGCCCATTCACTGTGGGAGCAGAGGACTGGCTAAAACCCACTGTCCACCAATCTCAGTTAAAGTTCTGAGTGCACTGGGAAAATGGAGTTGATGTGGTTGAAGGAACAAACAAGAATAGATATCGGTATCTATGTGTTTGTTCATGTGCTTCAGGGGTTATTTTCTATGTTAATTATGTAATTTGTCGAAAACTATAGACTTTGCATAGAATCCTGTTTGTGGAAAGTTGTTCTCTAACGTGAATAATTTGAATACATAAGCACTGAATGAAAGGGGGAAAAATGATTACAAATTTTGCGATTGTAAGACTACATTGAAGGCTATAGCATGTGAGAGAGCTCGTAGAGCCACTTAAGACCAGGACTATTCAAATATATATTTTTCTTTCCATTTGTGATGTGTGATGAAGGTAGCTAGGTCTAATGTTACGAAAACTATATTTAATTCCTGCTGTGCATCATCAGACATCTCAATTATATTGTCTGTTGTGGGAGAAAACAATTGAAACTAGAATGGATTCAGCCTTTATGAAATCAAAGCCAAGATCTTAAGCCCCATCTCTGTGACACACCTTCTGATCACTCAGTCCAGCCTCTTGCACTAAGGCAGGATAGGTGTAGCTAGACTGGATTGAGGTCATGGATGGCCGATAGGTCACACAGAGCCAATAGGACCGATGAAAAGAGTGTCCTGCTTGAGCAGCACATGGTGCTCCCACAACCAACTGTCGTCCTGGTCCTGCACACAAACAGATGTACAGGTTGAAGAGCTGCCTCTGCTGAATCCGGATGGGAGGAGGGAATGATGCTACAGCCCTCCTCATCCAAGACCACCCTTTCCATGAAAGTGGAGTGTGTGGGACATTACAAAACTCAGATCCAGCTCCAAAGCTAACAAAATCAGGCCACCTCTAGCTAAGCTGGTTTTGATAGAGGTTCTTACTAGTCGGGTATGCCACCTTCCAAAGCAGCAGGTTCTGCAGCATCCCTTGGTAGTCTCTTAAATTTTGTTGTCATCTTGACAGGAAATTATCCCTAGTGTCCAACTTAAATCTTATTTCCTGCAAATTAAGTTGATTTATTTTTGTTCTTGGCTTAGTGACCATGGAGACTATTTGACCATTGACACGTTATTTCTTGTCGTCTCTTTCCTAGTCTTGAAACCCCAGTTCTGTCAACATATAGGCCATATTTGATAATCCTCCTCTTGTTCTCTGGACTGTTCCATTTTGGGGCACTGTGTTTTGAAGAAGCTCTGGACAAACAAAATACAGAAGGGGATTCACAAAAGTCTTATGAAGTGAAAAAATTGCCTCTAATGCTGTCTGACAGCTCTCCTAGTGTACCCATTGTGACATTTGTCCTTTTTTGCAGCAGTTTTGTGTCACTGACTCATCCTCAAGTAGTTATCCCTTTTAGCAGCCCGGCTAATAGCCAGCCGTTCCCTGCTTCATATTTAGGCATTTCCTTCCTCCTTTCTCTAGCACTTTGTGTTTTATAGTGTTTCATTTCACCAATAAGGATCATTTCTCAGTTCGCAAGATCATACTGGTTACTCTTGCTGTCCCTAAGAAAGCTCAGAAACCTCATGCAGTCTAAATGAAATTATTTCATAATTACTATGAAGTATCTTCTCTAGCCTGTTATCCAGCTAATAAATAAAAGCACTGCCTACAACCCGGCCAACAGTAATGCTATGGAGGAGTCTTCCAACCTTAGTGGCAAGCCATCGCTAGTGACTAGTTCCCCTTTTGAGGGCTTTTTGAGAGGGAGCACTCTCACGGTGATTTGTATCTATACCTTCTATCTCTAATTTGGTTATGAGAATGTCCTGTGTGGCAATGTAAGAAGCTTTACAGAATTCAAGGCATATCATATCTGCTGTTTCTTCTTGACTCAGAGGCTGTTTACTGCTTCAAATTAAATTAGATTAGTTTGTGATTTATTCTTAACCTACCCATGTAAGATATTTATCTTATTCTCATCTGGGTAGCTGCAGTAATTCATTAATCTCCCAAAAGAATCTTAAATTATAAATAGGGTTTTGCCTCCTGCTCTGTAATTCTCTCATTTGGATGATGAAAAGTACCAGCCAGAGAGAAAAAAACTCCAATGCAGTCATATTTATTTTATATATATTTTTTTTTTTAATACATATTTTTGGATGCTTTTGTTTACTGCCTGTATACAAATTGAGAAAAAAAGAGTTAAAGATTTCCTCTGCAGACCTTGGTGGTCACATAGGTGACAGTATGGCTATTATTTGAGTGGTTAGAAAGTGCTTCTCGTGCTGGTGGAGAGCAGAGCGTTATTTCCTTTGGCAACAGGAATGTTTGAGAAGCTTCTATACACAATTCTTTTTTCTCTGTGCTTAAAAATGACTGAGCTTTGTATTGTTGCCAGTCTAAGACTGTTCTATCCTGTAACACATTGTACATCTCTGGAAATATTCCCTAATTTATGTCCGCTCTGACATCTTACAGCATCTGTATGTAAACCGTGTTTTCTTAACTAGCTTTATTTTTTAATTCTTGTGTAATACGCATATGCCATTTATAAGCTTTCACTGGGTCCAGGTAAACAGAGTAAGGGTCTCAAAAAGACAGCCTTGGCTGTTGATTTGTGACCTGGAGGGTCTGGGATGTGGGAACAAACCTGGAGAGGGGCTCTGGTGGGCGGCGGGGAGGAGAGTAGCCTTCTGCTAAGCAGGTAGGCAAAGTGGGTTTTGTGGAGGCAAAATGCCACTGTGTAGTCCTTTCCTCGGTTGATTCTAGCTATTTTTGGTAAAAAACCAAACACGACGCTTGGCTGTTAGTTTGAACACTAGTTGAACTGCATGTATTTGTGTGTGAGAGATGAACTGGTGAGCTATCCTGCCTCTGAAAGCGGAGTCCTGCTGCTCCAGAAGAAAGTTGCCCTTTCCCAAAATCTCCTGGTGCATTTTTGCCATGTTGAACAAAGAAATAAGGAGCATGTGTACATCTTCATCCCTCTGGGCAGTTCTCAGCCTTCACTGAATTACGAGCTTTGCTTATAGTGTTGTTTGAAGTCCTTAATTCTGTATCAGTCCCTAATCCTCACATTTCCAATTATCCAGGTGTGACCATTTTTACTCATAGAGGCAGCCCTGTTAGCAACACCAAACACAGAATATTTGCATTTCTCTAAGAAAAACTTGCTGCAGAAAGAAGAATGCAAGTACAAATAAACGTCTTTGGGAAAGCAGCATCAGCGTAGGCAGTAAAGAAGTTGAAGTGGAACAATGAAGTAAACCCGACGTTGATTGGATTGAAGGCTCTAATCACTTTCCCTTGCACATGAGTCTCATATTTGTTGTTAACTTTAATGAGACTTACGTGCCAAGCCTGCAAGGAGAATCGGTCCTTAATTCATCTTGCTGCCGAACTGTTTCATTAGAAAGTATTCCCATGTCTTTCTGTTGAAATTTCAGTTGACAGTACTGACACAGGAGCAGACCTTGCAATGAGGAATTCACCTCAGATCTGGTAGCTGCGGTGGGAAATGGTGCCCGGGTAGATCTGAGACATGTGCCGACTAGTGCGTGACTAAAGATCAAAAGCTTGTTAGCTCCTGCTCGCTCCCGCAGTGACTCTGGGTAAATTACTTTCTCTGTTTTTCTTTCCTTAATTTCTAAAAAGGAGGATAATTTGTCCTTATCTCCTTGATAGAGCTGTTGTGAAGATGAATTAGAACATGTTTGTAGAACTCTCTAGGCATGAGAAATTTTATTTGTGTGTTATTGTGAACTCCACTCCTTATTAACCCGATCAGCATTTCTCTGAACTTTGATGTTAAACTTTGGCCTACAAATACCTTATGTGATCCCATAAAAATTAATACCAGGTGAGCAGCTTCACCAAATATTTGCAGTGGCTTAATGAGTATATTTGTAGTAATGATTTTATAAACCCAGAATAATTGAAGAACAACCCACAAATCAGTCGCAGCCTGGGAAACCCTAATTTGTGATCACTTTCTGCTTTCATCTTCATAACATTTTTAATTTGTTGCACTTCTTTTTCATGCTAATTTGCCCTGTGTGTTGCAAAAGCTACTTCAGCCTGTTGGCAGCTCAGGAGTGGGAGCAGACCTGTCGCTCCTTGGCAGCAGGTGAATGCCTTGTCCCTTGAAGAGCCGTCCAGATTCACGTTTCCCCGGCAGCCGGCAGCTCAGCCAGGCCTCTTTGCTGCAGAGCTTTTCTGGGGGAAATTCCCAACTTATTTTCAAACTCCTGAATAGCGCTTTGGCTTCAGAGTTTCTTTCTGCTCTCAGCACCCTGGGGGTTTGCCTGCTGGGCTGCCTTGCCTCCAGAATTTAGACCTTTAAGGCTTGAAGGTGGCATTATTTAGGAACTGCTCAAAAAACGTAACCATGTGGGACAGGCAACAAAGAGAACCAAATTACCATTTTAAGGTGTTGAGGTACTTGAGGAAGGTAGGATGTTTTTCCTGGAGTCATTCTTAGTTGCTATGATTGATGTAAATATTTCTTTAGTTTTATGTAATATGCTGGTATTTGTGGTCAAAACTATAGGGAAACATGACCTGTGGGGATTGCTATTGTTGGCAATGTAATGTAGGTTCTTGACTGCTATTAGTATTAATATATGATATTTGTCAACAAACGGTACTTGAGAGTCATCAGCCATTGGGAGGTCTGCTGTGGGTTGTTTTGGGCTGGTTTGGCTCTTTTGCTAGCAAAGCTTAAGAGCCTCATCATTTGGGATAACATTAAATAGTGTTCTCTAAACTAACCCTGGACTTTTTCAACTGAAACTACAATTATTGTGAGTTTAGTTGGTGATAGCTCTTTGGCAAAAAAATGTATTTTATTTTTCACTAGTTACAATGCTCTGAGAATGCTCTAAGCGAAACATATTGTATTATATATGGACTGTCAATCATGTCTTCCTTTTCCTGTACTCTTGCTACTTTCCTACTTAGAAAAATAAAGTAAATTATAGATTGTCCTTTCCTTTTGTAGATCTTAAAAGAAATGTCTTCAGTCAATAGTTAGTTCAAATCTCAGTTGCTCAACTTCTGGCCAGTAATGATGCCTATAAAACATTATGTGAGTGCCTGAAGTCTTTCTCTCAGCTTGAATTGTTTTTATGGATATGGATGATAAGATTGGAGTCTTGCCTTGTTTTTCTCATGTACAACTTTACTGAGGTGTTTGGCTTAACCATCAAGAGGCAGGGAAATTCTGAGAGCGTTTCTGTAATAGCTACTGGCACGTACGTATTGGAGCAAATTATAAATGTGGTCACTTCTGAATGGTTTTGCTCTGTAGGTTTCCATCAGAGTAAATGGTGGATGGGGATATGTCTTTGTGAGGACCAATTCAGCTGGTTGGGTTAGTTTTTCATCAGGATACAGAAGGAACGCCTAGACTCACTGGGAGATATCCTAGAACTGCTCTAGCACTCCCTGGAGTCCCTGAGAAGATTCCGAAGGCAGGAGCACCTGGATGCCACTGGGAAGCCTGACACACGGCTTGCATGGGAGCCGCGTAGGGTTTTGTTGTGCTGTTGGCAGGTGCTAACAGGGGGTGAGTCCAGCTTAAGTAGCTGATGACTCCCTGAGCTTTTTTTGGTCCAGTTGGATCTGCAGACTTCCAGTATCCTTTCAGCTTTTCTGTAGGTCGGTCTAAGAGATGGACCGGGGACATGTGCTTGTTTGGGCATGCATCTGTGTGGGCTCCCACTGGTATGTTGGGCCAGGTTGCAATTATCTTCAAAGCTCTTCTTTTGATAGACCTGTGTCTGGGGAGCAGCAGCACACTTCGGTTGATCGTGTTCTCCCCTCACAGCCCTCTAGAAGTAGCTGTGTGAGCTGGAGGTTTTAGCAGAGGTGGTGATGAGAAAGACTGAGATTAAGCAGGATAATTCTAACTTTCAGCCCCTGAAGGACAAAACACAAAATTTACTTCATAGGTCTGCCCTACACTGGAACAACACTGAGACTGAGAAAAGATGTAATCGTGTTGGAATATGTGCATTTTAGGGTGTGTTTGGGATAAATTGTATCCTATATGTGAAATTAGAGTGTGGGCCTAAGAGATGGGGAACTGATACCTAATGAGGATGAAAGTTAAAGACTTTGTATTTTATGTGTGTGAGTTGGCAGAACAAAATGATGAAAGGACAGAAATAAGAAGGAGCAAAAGAAGCGATAATGAGAAACGCAGGCAAATGTGTTACTGCCAAAATTAGCCAGCTGAATTGATAGCAGTATATCAATAGATTAGCTAAATAAAATGAAGTACTCCCTAAGTTATATGATTTAGTAAACCACAGTGCATCACGACCAGATGAAGCCAGTGTACGTACCCACTGGTGGTTAAGGGAAGCGTGGCATCACTGGTATAATAACTTTCTTTCATATCTGAAAAAAAATCCTGTATGACGCTGCTTGGAGACATCTGCTTTTCCACTGTGGGAAAAAAATATTTGCTTGCTTATGGAGTAACCTAGAAGGGAAGACTTGTTCCCAAAGTAACAATACAATGTCTTAAATAATTGAGAAATACTAATAAATAAATAGTAATAATAAAAAAGTTCTGTAATACACCTTTTAAAAGTTTGTAAGAACCATGAGAGATTTATAAGGCAATTAAAATATGGGAGGTGGAGAACAAAAAAAAGACAGAGAGAAAAGAAATCAGAGAAAATTGATTCCTAATTTGGTGCTGGGGACCCGTGCTTCTCTCTGTTGTTGGCTGTTTTTCTATCTCATCTTGTTCCTTCAGTGAAAGCAACAAACCAGAAAGTTTTGGTCAGAAGAAATAGCAACAGAATATCAAAATCAGTTGAAATATATTAGGTGTTGTTGGGACAGTTTTGGGATGATGCACTGGCATTATCTTAGGGATACTGTGCGGGTTTTTTCCAAGGGCATCTGTGCATTCCCACTTAGGGGATCTGGTCTGGAGCTGTGCACTTCTTATGGAAATGTTGTACAGTTACAAAATCGGGCCTAAAAAGCTGAGGTTGCTGAGATGGCTTTGATTTAACTTTTCTGTATGTATGATACATATAGCAGAAACCTATAACTCTGTTATTTGTGAAATGACAGACCTGCTTGTTTCTGACTCTTCTCTTGTTTTCCATCCCCTATATCTTGCCTCAAATTTTCTCTGCTTCCTGTCCATCCCTATGGACATTCTCCTAGCTGCAGAGCCATTTGTCTATATCTCTGTATTCTCCTGTTCTCTTGCTTCTATTCATGTGCGCTCTTTTTTTGTCTCTCCACGCTGTTCTGTTATTTGCTGATCCGTCCCTTTCCCTTGCCCTTACTCTTTGACTCTTATGATATCTCTGTGCCTCTTTTTCAGTCCTATGCTTTCCAGTCAGGCTTCATCTTCCTTCTCTTTGTCTGAGACCAGCAAGGGAAGCATAGAGAAAAGATCTTTTTGACCTCAATTTCTGAGATGCAAAGAGCAATTTAGAGGTAAGTCCTAGCTGAGTTCTATATCCCCAGGTTGGGATATGCAGAGTAAACCAAATGTTATGATCTTTTTCTCTTGCAGTTGTCTAATGAGTATGTGGGAGCAATGGTTCTTTCTCATTGAAGATTTTTAGCTTCTCCTTTTCTGAAATGCACGATTTGTTCTAGCTTTGGGTAGATCACCAACATTAAACATCTCAAGTATTTTCCATGGTTAAGGCATGGAAAAAGGTGGCAAAAATACAATTGGATGCAGTCTGGCAGAACACTTCATCTGCTGCCTTTCTTAAGGGCTTCTTCAGCCTAGACGTGTGGTGTGTTAGATCACCTGAGTGTGGAGAAGGTAATTTTGGTCCTCATTGTGTGAACATAATATGTCTGATCATGTGAAGAAGCACACAGATACGTGCTGCTTAGTGTGATGGGGCTGCCTATATGTTGGTCACCTGACAGGAGAGGGATTGGGACAGACTGCCCTTTAGTGGCTCTGTGAAGGTTCATATAGCCCACCCCTGCTGAAAAAGATAGTGTCCCCTTGCAGGAGGAAAATTTAAGCTTCTGTTCCCTTTCACAATTAGTCTCATAGGCTGTTAGGTTCCCCCCCCCCCCCCCAAAGATAACTGGTAAGCGATAAATAACCTGCATCTTTTTTCTTTCTTTTTTTTTTTTTTTAAGCTGGCTGACAGTTTATTTCCTTCCTCTTTCTCTTTGAAGATCTGAACTCTTCTTTTGTAGTTGTTTGTTGAACTGTTGGCCCAAGGTCTAGTAAAGTTCTCAAACCTTTGCAGCTCTGTGGTTACAGAACGTATTATAAGGTCTCAGGAACTGCAAACTCATGCCAGAAAGTAAACAGCTAGAACAGCAGTACAGAGAGCAGGGATTTCTTTATTCTCTTGCACACAGATTAGTGACTGCAAAATATCTGCATCAGGTTTAGGGCCTGAATTACTTGATCTTATGTTTGAGATTTCAAACAAAAATTGTTCATGGTTAACATGGTGCAAAACATGTCTGTGTTTCCAGTTGTTCTCTTCACTAACAGTGCTTCGAGCTTCCTCTTTGGTCTTCACAGGTTACATAAAGAGTTTTCAGTGAGTTTGAATTCCTCAAGCACAGAGAAACAGGAGGCAGAGAAATCAAGCTACGCTGGCCTTGCTCTCAGTGGCAATCTTGCCTTGCTATTGGCTTTCAGAAACCTTTTGTTTGACCATATTTGTCTTTAGCGGTTGGGAAAACTAGCTCTGGGGTTGCTTTAGTTGGCAAAAGTACCTATCAGTAGAGAACATGCTGTGCATTATGTATGCATGGTGCTGTTTTATTGACTATTACAAATCAAAGAGGGTTTGTATGAATTTCATTAGATGCTTCTGACTATCCCAGTCCAAACTAATATATAAGGACCTTATAGAAACATACTCAAGAAGTGTTGAAAGAATATTGGTAAGGTTACAAAGTCAGCTCCTCAAAACTTAGGAAATGTTTGGATACAAGTAGCTTGTCCAACTTAAATTCCATTCTTTTCTACGGATGCATTAAGATGCCCATGTATAAGCCTGTAATATACCATTGGAGTTGTGCTAAGGTGCCCTGCCAGGCCTTCAGCTTCCTTGATGGCACATATACTGACTTTGGGCTACCAGCTTCTGTCCTCTCTTTGGAGACGATACGTCAGTCACAAAGAAGAGTAACATTTTTCCTGCAAAAGGATGCCAGGCAAATTGGTGAAGTGTTCTCCTGTAGAGCGCAGGTGACTTATAGATGCTGTGGCAGATGTCAGCCCTGTGTCTTGTCCTCGGATGTCTCAGATGGCAATAGGGATCTCTGTTTAGGCAACTGAATGCCACCCTTAATATCCATTTCTATCCTATGAGTTTAAACACTAGGTCATATGTAGACACCTATGGTGAGACACCTGAGTTCAGGTGTCTTAATCTTAGTTGACTTCTACCCATACTGTCAGATGACCCAATCCTATGTCTTTACTTTCTTCAGCAAGAATTGATTCTGTTTAATTTTTTGGAGGTGGGCAATAGTGAACAGATTCTTCTGCCCATTCCCAACAAAGCTGTCTCACTCCCATCCTGTGCCTTCAGCCTGTCCCCAGCTCTGCACTGTCTCTACCTCATGATTGCTTCTTAATCACAGTTTCCATTATGTGGATGTCTGAACTCAATTTCAATCCCTTTCCCCAGCAAGTGTTAGATTCTGTCTTCTACCTCTCAGTCCCTTGCTTCTTTTGAGATATTTCCAGACACTGTAGCTGCTTACTGGCTAGTCTGGCCAAATTCTCTCCCATACTCCTCCTCCTCTTTCTTCTTTTGAGGATGTCAGTTGTTCAGTCCCACTGCTGCCAGTGCTTGTCCAGTGTAAGTGTCAAAGTCCCTGTATAAAGTAGCTGAATTTAGGTGCATTTTTGTAAGGAGAACAGAAATGTTTGCCTAATGCCATCTGCCCTGCCAAATCAAAACTCTTTGACCCAAACCAAGGAGGAGCTAGAAAGCTCTCTCTAAAATGCACCAGAAAATTGTTTCTTATACAGAAATGACATATTTTCTGCAACACTTTTTAGAAATGGCTTAAATATTTTGGCTGAAGTTTTCCCTGCCAGGGCCTGTTTGGGGCAGACGTGGCTTTGGAAAATTTCTGCCCTTTCTCATTACACTTTGGCAAGGCTTAAAGGCAACTCAAAACAGGTTGTTAAAATTGGAATTGCCAAAGAGTAGATTCAGATGCAAACCCAGTTTTGAGCATGTGGCTGTAGCTGAAGCCATATATCAAGTTTGTGAGTTTGCAACTAGTTTTGTAAGGTATTGGAGCTGCTGACTTTGAGTAGCTGACACAGGAGCTGCTGCTTAGTGATTTTTATAAACTGAAGAAATTTAGTAGCGGGGTAAGATTGCTATGGACTGCTCTGTATTGTCCTGTTACCTCATTTCCTCAGTGAAAAAAAGAGATGAATTTGGCCTGAGAGCTTAGTTTAAGCAGCTGAATGTTTGCGGTTACATCTGGAGGAACAAGCTGATCTGGTGGTTGCTTAGAACAACAAATTGAGTTTCTTAAAAAGATCTGTCTGCAATGGCACTTATTGCCAGTGAGCGCATATTGCTGTGGGTGTGTATATGTGTGTGAGAGATGGAAACTTGAAGATACATTCCTGAAGCGCTGTGCTTGCTTTTTGTTCAGTGTGAATGACTCCAGTTCTTTTTAAGAGGTGCTCCTCTGTCAGCATTGGTACTGGCCGTCTCCAAAGGTTTCATGCTAGAAGGATCTACAGAACTTTTATTACACCCTATACACAGAGACACACAACAGTCCACAGCACATTTCACAGTTTCCAATAGCAAGTCTTAGACCTGTCATGAAAACCAAAAGCCACCACCATAATGTGCTGCAGGAAAGGGGCTGGAGTAATCAAGAGTGCTACCAGCTTTTTACTTTGAAATTTACTTTCCCAGCAGGAAGAATTTGTTAGATAAATTTCCCAGGTGGCCCTGGAAAAGGGACCACACATAAAAAGATGAAAAACAACCAAACAAAGCACTTTCACATTGGGGCAGGAAGGAAGGAAGAAGAGGAAATCCCTCCTGTCCCAAACCCCTCCATTTGTTTTAACCTTTGAGTGTGTGAATCACCTCTTCTTCTCCCAGTGATCCAATATTCAGTCCATGCAGGAACATAAAATTTGTCCTTTCAGTACATGAACCTCAAACTCTAGCGCTAAGTTAGATAAACCTATTTATTTTTGTAAAATTGAGGTGAGAAATGGATCCAGGAAGAAGGTTGGCCATGTAATGAATTAATGGATGTTACTGGCGTTCAGTTTTCCCTGGATGGCTCTGAATCACTTGTCTTCCAAGCCATGGCTTGCCAGACCACAACTAAAGTTATCACAGATAGATAAGTAAAGGCTAGGAGATTTGGGGGATACTGGCTGGGCTGGCTTTCAGCCGGGATGTAGTCTAGAGTCTGACACGATACCTGAATCATCATTTACTGGACTAGATGTTGGACTTGGCCCTGGGGAAGGAAATTCCACCTTGGAAATGCACTGCTAATATCTCTGTGGTGGTAGGAAAAAATAACAGACCTTGACGTTCCTGTAGACAGCCATATAGCACTGTACTGCACTCCTGTCAATGTTAGAAGTTGCCCTGGATCACTTTTTGGACAGGATGCCTGTTAGGAACAAGTTTGTACAGAAGAAAGGGGAATAGGTTTTTTTTCTTGCCTAAAAATTAGCACAGTATTAAGCTCTATATTACATTTAAATATAGTCCCAGTCAGTGGTCACTTCCTTCCATGACCTTGAAATCTATCATTTGAAATGGTGTTTTCCAGGCAGTTACAAGAGTTTGGTTTTCTTCTCCCAGTTCCTTTCTGCTTCCCTTCCTCCTGCCCTGGAGAAAGTAAACCAAAATAACTCTGTATCTACTGATGCTTGAGATGTTGTCACTGTATTACACAAAAATCTGACTTCACAGTCTAGCTTCCAAAAGCAATGAAAGATTACATTGTAAAGTTCAAGCTAGAGATATTTCTCTTATTCCGTTCCCAGAAATAGTGTCTGCTGATAAAGTTGCAGTGGAAATCTGTTCTGAGGGTCCTACGAGAGGTAATCAAGCTCTAACACCAAGGAGTGAATTCTGTAGAGAAAAACCTTGAGTAAAAAAGCTTTAGCTGAGGTGGAAGACAGTTTATTACGATGTCTGTGTGCTGTCAGACTTTCAGCAGGAGGTCCCCGAGGACCTCCTGCAACTTGTTAAACATGGGTATTTCAGGAGCATTAGAGTGGAAGGCTGAGGGACTGGGAAATTTGTTTTCAAAAGCTGCTTTGCAATCAAGAAGAGAGGCAGTGGTCCTGGAGAAACAAATATCTCAAGCTGTACATGGATGGAAATGTTTATTCTGTTTCAGGAGATTATAACTGGTATATTATGCCACATTCATAATGTTTTCACTTCAAGCGCTAGGAGAGGGCAATCCAGGAGTATTTTGTAGCTGTGATTCCTCCTTTTTTTTTTTTTTTTCCTTCCAAAATAGCTGACACCTTGTGCATTCTTGAAAAAAGTGCATTATTGAAAATAACACAAACATATAGTAATTAACATTCTTAAATAAATAAAATTCTCTCTTCAGAATATGTTAGTGAACTGTAGGGGAGAATTATCTTTGGCAGCAGCACTGCAGAGGTATCCAACAGCAAGGGTGAGGTTGAAAGACTTTCTGGAATGATTTGCATAGTCCTCAACCACTAGCCGCTTGTTGATCAAGATCCAACGGTGCTGTTTGTCACACTTACTCCTGGTGTCCTGGCCAAATGCTTCCTTAGGTTTTTTGATGCTGCCTATTTAATGCCATATTCTTATCTTGATATCATAATCACACTAAACAATACTTGTTACTTACTGTATAACATCCTGTAAAAAGGCGGTGTGTCTGAGTAGCATATAGTCTAAAGAAGCAGTAAAGAACAACCAGGAGGAGAGAAATGAGAGAGCTGAGGAAAAAGATCCCATATACAGAAAAGCTGTGAGAACAACCATTAATGATTTTTCCTTTTTCATGATAAATACAAATGCAGAAGAGTTGTGGTCATGCTGCCTTGTTCTAAACTGATACTCCTGCATTTTGCAAAAGTGGTTGCACAGCCTGGTGTGGTGTGCTGGTTTCAGCTGGGATAGAGTTAATTTTCTTCCTAGTAGCTGCTATAGTGCTGTGTTTTGGATTTAGGATGAGAATAATGTTGATATCACACTGATGGTTTAGTTGTTGCTAAGTAATGTTCACACTGGTCAAGGACTTTGCAGCTCCCCATGCTCTGCCAGGTGCACAAGAAGCTGGGAGGGGGCACAGCCAGGACAGCTGACCCCAACTGCCCAAAGGGCTATTCCATACCATATGGCATCATGCTCAGTGTATAAAGCTGGGGAAGAAGAAGGAAGGGGGGGACGTTCGGAGTGATGGCGTTTGTCTTCCCAAGTAACCGTTACACGTGATGGAGCCCTGCTTTCCTGGAGATGGCTGAACACCTGCCTGCCCATGGGAAGCAGTGAATGAATTCCTTGCTCTGCTTTGCTTGCTTTCATGGCTTTTGCTTTCCCTATTATACTGTCCTTATCTCAACCCATGAGTTTTCTCAATTTTACTCTTCTAATTCTCTCCCCCATCCCCTCAGGAGCGGGAGTGAGCGAGTGGCTGGGTGGTGCTTAGTTGCCAGCTGGGGTTAAACCATGACATGTGGAAAAGTGATTTTTGCTGATAAATTAGTGGAAGCAAATAAGACCTGCCAGACTGAAGCACACTTTTTCCCGTGGTCATGCAGGGAGTCAGCTTAGAGATTGGGACTGGAACCCACATCCACCACCAGCTGCCTGCTGTGGTTGGAAAATCTGTATAGACTCATAAATACTAGAAAAGGAAGGAAAAGACATTTTATCAAACACATAAGAATGTGCTTTAAATTACTGAATGTTGCCCAAGAAACAAGATTTCAGTCTCCAACCTTCAAAACAGATGATCCTGCTGTTTATGGGACTTGTTCCTGTTCAGAAGCTAATCTAGTGCTGACAGCTGGAGGGAAGTGGTTGGACACTTGCAGAGTGATTTCTGTCAGCTCGGCAAGCTTTTAGACATATGTTATCCAACACAGCACTGTAACATAGTGATTAAAACAGATGCAATATAACAAAGTTGTATTTTGAGGTATGGAAATGGTCTTGCCAGGAGATTTTCAAGATGCGATTGGACAGAGTGCTAGATAATCTCATCTAGGCTCCCCTTCCCACGAAAGGTTGGACCAGATGACCTTTTGAGGTCCCTTCCAACTTTGGCTATTCTATGACTTGGGGAATGTTGGATCAAATTGGTTAATCTTTTAAATTGATATGACATAATTTAGTATTCTGATTGCAGCCTTCAGTATTTTTGCAGCATAATTATAGGGGTTGTTTTTGTTAGAAGTGATGATAGATATGAAAGTGGGACATCTCTGCTAACTTCTAGTTTTCTTCAGGGCTGGTTCTTCAGCTGTACTTCTTGATTTCACTACAGTGAAGTGCAGCTGGAAATTAATCTCAGATGTCTACAACCTAACAATGTCAATGAAAATGTTCTTGGTGGGATTTTAATATCGACACACCTTGTAATCACAAATGCTATCCTGGGAGAATTAAAAGTGCCAGGAATCTTCAATCAAGTAGGTTGACTGGATTATGTCTGTAGATAATGAGAAGTAGCTGTTGAGTAGTAAATTGAAAATGGTGAAGCCTGAAAGACAGAAGTCCTTGTGAGCAGAAAATGAAAGGGCCAGACGACTTGGTAGTGTTAGTAGGTTATTTGCCAGTTCACATAAACTGGTAGAGATGTCCCAAATTTGGTGCAGTAAACAATAAATGATAGCTAAATAATGAACAAGAATGTTGAAAGGGAATTTCGAAGGGAAAAGTCTCAACTAGACAGCCAGGCTATGAAACCAGTGGATTGGAAATGCTGCTGGTACCCTGCCAGCCTCTGTGCCCCTGCTAATTTGAAAGGTTTTAACGTTGTGTTTTCTTCTTCTTTACACATAGGCTCAGCTCCCCAAGAAGACACTGACAGTACAATTATTATTATCATGGTGTGTCCCTTCCTTAGGTAGGAGGACAGGGTTTGAACTGGGAGAGGAATTTAGTGACGTTTATTGAATTGAGCCCTGCCAGTGCAATAATGATGTGTTGGGCCAGTTTGCTGAACGCATCAGGTTTGGGGCTTGCAGTGCTGCTCCCAGTTGAGACTGGGGTGTTTGGGGCATGTCTAGAAGCCCAGGTGTCTGTGGAAGAGGACTTCAGTGTGAAGAATCAAACAAGTGATGCTTTGTTTGTGGGTTGTAGCTGTTGCTGCTATTTTATTTGTGGGTTTAGGCCAACATTGTGTCAAGTGTTCAAAGTTTAAAAAAAAAAAATCGGTTTTCTTCCAGTTTTATGAAAATGCTCAAAGTATGTTAAAAAAAATAAAATTGAACTCTTCTTAAACAAACCTAGCCAAGATTTGATTGAGAAGAGAGACCCATCAGCCTTCGGGGCTTGCTGAAGTTTATCCAAGCGGTGGCTGGGAATAGAACATGGATACCTTGCCAGCCTCAACCACAAAGCCGTCTTTCATCACTTAAAATATAGATGTAACAGGGAGTATGGACCATGGGAGGTGGGAAGACCTAAAAATATTCACATGCAACACTAGCTTTTATATATTTATCTTTATCTATATATCTCTGTGTATATTTTCAGATAGGTATATATACTCACACACATTATTACTCCTATTGATCAGGATCAGGGTATGACTAAGATGAATCCAGTCACAGTTTACACCCTTTTCTTTGTAGGGTGTAAAGGTTACAGCCTTTAAAAGACTTCTCCTTTTAAACTATTTCATGAACCTTTTAAGTGAAAAAAACCTTTTTTACATATGCCTTAGTGATTGCTTTGTATGCAATGCTATCTTACCTTTAAAAAAAACCAAACCAAACCAAACCAAAACCAGAATACTAAAGAAACGGGCATAAGCTTTTCTTCTGCAATGTACTTGTATTTGATTTTAAAAATTTTGTTGGTTGTCTATTTGTTGAGTTCTTTAAAATCAAATTGAGTTCACTTTTCTTTAGGCAAATTTTGTTTCTAGGATGTATTTAAAGTGCTGTTGCCTGTGGTCAGAGACTTCGAGAGCACACTTTTCTTTCCGGTGTGGGTAGATTATTTTAAATTATTATTGACATGGCAAAATTAGGAAGTAAAACCTAAACTCTCTGTATGCTCTTATTTGGTTTTTTTGTTGTTGCTTTATTTTTCGTAAATAAGTCCCTGTGGTGGAAATCAAATATTTAATCTTAAAATAACTGCAGTCTCACCGGGTGCATCCTATATCCAGAATTGCTATTTGCAAGCTTCTGCCTGTTAAATAAGCACTGAACTTTTATCATAAATGGCATCTATTTCAGAGCTCATTACCACATGGCTTCCACTGTGCTAGCGGATGCCACAATAAAACAGCGGGGCTTTGCCTCCAACCATCTTACATCCTTTTGGGGAGGGAACGTGGCTCTGATGGGAGGCTCCTGAGCTCCATCATCAGCGGAGGGATGCTGGGCACCCCGACCGCCAGCCCTTTCCTGCATGGCTGCTCCGCCGGCAGCCCCAGCCCATGCTGGAGCATCCTTCCCCGAGAGCTGGGCAACCCACAGGCGTTGTGGCAGCAGGTGAAACAGCCTGGCTCTCGGGTAAATGGGCCGTCTGTATTCCAAAATCTGCGATCATCTGTAGTTACAGTCTAAAAGTCTGACTGCTCTTTCCGATAGGAACTAGCATAATATTGTGGATGTAACTATTCCGAAAGCATTCATGCCAGTCTGCAATGCCCATGTTGCTCGTATGCATTACGTTCAGCCCCCAACTGCAGCATGTCTCTGTAAATGAAAATGGGTAGATAAACTGGTTTACTTTATTTTTGTTAAGCTGACAAATACATTTACCACATTCTTTATGGTGAATTTGAGACTCTGTGTCAGGTTTCTGCATTGCAATATACTTATTTAAAAGTATTTATTTTCTGGCAATGATGACCTAGTTTAAATGCTTGCGGGGTGCTTTTACCTCCTTTTTTTTCAGCAGCCGGTTGATACCAGCAGAGATCTTTGTACTTCAGCTTCTAAACCTTTGATGACATTTTAACTGCTCATTACTGTATGTAGGCAGCCACTTTATCCTTTTCTAGGTGGGCTCTTGTTCCAGTTCAGAGTTAATGGTTACTATTTATTGCATACTTTAAACCTGCATGCAGCAAAGTTGCTACGTGCACATAGTGCCTTAGAAAACCCAGAATCCCCAACATGAAGAACATACTGTCCCTAGCCAGGCTGTGCAAAGGTGTGAGTACATGGGTAATTTACCTGTGCCCTGGAGTCACAGGGACAACTTAGATGAAATAACTCAACATCCAGCATGACTGAGCCCTAAGATGGGTGACAAATAGTCATGAGGTTCAAAGAAAATATAACATGCTGTGCAGTGTGCAAGAGCATCTTAATTCCTGGATAGTTGTGCTGTGATGTTATTGTAGTGGGATATTTTCTTTTGGGTAAATAATTAGTGCTCTCCGGAGAGCTGCAGATGTGCTGTAGCATTATATGTACTCAGCCACAAACTCTAAGCCAGACTTAAAAATATTATAGGCAGTTCAGGTGTGGCTGGTTTTATGTGGAGCTAATTACCATCACTTTTTTCCCCTTGCTACCTCATTGTTCCACCCCGTTCCTCCAGCTTTTTTGGCACTGACTCCCCCATCCCTGTTGCTTCCGCAGCCCCCAAGAGCAGTGCCTGTTGCCCAGGGAGGGAGCCTGAAGCAGCCCAAAGGCAGAGGGATCAAGGAGGCTTCAGCAGAGCTGAGGCATCTCCGTTCATCCGTGCTCCCGTTGCCATGTCCTCACAGAAGTGCTGGTCCGCAGAGGTCCCTCTCTGGGACCAGCGAAGCTGGGAAGTGATATTGCAGAGTACATGTTTTCATAGATTCCAATAAAGACTCTTGAGTATGCACACAGATACACAAGGATTTTACGCTGAAGCCTGTGGTTGGAGGTCTTGCTCTTAACCCACCAGTTCCTACTCCCATGTGGCTTTCTGCCATTTCTAGATGCTGCAGTATCACCCTTCTTCTGTTGTCTTGTGGGACTATTTCTGTCCCACAAGGGTGTTTCTCAGCCAAGCCCTTAAGGGGTATGCAAGAAGCAGGGTAAGATGCGTCTCCTGTCTTTCAGGACTTATAAAATTCAGTGCCTTTATTAGAGAAGGAAAGCGCTGGGCTCTCAGAGCTGGCCCACAGGGTGCAATTCAGGTCCTACTGACTCACTGATTGCTACCCTTGGGTTTTGCACACTTCTGATTCAAAACCTCCCAGAGCATCGCTGATACCAGTGTCACAGCCCCTCTGAAAGCCTCGCGCAAAGCTGAATGAGGGACCACCGAGTCTCCGACATTAATTTTACTCTCTGACTTATTCTTCCTTGGAGATCAGGACATCTCTGAGGCACTTCATCCCCATCATAGAGGACTACAGTCCAAAGTGTCAGTCCTTCGCTCTGTGAGTTATTGGATGCTGTGTCCCAGCCCAACCCTCATAATTCTCCCCTGTCGCTCAGAGACCTCCACTGACCCCAGACACAGCACAGCTCTGCACTAGCACCTCTCCGGGAGTGCCTCCAGCCTCCTCCTCCCCACCGTGGTACAGGAAAGAGGCTGAGTCTGTCTGTCTGTGTAGCTGTAGACAGGGGGACAAGGTGGGAAAGGCGGTGGGAAGGGTCAGTGCAGAGCAGGGCACAAGGCTGCTATTGTGCAGCCTCCAATACTGTCATTGTATGAACACCTAATCATTTCAATATCATTTGCATTTGGGTATATATGTAAATACAGAGAAAAAAAAACCCGTCTGCTTTAGTCCTGCTGAAGAGCTAGATGTATTAATTCAAGCATGCAGCTATCCTGGTTTTGGTACCCGAGCTGGCCGAGGTGTCTCTGGCGCAGTGTGATCCACCTTCATTGCAGATACTTGCAGGGTGCTCCCTCCCCCAGGAGAGAAGAGCACTTACTCACTGGGGTTTGGTGTTTCTCACATGGATGCTCGCCTTCTGGCTTGTCAACAGTGAGTCAGGAATCCCAGCTATTCGGTTCATTGCTTGGTAGATCATGCTGAAAAATTGCAAAGAAAAAACTGTGACTGTTTGAGATGAATAAAGGAATAAACTAGATTTCAGTTTTCATGGGTTATTTTTCTCTGCTCCTCCCTGTCTCCATTTTGTTCTATCTCCGCCACGCTAATTTCCAGTTTTGCCTGATTTATGGGGATGGACTCCACAGTTCATCCCTACCTCTTATTCTTGGGGCTTAATGCTTTTTTTGCTTGTACTCCCTTTTCCAACCCTCGCAGATCACAGCTGTCCTTTGCCAAACATCAACTCTTGAGAGACTACTTTGGGTGCCCTACTAAGAGCTGGTGTAATGTATGGTTGCAGTTCAGGAGTTTTCTCTCCCCTTGGGCTCTGATGGTCTTCCAACCACTGCTGTCACTTTTTCTGCCCTTCAGGGAGTTGCTTCTTTCACCCAAGCATCTCTCAAGTGCATTGGCTTCTTGGCTGCAGGCTGCTGTGGTGCACATCTGTATTGTGCCTCGCTTTCGGTTGCTGCTCCCTCTGCTCAGTTGGAGCAGGGATAGGGCAACCATGAATATGATGCCTGCGTTCCTTGTAAAAATATGAAAAATCTTTCTTAGTTACGCACTGAACAAATGCCCTGCCCTGCCACACAGAGCTCTGGCTCACCGTGTGCTTTGGTAATCGCTATATGCTGCCGTGTTTCTAAGCGGTAGCTTCACAGACAGTAGCTCCATTGATTTCATGACACTGCTTGCTTAGTAAGAACAAGGAAACTATAATGGAAACAGGCCCCATGAAGTCATCTAATTTATGTAGTACTTACAAAACCACCAGATCTTTGTGGAAAATTATAGAACATAAAAAACGCCAACCAATAACCAGGCATTTCAGTCTCCTCTGGGAAATTGTGGAAGGTTGCTGTACTGCCAGTTTGAAATTTATGATCTTTTAGGCTTGTATGTGGACCAAAAAGATGAAATAGAGTTGGTGTTTTGGAACGGCTCGGGGGAATTGTGCATGAATTGTGTGCAACCAAATCTGAAGCTGATAGAGGGTCTGGCTCTGAAGTTTTGCAAACCAGAATCGTTGAACTCTTCAAATGGAAAAACAAGATACAGCTGGTACAATACTGACTCTGTTTCAGTTGGGCAAGTAATTTTGTAGCTTTAGACCAGTGAAAATGTGATAGTCATGAATCTGCTTTCCTCATAGTTTGGCCTTTGGACCATAAGTGAGTGTTTGATTCACTGTCAAAGGCACAAGGGGGTTTTGGTCATTTTTCTCCCCCAGTGTTACTGCCTGGTGAAGTGTGAAAATCGTACAGTCATTCCAAATATGTGAGTGATCTTGAAGTGCTCCAAAATAAAATCTTTTTTAAAGACATGTATTTATAAAATGAATAATGACTGCTGGCTTGAAATGCAAAGACTTAAGAATCTGAAAAAAAAAAAAAAAAAGAAGTCTGAAAAACCTATTTGCATGGAAAGTTGATTATATAAAGCATTTTCTGGAGCCTTATAAGTTGTCCTTAATATATAAGGAAACTGCTAGAATTTTGGATCCCTTTTCATACAGACTCCTAGAACTTGTCAATAAGGTACAGTTGAAAATATAATTTAATAACTTTGGGTGATTTCATATGTTGCACCACCTTGTGCAAGACGTTATACACTAACTCACTCCTGCTTTTTGTCACCAAGGCTGCTGCATTTCAGTCATGAGCCTCAGTGTCTCCAATCAGAGCACATGCACTTGAAATCCCAATTTGAAAGAAGGTATTTATTCAGGAATCAGTTTGTTTTTCTCTTGGATCTTCACTAGTCGCCTAGCCAGCCACATCTGAGCACAGGTATTTGATCTAGGAATATTTCAGTCATAAGAGAAGTTTTAATTAATTAATAAAGAACACATACATATTTACATAAATGTGATTTTGACACCTCAAGCCTGTAGATTCAAGAATAGTTTGGGCTTCTTTGGCAGGACACATCAACATAAATGCAAATAGTCATTAAATAATGGTGAGAAATGATAACAATAAACCCTCCAGAAGGGTGAAACCCCCCAGAAGGGTGAAAGAAAATGGCAAATTATTCAATGTTTTTCATGGGTGTCAAAAGCTGGACAGAATCCAAAAACTAGTTCAGCAAATATTTATGAAACGGTATCTAAACCATTAACTGTTCTGCTTATCTGAGATGTAGTTGTGCAATCTGTTTCTCCTGCTTCATACTCCTTATCCAAAGGTGGGGGAGGAAAACGCATGTTTTCAAGGTAGCATTCGTGCCAAATCACACTTTGAGACCAGAACCAGTTTTGAAGATTAATTTAAAAAAAAAAACCTTAATAGGTCTGGGTGATTCTTAAAATTGGCTACATCAAACTGAGCCCTGTGAGTGATTTGAAAGGGATGATTGAGGGACATGGGACATTTTCCTGACTGTTACTACCCCTTTTATTTGATCTGATCTCTAATCGGAATAATCCTTTTAAGTTAGCTATACAGGGAAGCATTTGAGCTGAACCTTGCTTTACAGTCTGGCTTGTAGGAGAACCTCTTTTATTCCAAGACGAATCCCATCTTCCCTTTTGCCCTCTCTAGGTCAGCCAGATGCCTTCCTTTCTCCTACAGCTCAAGTAGAAGAGACACAAATGGGTTTTGCTTGCTCCAGCTGGTTGACTGGTTTCTCTGGTACCCCTGAAACAGAATTTAAGAGGAAGCTTGCTTATTTTCCTAAACTCTTTGTATATTCTGCATGCATAAAATATTCATTTAGCTGGGGAAAAATCTTCTAAACGCTAAATATTTGTTCATTTCTGTGTTAAAAAGGGCTGCCACTGAGCTTGTCTTAAAATGGTTCAAGTAATAGCTGCCATTTGTGAGTGAACAGTATGGACCATTTTCAGCTTTTTTGCTCCGAAGGGACTTGTTTTAGATGGAAAAGCACTTAGCATGCTGAGGGAAGGGAGGGCAATGGCCATTTCCTAGGATGTGCTCTCTGCCTGGCACATGAGGGGCATCAGCTGGACCTCACCTCTTTTGCTGGTGAAGAAAACATACTGCCTGGCTTCAGTGATATTTATCATTTGATTTAGACAGAATTAAGGGCAGTGTTGGTTGCACCCAGTTGCAAAGGGTGCAGGGTCCTGCAATGAATAGGATAAATAGACTGAGAGTGATGCGTAAGCCAAGCTGACCTCCCTGTAATGATTTAGTGACCGGTAGCCATTAAAGCAAACCCTCCGTGTTAGACAGTATTTCAATACATCATCACAAATGTTATTTTGAAATGGCCAAGAAAGGATTGGCAATGCGTCATGGCTCAGGATTTGGCCACCTGTTTCTCCAGAGAGGTGTCAGTTCATTGTACGAGTATTTTGATGCCCTTTGTTAAAATATTAGAAGCTGCGGAGATGATCTTTCTGCCTTCATGTTAGCTTTGTTCTACCAGAGGTGACCTCATCTGTGGCAGCCTTCGATAGCGTCTTGGCCAAGGATATGGCCCCATGGTCTGGGGAGTGATTTTTTTGCTAGTAAAGGACACGGCAAGATTGTTTGGTGGAATAATCAAAGCTGAATGTGATTATAAAGAGGGATTTTTTCAAATAATCCTTGATGAAGAAGAAAGCTCAGATCCCCACCATCCCTCAGCTCCTACTGGGAGAGTTTGTATTGCTCTGCTAGCACTTGCTCACGTGATAACCCTTTCAAAACCTCTGCTATTATTTTTATTTTTAATGGTAATGTTATACTTTGCACTCGGACACTGTGTTTTCCAAGTGAGGTCTTTATAATAAATTACAAAGTCAATTAAGTCTTCCTCTGTTCATGCTGCACATGGGAAAACTTAAGCCCGGAGAAATAACGTGACTTTTGTACAGCTACAAAGTGGACTTGTGGTTAAGTGAGGAATAGGGCTGTTCTGGTGCAGCAGATACTCCAGCAGTTGAAAATGCATCTGCTGCTCTGTGCTGCCTTCCCCCAAGTATTCGATGCTGATGCAGACGCAGCCTCAGTTATCTGAAACTTCTGCTATTGAAAACAGGATCTTTTTTTCTTCTGATCACGTTAAAAACATCTGCGGTTATTTGAACTCTCCAACTTCCCCGGTGTATCCGCAGCATTTAGCTAATGCACCCAATACGGCCCTTAATTACCTGCTTGTACCGTCCGTGCGTGTCGCTGGCCTCCGTCAGAGTTAATGTGGCAGGTTGCTGCAGTCGTGTAATCGAATCCTGTGATGCCTAAAGCATTTTTGGCAGGGAGCCTGCAGTGAGGGAGAAAACCATCGCCTGCCTTCTCCTGCGTTACCTACCGCTCCTGCCATCCTCTCGCAGCACGGCGATGGGAAGGAGGAACACACCCAGCCCTGGTCCCCATCTGTTGCAGCATCAGCTTCAGTAGCAGAGCCTGAGATGTTCAAATGCGCTTGCCTTTAGGGAAAAGCTTTGAATGCAGTTCTTCAATGGACGTTTCCAGCCAGACTGCAGGATTTTTCAGAGCTGTAAGTCAGAATGGGCTTGATTGTCTGTGGGTTTCTTGGGATTTGATTTTTTTTTTTTTTCCTTAAATTTATTTATCTTAGGAGGGGGAATAGGTTTTGCATTCATTTAGGTGGAAGCCCGAGTGCACTGCAGGACTCTGCCGAGAGGCAGGCATTCTTCAGGCTGTGTAAGAAATGCATGGTTCTCGGGTATATTGGTTTTTTTCATTGTGTTTTGTCTCTTTTGTATGCATGGCTGGCACAGGGCTGTTGTCCTGTTTTTAGAGCATTTAATTACAATAGATACTCTAAGGCTGAACAAAATGTTCTTTTATCTAGTTAAAGAATGTAGCTTGGTTTTCTTTTCCTTGCGTAACTTTTCCTTAGTGTTTTGGAAAGGGAGATTATCTGTTGGGGGGTGTTTATTTAATTTCAGCCTAAAACCTTCTGGTCTCTGCATCCTGCAATGCCTGGTTTCTCATACTGCTCATCTCAGAGCAGCCCGAACTGCTGGGCAACTAATTGCCATGGCTAGTCGTTGCAAACCCCAAATCGCAGGTTTTTGGGAACTCCTCTTTTGCTTATTGATTTTAACTTGATATTTTGTGAGATTTGTCAGGATAAAGAGGCGTATTACATGCAAGAGGAACGCATGAAGCCTTTTTCCCTTTCTGCTACCAGACCTAATGCTGAGCACACACAATTTGCACTGCAATTAATGGACCTGTGAGATAATGAATGTCCGATAATGACGAGGCTGACCCTTTCCTGGGATCAGACCTGAAGCCTGAAGGGTTTAGAGGTGCTCCGTTACTGGGGTGATCGGCGGGGTTTGGTGAATAGCAACTGAAATTTATTCTAGGACAAGATGCAGGGTATTTTGCCAGCATCTTGTGTGTTTTGCTTGTTGGTCACCATGTTTTAGCTGCTGTTATATGCCACAGGAGAGATTAGGGTATCTGCCTTTGGGGAAGAGATTTCACCCTCAGGTCTATCCCCCGAATGGGCTGAAGAGTCGTGAGTCTAGGAGAGGCTGGAAAGCAGAGGCTGCACTGACTTCGAGCAGCCCTGGGAGGTGAGGGAAACCTCAAGTTGCCAAAATTGGGAGTCTGGGGGACAGGAGCATCTGTCGGAGGAGGGATCGACGGGCAGGAGGATGAGACGGATCCTGCTGACAGGGGGCCAAGCCTTGAGCCAAAGGGAGGCAGCGGGAAACCCAGCAAAAGAGGACTCTGTTGCACTTCAGTTTAGTCCATTTGTGGTACTGGGAGCGGGATAACAATATATTTCCTTTGCGAAATGCCACAGTTTGAAATAAACATAAAAAACCACCCCCCCAAAACCCACCCCATCAATCCGTACTAGCATGTCTGACACTCATCAAGAAGAAATTAGGAGAATTAAAAGCGATATTGTTGCAAACCTTTGAAGGCAAACCACAGAGTTGGTGGAAATCACCTGTAGGCAGAGTTTGCCTCAGGCAGCAAACTGCCACTGGTTTTCCATCAGGAGGAGAAAATCCCTGTGTCATTTCAGCATGTTTGGCCACCAAGTAGGTCCAGTGACAAGCTGATTTGGAGCCAAGAAATACTTAACCATCTTAAATTTAAAAGAAATGGCAGTTAAAAACTATAAGGGCTTGTTATCATGTCTGTATACACACGTTACATGATTATATATGTTTGCCATGTATATTCTCCTATATGAGAGCATGTTTTATATGTGTGTAAAAAAATGATGCCCTGTGAGATGAGCTCTAGCACGTCTACAGCTGGGAGGACAGAGTCACCAGTGAAGTCTGTTTCTGTTTCTCATTGTAAGTGCTAATGCTTTTGCTTTTAGAACTGATATATCTTTTGATAAACTTATCCTCTTGCTCTGAGGTAAGAGACACTTTTCTAATAGGTATTTAATGACTTCTAGTGCCTGATTGCAGTTCTAAGCCCAATTTCCATTCATAACAGAGCTCAAAATAAATGTTAATAAAACTTGGATTTAAATGCATGCTAATAGTTGTACAGCTATTCAATACATATAGATAGCAATTAACATTCTTGAGGAGAAAAAAATAACCGATATTTTTTTAAGGCCATGTTACTGGCATGAACTTAATTTTTGGTAGTGAGGCAAAAATAAAACAGTATTTTTCTATGAAAATAAAAATAAAAAGCAAAGCAAGAATAAAAAAATGTTATTCTGAATCAAAATTCCCTGCTTGTGGATTTAATTCACCATGAGAAAAAAAATTGGTTTGGTTGTCTTTTGCTTAGTTTTGTTTCCTGCTTGGGTGCTTGTTTGTTTTGTGGGAGGTTTTCGGTGACACTCCTTGGCAGGGCGGGTGTCCGGACCAGGGCGAGCCGCAGGCAGAGGCTCTCCCTGCGCCTTGGTTTGGTAATTCCAGCGTGAGCTTTATTTTTCTGTGACAAATGGGTTTGGACTGTCTGCCACATGGCTTGGAGCAACAGCCAGTTATAAAATGGCCTCTCCTGCGCCAGGCTCATGCTCTGGCCATCTGTCACCATGTCCAGGCTGTCCTGCTAACTTGGAAATGTTTCCCACACTCTCCGAGCAGGATCAAATGTTTTTTGACACATTTTGATGCACAAACTGCCGGCCAAATCAAATGCAGATTTACCTGTTTCAACTCACCAGTATCTGCTGGATTTCAGAAGCATTGCATAGGGCAGAAATTACTTTTGGCAACATATATATGTAGATATCAAGCTTAAGTTTTTTTAAAGATTTACGTGAGTGTGTGTTTGCTTGTCTTTTCTCCCCAGCGTGTTCAGAGAGGTCCATTGTAATCGTGATGCTTAAATGGGCACATGAAGAATAAGATGGTTAAAATGAGAAGACTCTTACTAAAGCAGCCAGAAGTGAATATGGCTCATTCGTAAGGTTTTTTTCCCTGCACTGGATCTAAACTAGGAACAATTTCTGGGAAAAAAATAGTAGATACCCATGAAAGCCATAGTCCTTGAAAGAAGCCTGCAGTTTATTTGGGGAAATATCTGCCTTAAAATTTTAGCGTTGCATGTATAATAATTAGAAAAAAGCTTAGTGTGTGTTATTTCTGTCCTTCCCCTTCCATATGAGGATTATTTCCAAACTGGACCCACTGCGAAAACCTATTTTCAGTGATGACTATTTCAAGTAAGAGTGAGTAATCCCTTTGTTGTGTTCTTCCATTTGTCTCATTGTTCACAAGATTTTCCAGATGGGTAAATATTCCATCTTTCTTCCAGAGATGGTCATTGGTGTCTTCTAACACCTTTTTCCGAGCAGAGCTGTGATGCTTTTTGAAGCACATCCCTTGAGAGAGCCTTAACAAGTGGCCAGGGCTTGGTGCGAGGAGGCCTAGAAGTGTGAGATATACTATCCCTTGGACTTTTCCCTTAGATCATGCCAATTCTCTTAAAAAACAGGCTTTTCTCAGAGGTTCTATAACTGCCCTGTTTTCTTAAAATTTAAATTCTAGTTGATTCAGTTGGACGCAGTGGCTCCTTCGTTTTCACTCCAATGGGCACTCACCCCGTCAACTCACCCCCGTCAAGAGTTAACCGTGTTTTCTACACAGCAGCCAAAGCCGTGTAAAGCAAATGTACATTTTAGTAACACTTAGAAATGCCAACAGAGATTAAGCCCTCATTGTGCTACCCTTTGTATGGATGCTTATAGTATGTCTAGACTGCAAGCAAAGAGGTGATTGAAGCTGGGCTTAAATTAGCCCGGCTGAGTCCTGACAGCCATACAACGGCAGGAGCGAGGAGCTCAAAGTGAGCTAAATTGCTGGAGTATTTACTCAGTCTCCCGCGGGGATTTTGCAGCCTACGCTAACCCATGTGTTGTCATGGCTACACTTTTATCGGTGCTGTGCGGAGCTGTGTGAAAGCGAGCTGGTGTACACCACGCTTGCAATTGCCGTGTAGACATGCCCGTAGTAAGACACAATCCCTTGTCTGGACAGCTTGCTTTCTAAATAGAGGAAAAAAGAGGAAAATAAGTTATTTTATTCCCACTTTATAGGCAGTAAAGAGGGAGAGGTAAGAGGCGGGGTTCATTTATCTTATGTTGGATCATGCAAAGTTTAAGCAAGTTGTCTAGCCTCTCCCGTACCAGGGGAACCAGAGTGCATTGCCCATTGGAGATGTGGGCTTTTCCCTGCTCTCTAGGCTGGACAAAAAGTGTGGGGTAGATGACCGGTGTTTTGCATGGCTGAAGTTAGGTGACAGATATCCTGTCCTTGATGCCTTCCCAGAGGTAAACCAGAAAGCCTGAGCAGGCAATGAAAGTCTCATCACTTAAGTCCATCTGTGAAGCTATTCTGGACTGGATACGCAGTTTGTAAAGCAGTTTGGATTCCCACAGGATGAAAGATGTAATGTAATTTATTAGTATTGCATGGCACCGCTAACTGGAAAAAAAAATAATGGTACCAAATCTCAGCATCTCTCAGCTCAAAGCCAAGGGTGGGACCTGAAGGACATACAAGCTGGATTTAGGGCAGAGTACTGTACTATGAATGTGATAATGTTTTCTAGATGATCTCTGAGAATTTGAGCTTTCTTCTGTCCTTGAGGGCTTTTTATGTTGCCAGCTTCAGCAAAGTGCACCTTTAAATAGGGAGTTCAGAGTGTGAAGAATGAAGACATCCATTCTTTTGGGAAAAGAAAAAAAATAGTTTAGTCTATGAAATAAAACATATTGTATATATTGGCCTCTTTTTACATGTGGTGCTAAAACTGTAAGAAAAGCTATAGCAAAGTGACTGTAAACTTTGTAGACATGAAATTGTTCTCTGCAGCTGCAGAGTGGCGTAGGAAAATGCGGCAGGAAAGCATCAAGAGGGGAATCTTCCCTCGTCGTGGACTCTGTGTGTTGTCCCCTTTGACCTCCCATTCACATCTTCAGCACACCAAGCACAGGGCCATCCTGTTCTTCCTTTCCTTGCCTAATTTCCTCTTTGCTTCTACTTTTTTTTTTTCTTTCTTTCTTTTATAGTTGGAGGACTACTTGATCAGAGCAGGTCCCTTGCTTGCCTGGCTTTCCAGCTATAAGCTTTCTTCTAATTGTTAAGATTATTCACGGTTATTAACTGACAAGAATGTAAAGAGAAGGCAAGAGGCAGCTGTCTTCCTAAATGCAGTGAACTGGAAAAAATAGTTGCAGTTCAAGTATTTATGGCAGATATTTTCTGCCTGGTGTGAATGTCACCTTTTTTAGTCATACATATGCGAGGCAGAACCCTGCAAGTCCTTCTCAGATAAGGCCATCAGCTGGAGGTTTTCAGTTCTGGTTTTGTTTTGTTTTACTCTTCCTTGAGGAAATGGTTTTTGAAGAGATCTGGCCTATGGAGAATGGGGAAAAATATAAAAAAATGCAAAACACAGTGACTTTTAAAGTAGCTGAAGCGTAGAGATGATTTAGAAAGCCTCATGATGATCCTTGCTTTGAATCCCCTTCAGATTGCCCCCATGCTGCAGCGTCTCAAGTGTTTTGATTACATTATGGCAAAATCATCTTTTGTTTCCTGTAGTTCTGCTATTTCACTGTGGCTGAAGTTACATTTTATAGCAAATGCATGCTTTTCTCTGCAAATACATTGGGATCCTGTGTCTCGTTTGTGTAAGACAACCATATAAGTATTGGAAAGCAATTCTGTTGGCACTGAGTATGTGCCATCTGAAGGGTAACATTTCCAGTCTCCTGCAGTCCTTCCCTATAGTTGTGTCTTTTTGGTGTTTCTTAATTCACTCATCACTCATCTGACCACATTTTCCAGGTCTGAGGTGTGTTATCTTCTGCGTTCACCTTGTGTCTCTTAACTTTGGGTGCTTCTTGGAGGAAATGTCTCACCAGAGAAAGGTTGTCTTCGGCTGAGCACCCAGGAGCAGCACTTAATAATGAGTTTGTGTGTGGATCATGGTGTCACAGGGAATACTGAGAATTTAGTTTTCCTCCCTGACTTGCTTTCTCTGATGTTCTCTCACTTTTTCTCTCTCTCTCTCTTTTTTTTTTAAAATGACATTTTGTTATTTACCCGTTAGCTGGGTTGTCCATCTGCCGTTGTAATAAACATGCTGCCAGTCACTGCACTGTGTGGTTCACGGTGTGAAGGAGCTGACAAACCAGGCTGTCGTGTGCATGGGGATCGTATCCAGGCTTTGTCAGAGAGCCCCTAATGATGGTCTGGGATTTACTGATGAGGTGGAGAGCAGTACCCTTCATCACAGTGTGTCCATACGGCCCTGAGCTCTCTGGACATTATAAACATTATGGGGCTCCAGGCAGAACTGATTGCATCCCACCCCAGGCTATCTGTGCTCAGCTCATCTGCAAAGGCTGAATCACCAAGACGATATGGTGGTGTTTCCTGGCAGGAGAGCACGAGGCTTGAAAGAAAATTTCATTTTTTCCGTGAACAGCGTAGGAATGTGTTCTAGTGATTTAAGTCTGAGATTGAGAACAAACCAAAGAACAATCCATAGCCTCTTGGCAGTGTTTGTTGACTAAACCTTGTCTACAGCCTCAGAAGAAAAAAGGTGAATTTGCTATAGACTGCTGGAGATTAATGCCTGTCAGGATCAGTCAAGAGGTTTAGAAATTAAGAAAGATATGCTGGAGGCTGACAGTATCCCATGATCAGGATAACTCAGGAAGAACAGCTTGGAAGAGAGCTGTTTTCAGGGAAATAGCAAGGACTTGTTGGTTCATGGCTCTCTCTGTCCCCTTCCCCTTGAAATTCTTAGTTTTAGCAGCACTTTCTGACCAAGTGGTGGCAATCCAAGCCAGGTGACCCATGGGTGAGAACAGGGGAGAAGTGGCTTCAGTAGCTCTTTAGTACTTTGCCTATTTCTTGTTGCAGCTGAAAGAAATGCCTTTAAATTACATGTAGGCTGGTTTTCTTATGCAAAGTTTTTGTATGTGAGTTTTTTGATATAGGACATTGAATAATCACCAGATGGATGGGGATTTTCACATGCCCAGATCTGGGTTGGATTTTAGCCAGCCATTACTCCCTAACTTTTTAGATTATGCCTCTTTGGGACTGAATAGTTCCCATTTCTTCCAGGCACGTCATTTAGGGTGATTTACCTTCTGTTATTTCAAATCTGATGCTGTATCCATCTTGACATCGAAATGTGCACAACTGGTCCTGCACAGTCACCCGGGAGACTCCTGGACCATGCTGCCTCTGGCATCTTCATGCTGTGGACAAAATCAAGTCTCTATATCTCATTTCTACCATCTCAAACTCTCCAGACCCACTCAGTTGTTCTTTTTTAATACAAATAGCCTTAAAAGTAATAGCAAACAAATAAATTGGAATTGCCTTGTGAAGTACAAAGCTGGCTTGCACAAATCTAACCAGCTTTGTACATCTGTTACTGCCCACTCCCATTGAGTCATACTGAGCCTTAGTCACCAGCATCCTCAGTCTCACAGTACGACTTCCATCTCTGTCTCCAAAACACATGCTGCAGTCTAGATGGCATGGGGGAGGGAGAACAGCAAAGCAATGAGCAACCTACTCCTAAAGGAATAAAGCAATGTAGCAGGTCTTATTATACTATACTATGACTAGGACATCCAAACAACAAAAACAAAAGGACAGAAATTCCTGTGTAAGTCAGTTTTGAATCTTTCCTTGTGCAGTAATTGAGTGGTTGATATAAATCCCCAAAGGCTTCCAGATAGGATTGTTCTCAAAAAAAGAAATTTTTCTATTCAATCAGAGCTACCAAGCTGTGCCCTCTATTCCACAGAGTTCAAACTCTGGATTCCGTTCGCAGGCTATTAGCATATGTAGCATATTTGCTATTCAGAGTTTTACATAGGCTTGTAATACGTACAAATCCAAGGTTGATCTAAAAAAAATCTGCTGCTGTGCAGACTGAGCTGAAAGAAACCGTTCACAGCTAAGTTTAATAAAAATCCCAACTTTCTTTGTCCTTGGTAGGATAGTTGAAGTGCTCATAGCTCAGTAACATTAGCAGAGAAGGAGACCCCAAGAGCCCTGTTAAGGTGTGATGCTGAGGAGTGCAGCTTTTAGCTATTTTTTCTGAGATCTGGGCTCTTGTCAGCGCTCAACTTCTCTGTATCTTGTTTTCTTTGTTTATTTTATTAAAGGAGCTGTCTCCCCATATTGAAAAGCTGTCTTAGTAAAGTGTCACCTCCTGCTTGAGTTATGTTGTAAAAAGAGACTGTAATGTCTGGCAGGCATTTCTCATCCTTAAATTTGGTGCAATCCTAGCACATATATAGAATTTAGTGAAGCAGAAAAATAATGTCTCATAGGTGACACCATCAGTAGTCAGGACTGCATGATGCTACCTACGCTAGGACTCTGAAGTTGCTTATAGCTGAGGAACCCAGCCTTTCAGAAGAGATGGGCCATGGGGCTGCTGTGAAGCCATTCTGACCTGAGTCACCTCTGCAACATTACCAAAGAGTTGACCATGTTCATGGGTTGTGGACCCATCCCCATGGGCACAGGACTTCACCCAACCATGTTGTTCATGGCCATGTCTTGCGTTTGAAGGGACAGTTGCAAAGGATGGCAGCAGGGAGCTGTTTGTGAAATATTCTTTTGATACCCAGCCCTGAAATTTTGGACCACTGTTGAGCAGGGCCATAAAAAGGTCCTGCTCCACCCAAAATACCTTGGAAATTAGTCTCTGACCTGTCAATCCCAGCATGCCCCAAAGTGCCTTGCTGGCTCCTTGACTTCAGCCATTGCAGAGAAGCTTTATCAGCCTGGCTGCCAAAGTAGCCTTGAAACAAACCAATAATAAAAAAAAAATCTTGTTTATTCTGTGGTGTTTACTGGATTCAAGGCTTTAGTGGTCTGTTATTTAAGCTTGTAGCCTCTGCAACAGAATTGCTGGAAGCCCTCTTCTGACACCAAGGTCTCCAACTGCAGCAGCATCCAGACCAGCACGTCTGGGCAAGCCTTTTTGGCAGGAATCCTCCTCAGTAAGGAAAGGAACAGTGAAACTGGCTGGAAAAGGTGAAAAATGGCTTGGCTAACCAGATCTTGCTCCTGTTGCTATTTGGCTATACTATGCCAGCCAATATATTTGCTTTCTGTATCCTAGAATGTGGTTTTCCTTCCTATTCTCCAAAACAGTTCTGAGAAAAGGTTCTTTGTTTTCCCAAGATATCAAAGAACAAAATTTTATTCTTCCTTCTTTTCACATAATCCCAAGTATTCTGATATAAGGGCTGTTAAAGGAGAAAGAGCTGGAATTAGGAAGGATCACCCTCTAGTTGTAGGGGTAACCCAGACAAGAATCACCTTAGAGTTAGTCTCACCTTTGGAGGAGAAACTAGTGTGAAGAATCTGTAACCTTCCCAATATCTGTTTTCCCTCCAGAGGAAACAGGGAAAGAAGTGGTAGAGAAGGTAAAAGTGTGCTTGCAGACAAAATTATCCTGACATATCTTGCAAAAACTAAAGCAGCAGACAAGCCTGTTAAAAACAAAGTCAATTTAGTTGCTTTTTTAGATCTGTTAACCTCCTGTGCTATCAGTAAGAAAAGTCCTGGAAAATGGCCTGTAGAGTAGGTGTTGTGGGAGATTGCCCTTCCCAGGAGGGAGCCTGGCTGGTCGCAGGAGCACCGAGCCGTGGCTCTGCTGTGTCACAGCTCTGCTGTCCTCCGGAAAAGGCTTTGATATCCCTGGGGCTGTATCCTTCAGCGAATATAACAGGAGCTGCCATAACAACCTCTTGGAAATAAAAGTGGATGGAAAACAAAATAAATCTGAAGTGGCTTTGTGGCTGTAAAGTAAATCTAAACTGCTCAAGAGGTCATTTTTTCTAATTGGGAATGGCAGGAGTAATGCCTGGCTGTCAGACAGCGCTGAGCGATGCGAACGACTGACTGAGGACCAGAGGCATGGCAGGAAAGCTAACAAAATTTTAAAAAACAGACTGCATACTCTTAAATCCAGGTTAGCAGCACTAGGAGCTGCAATCCCTGGTGGCCTTTGTTCCTTACAGCGATGGTCATAGACTGTGGTCTCTACAGAAGCTGTCCCTCCGAGGATATAATGCAGGACTGATGGATACAGGGAGTGATGCCGTTCGTTCTTCAGCCAGGGCTCTGCAGTCTCAAATGAGAAGCACTCTCCCTTGTACCAACACGGCACTGTACGCCTTTGGTGGAAGTTTTTTAAATGTCTCTCCAGAACCACGTGATTTTCCAGGGCACTTATTCCAAGTGCAGTAAAGCAGAGCTGAAGAACAAGAAAGCTAAGAACGGTTTCAATCCCAGGTTAATGGCATAGCGAGCCTTCAATGTGTATCACTTGGCATAAGATCAGAGCAGTCAGATATGTGATAAGAGCTGGGGCTGCACCATTGGCCTCTCAAGAAGTACTGTAGTGTTTTGCAACACTTTGGGAGCAGTTTTTATTTTATTTTTTTAAAGAGTTACTGTATCATCAACTGTGTCATCACATGTGCTTCTGGATGAAGAGGAACACAAGAAAGAAATAGGTATCTAGTCTGTATTCTGCAGAGATCTGTGCAAAGAGAAAATAAGCATCTAATATTTCCTTGATCGACCAACAGGGTGGAATTGAGAGAGCGGTATTTGCAGCCTGGCATTTGATATATGTATTTTTTCCTTCTGTAAATGGATGCCTTCGCATATAGAATCCCATGAAGAAGTGAAAGATTAAAAAATTGTTAGGTAGCAGCTACAATTACTTTATCACAGGACTAAAAGTACAATTTTAACCTGTTTGAAATGTTCTCCAGCACTGTATTAACAATGAAAGGTCTCATGCTGTCCAGAGAGGTATAGCTCCAGTTATTTCTGCTTACAAGTAGAGATCTCCTGTTCTGCACGTAAAGACAGATGAAGTTAGCATACGTCCGTGATATCCGAGAGTTACAAATTAGAATAGAGTCATCAGCTGGGTTTCATGATACTTTTAGACTTTAGGATTTAATATATACATGTTTTTAAGCTTGGAATTGTAACTGGGAACTGAAATTTAGCTCCTAGAAAAATAGTTGTACCTACCTACCCCCTCCTGTTTTTGAAGGTTTCTGCTCAAAAAAAAAAAGTTATGGTTTCATTTGTAGTTGTTCCAGATTTCTGAACAGCTTTTTCAACCCTGATTACTAGATATGTGTCCCCTTAAACCCAGTTTCTTCCATCCAGTCTCCAGCCTTCCTAAACAGCAGGTTTTCTCCCTGTGGATTACAACAAGTAGTGATATAGGGACGCAAATATGTGGAGCTCAAAGAGGTTGTTTCCTCGATTTATTCCATGGAAAATGACTTAGCACACATCAGATTCCAGCTTCTTCACTACCGAAGATGGGTAGAGGAAAATGTTGGTAAATCCTTTGGCTAAATTAAAGTAAACATGAGGGGATATGTTTTTGTGTAACTTTCCATTAGGCTTTTAAACTTCTTCACAGGGAGTCATCACTTAAGTCTTGCAGTAACATATGAAGTAGGAATAATAATCCATTTATTGACAATGTTTATAAATGCCATTTATGGCTGAATAATGTATATATGGAGTATGTGAGTCATTTTGGTCCTAACTAATTGGAAGAATAAGCAAATTAATACAGAAGCTTTTCTTTAAGGTCCTGCAGCACTTGGTTCAGCCTCTGTCAAATCTTGATAACAGTGCAAATCTATTGCCAAACAAATTTGCCTCTTCTTTTGGTTTTGAGATGTTTCCTTACGTTTTTATTTGCAAATGAAGGTGATGTGAAACACAGATGTCAAAGCGTGGTGACAAGGGTGACATTATATAGTTGGGTTGGTGCTTTGTAGTTTGGGCCTTTGTAGATAGTTCCCATTGAATTTGTATAGATAGAGCCGGGAGCATACTAATTTGTCATGAATACTTTGGTTTGTGGCCTAATGATTTGGGGCCAGCTTGGCCAAGCCTGGCTGCTGCTTCCTTTTTTTTTATTTTCCAACTTGGCATGAATTACTCCCATGTGCTTCAGTTCCAGTAATTCAATATTTTGTTCCTTATTTTTGTTGTTCGTTATGTAACCAGAATATTTTCAAACACTTGTAAGGATTATGCCTGTGTTATACACATTTTTGAGCATATTTTGGATTTAGTATGATTACACAATGTGATGTGATTAGACCTGTGGCTGCTCTGAATTCTGAAGGCAAGCAAGCCTTGCAGACTTCCCGGCCAGTGCTAATTTTTAATTAAGCTCTATTTAATCTCAAATTAGGTTTACGTGAAACATTTATTTATGTTTTGAATTATTTTAAATGGGATGCAGATGTGGTGGTAGAGAAGCGCTGAATCATTACATGAAAGGGCGACGCCTTGCATCTGGGAGGTTGTGTGTTTGGGAGGTATTCCTAACATTTAGATCAAGATTTGGGATCTAGGACTCAGTTTTTCAGCACACAGCATTAGGCAGCCCCATGCTTTTGGTCACAGAATTACTCATTATCTACTTTTCTGATCAAACGGATGCTAAACTTGACACTAACATAATTTCCTTATGCATGTAGAAAGGATCTCTAAAAACCCCGTGGCTGGAACACGAAGTAGCATAAACAGAACAGACGGCAGGAGGTAGCATATAATTGCAGTTTGTTTTTGTTAGTTAAAGATGAGCATGTGTGCTTTCTTATGGCTTTATTGTCTTTAGTCATGCAGAATTGGGCGCTCCTCTCCAATCTGTGCAAGTGAATTGGTTATTTCTCCCCGAGCACTGCATCGTAGTTTTCTCCCTCTTTGTTATATATGTTACATATTGTTCAGAACATTGACATATTCTCATTCAGGTTTTGTTTATTGCCATAAATACTCTTTAAACTAAGATTATACACCTCACTAAAGGCAAGATAGGCCATTTGTTGAGCAAGTAGCTATATTTAAGCTGTAATTTCCTACGAAATTTTCTGTGGGAGTTCAGTACCTCCCCTTGAAAGTTTTAGCACAAGACTTTTGACTTTGGCTGTGCAGGTGCTTTTTCGTGCTGATGTAGCGCAAGCGGTGCTAAGGGCTCCCTGTTCACTTGTTACTTACATCTGCCATTGAGTTCACAGCCAAGGAGAATGATCAGAACCTGTGTTATTGCTTACCAGCAATCGCTATGGGTAAAGCAGTGGGCGCTTCGGAAATAAAACCACGGGCTACAATCATGGGATGCTCTAATGGAAGGAACAAGACATTAATGTAGGACATCAATTTTTCTTCTCTGTCCTGGCAGGATCTCAGCTCATTTGCCATGCCATTCTTGGACGGTGATGTGGAGAGCACAGACAAAAATGCTTCTCGCAAGGTAGGATATTTCCAAAGCTTCACCTTCGCTGTAGTGGTTGAGTCCCTTGGTGGTAAACACAATTTATTAGGCTTTAAAAAGTCTGGGGTTTTAATCTTTCCTTCCATACCATTAACCTGTTGAGAGTGATGCACTAAGGCAAATATAGTGACTTTTGCAGACCTTACCATGACAGTGCTTACGCAGCATAACTTGTAAACGATGCTAACCTGTGGTGGAATTGCTTTAAGTACTGCAGATGTTGTGTGTAACACCGTTGTAATTCAATGAAGTGATACTGCATAACTGTATTCTCAGGAATATAGTTAGCTAACAAAATTTGTGGTGTTGCTACAGAAATACAGTGCCCAAATAGGTGTCTGTGGCTGTTGGTATGTTTTCCTGGAATTGCCTCCTGATGGTTCCTCTCTGGCTACAGAGGTTTTAACTGTTCAATGTCCTTGATCTATCTGTTCCTGGCACTGGCAAAATGAGCTGCCTTCGTTTGCTAAAGCCATAGCAGTAGGGTCTTCCCATAAACAAGGTGGAAAGGTTCCTTCTTGATGTGGGATGAACTCAAGGTTATCCTTCTGGAGGCATTGCTATGATTTGTTTTTCTGATGGCCTGCTATTAAATTAAACCAATACATTCACAGAGTTTGCTTTCTTTAAAATGATCAGGCGAGCCTATTCAATGGATGACATTAGGGATGGTTATACAGCGCCTACACAATCTTCAAAGCAATAAAAATTGTGGGTGGGATCTGTCATCTTCAGGTCCTGGCCTCATCATTTTCACAAAGCGTTGAAGTACAAGCTGGTCTGCTAAATGTAAGCCTCCTACCAGCCTTGATGAAAAGAGATAGATACTCCTCCGAACCGTAGATAACCCCAAAAGCTACACAGTGGACCAGTTTGACTTGTGACAATATTTACAAGGCTATGGACCTCTGTGAAGATTAAACCTGCTACAAGCCATTTGTCAAAGAATCTGCAGTTATAGTTCAAGGCAGGTGAAGCAATAAATATCTCCTTAGTGAAGCTAATCTGCATCTAGAACAATAATAACTTAGCTCTATTGACAGCATGAGTTTCTACTCCTTTGCACCTCACAGGAAAGGACAGTTGTTTAAAAAAATCCTGCAATCCATCAGTGACTGAATATGTTTATGACATTGGCCTTGTTCTTTTCTGCATTGGACCTTTTAAGACTGACGTAGGAGTCGCTGACGCAGAGGAACTCTTGTAGGTGTCAGGGAAGCTAAAATATACAGTGTTACCAAAAGGTGCTTGTTTGGTAGGTTTGAATAAAGTGAACAATGTGATGTTTTTGGAAAGGATTGTCATGCTGGAAGAAGGCAGAGTTTTCTAGCCAAAACTCGACTTTTCTATTTATCACCTCCTTTTCTCAAAGAAATGTGAGAAAGCTGCATGAGTCTCAGTCCTGAAGAAAAAAATATACCAAAGCAAATATCACTCGTGTAGTATTACATGATATCATTTAATGACTTCCATTTTACCATTTATGAGGCCCTTGTTTTTCCTCTTACTGGTGTTGGGACTCTTTTGATGAGTGCTTGTCTTGGGGACAACTGGAAGAACATTTCAGTAGTTGCCCCTTTTTGCAGCTTCAGTAAATGCTGGGTTTTTTTCCCCAGACTTGGGTCAAGTTCTGCTTATGGAAGTGCAATTAACTTTGGAATAACCATGCAACTGGGGCTTAACATCTGAAAGTGCTTTTTTAACTGACCTTTTTGACTGAGTGTATGAGACCCAGAGTTTTTTCTAACATCATACTTGTTAGAAAGTAGCTCTGTTCAACAGGAGCTCTGTTCAACACGTGCAACAAAGTGGTAAGAAGCCACTGGCAGGGCCCAACTTCTCATAAGAAAGAGATCAATTAGCAAAATCCATTGCCACACATCTCATCCTAAATATTGTTTTCCTCAATGTGAAGGGTGGGATCTTTGCTGCTAGTGAATGATGGCTAGCATCAGACTGCAGTATTTTATTTAATTCCAACTAAACGTTTGTCAGTCCCTGCTGATGCTATATAAAGAAGTTCCCAAGTTGCTGTTCACTTTCAAGTGAGATGGTTTTTCTTTGTTCAAGTTTGAAATCACAGTGTGATATGTAACTTTTGTATATTGGAAGTCAGTATTTCATCAGTAGCACGGCTTTTCGATTCATCAGTCATGTTGGATCCTGGCAATTCATCAGGGATGCCTCTCTTCCTGCACTTAACTCTTCTGTCACCTGGGCTGTAGATCAAGGTAGAGAAGGTTCACAACCTGTCTTTCCAATCTGCTATTAATTTAAGTCTCCTGTTCTTTGTGAAAGGCTTTTAGAAACTGAATTAACATTTTTTACATAGATTCTCAGCACTTTGCCATGCAAGTGACTCTCAATCTCAACGATCCTCATTACACACCGAGGAAACTCAAGTGCAGAATTATTTGTTCAGGTTCACAAGAATTTTTTGGCAGCGGTGGGAATGTGACACACATTTCCTGAAGTTTAGCCTTAATCACTTCTCATTAACATGGCTACTGCTATAAATGATGCATTCTTCTTTCCTTTATGACTGATGGCAGGAAGGGGATAGGGATAGTTTTCATCTTCCTCTGCTGAAGATGGTGAATATAATATTCTGAAGACTTGTGTAGAAGCTTTTGGTGTGATGTGATGGAGAAGGGTAGCTCTTGTGCCTGTGGCAGGTATTCTGGCCCTTCTTATTGCCTGACAAAGTGCCTTAATACTTGTACTGGTAGCTTTGTCTGAAACAACTGGGATTGCTGTTTGCCCCATGCTCAAAGCTAGGACTCTCCAGAAATGGCTTGAATCCTTACAGAGAGACCTTAGAGGATCATTAAATACAGCAGTATAGACAAGGATAACCAGGAGCTGAGAAGCAATTAGATTTACTGGATTTCCTTGGTCTGGAAAAAGACAGTGGAAGAGGGGCATTTCAGAGGCCTGGAAAATCATGAATGATGTGGAGCATCATTCAGAAAATAATTCTGGTATGGTGTGGCAGGGCAGCAGTCAGGGATGAGTGCCCCTCTGCACCCAAATGGCTCTATCGATTTTAGAGATCTTAGTACCTTGAATGCATATAGATCCTTCATCTAAAATGTAGGTTAAAGGATAAGGTGTGGAAATTATAGGAAACCAATAGTCATTGCTTTCAGCTGAAAGCCCGGGATTGTGAATGATTAGAGAGAAGAAAATGACACAAGAGGAAAATTGTCCATGGGGAGGCAGCTAGCAAATGATAGATGGAGGAGGGAAGAGGAGGAAGAAGATAAGTTTGAAGAGTAATATTGATCTATTCCTTTATGGAAATAATGGAATTATCATTAAAATATAGAATAAAGCTTGGAAAAGAAGTGTGCATTAAAAGTTCTTTTCTCTACATGGGGAAAAAGCTGGTGAGATGTTTATCTTAGGTGATAATGGTGACTGTCGTATTAAGGACTGAAGTGTATTTAAAGCAGAAGATGCTAAAGCTAGACATTTTAAAATTAAATCCAAACAACTCTGATAAAACACAGTTGAATGAATTGGCACAGCTTTCTCTGACTAGTGCTGATTTTTAATAAATCTTAGAGCAGAGATGAAGTTCCAAAAGACTGCAAAAAAAGCAATTACCGTGTTAATATTTACAATGTTTGCAATTAGAATAATTTACAGGTTTGTCAGTCAAACATTAGTCCTGGGCAAAACAATGAAATATCTAATGTTGGATAGTTAATGATGCTATTATAATAGACTCATTTGGATTGGAAATAATGATAAACAGTTCTTATTGATCAAATGTGGGGTTTTAAATGAATTATAAATTTGGTTGGAAAGTGTCATAGTGTCGGTGTCATGTATATAAAAACGTAGCACAAGACATTTTGATTTAAGAAACTGGAATGACACTGAATAAACATGGAGCCTATTAAATGAATAAAAACCTGGCTGATAAAATAAATTGAGACTCATCAGTGGAAAATTTTGTTTCTAGGCAGACAAAACATTCTGTTCCTATACTATATCATACTTTATCAGTGACTTGAAAGAAATACAGACTCATTACTGATACAATTTGTAATTCATACAAAAGTGGGGGAAGAGAGTGGTAAATTCTGAGCAGGAAACTCTCCAATGCAAAATGACCTGAATCACCTAAAACACATTTTGCAAACAAACAGCCCGTTTCAGTTTGGCGAAATTGTGATCAGTTACACCTAGGAGCAAATAATGCAGACTTTATTTTTGGGAAGTCTTTCGCAAAGCTTTGATTAGATTCTGAGAATAGCTGTAGGTAATCAGCCGTACACGGATTCTGGATGTGACACAGTGGTTAATGGATTAGTTTGGTTTTTGGATGTACGAATAAAGGAATAGGGTGAAAAGTAGAGGTTTTGTTACGGCTGCGTTTGGCACTGACTCGCAGTTCTGCTATCAGTAATGCAGGAAAGCGTTGATGAACTAGGATCAGAAAACATCTGAGGAGTGACTCCAGTATTGAAGGACTTCGAGGATCGCTTTGTCCTGCTTCTGGCCCCACCATTGTTTCTGTTTTGTCCAGTGACTCATGGGAACTGCACGAGCAACCCCTGGAACAGGGAGGAGAAGCAAAAAATATGCCATTTTTAGCCCCCCCCTTCACTGGATAAAAAAATCTCCTTTTGATTTTTTTTTTCCCCCAGTCTTTAAATTATCCATTTCTTTATGAGCAGCGAACTGGCTTCAGCAAGGAGGATGGGGAGCGTGTCCTAGATGGTGCCACAGCCTTGGCATGGGGCATCTGCAGTGGATGCAGCGAGTCTCAGGGCAAGGACACGTGTGCCAACCGCTGCACTGCCATGTGCGTGGCTCCTTCCCATCTGCTGCTTTAAAATAAATGCAGTTAAGGGTTAGGAAGTGGACCGGGAGCCAGCCCTGCTTTCACCTTTCCTCAAGCCTGCTTCCGCCTTTGCGCAGCCCTGCTCGCTGCTGGAAACCTAACGCCAACTGTCCGTACAGCAATGCAGGGCTCTCGGAGCCTGCCAGAGCAGCCCGCCACATCCCATTGTATTTTAATTTGGGGAAGTGTCATTGTACTTTAGTTTTGGGAAGTGACATCTCTGATCCTGTAAAATATGTTGTCGTCTCAATTGTTACTGCTCATGCAGAACCAAGGGAACTAATGGTGGTAAATGTGACCACATGGTGCCTGCGAGAGTAAGTCCTTCATTACCTTTCAGTCTAATGAAGACAGCTCTTGTGTTTCTGTGAGCTCTTTTATTCCAGCAGAATGAGAGAATCATCCAATTAACTTTATCAAAGGGCTTTTTTATTGGGATTCAGTGGAAGGGCAGGAAACAAGTGCAGGCACCTATCTGGTGTATCGTCTCTAATTGTGTTTACTGTCCCTGTCAAGGATGGTGGGAGGCAATTCCTTTTCTGTTACTCACCTTTCAAAAAATTTTTAAGTGAAGAGGCAAAATAAAGGTCAAATAACTCACTGTTGTAAAAGCAAACAGAACTCAAATGCTCCATAAATGTCCTAAATATTTGGAGTTGGAGAAAAAAGGAATGGAGCTCAGGAGCATTTAATAACTTCCACTTAAATTCAGAAGCATTTGAAAAGCTGTTTAGCTTGAGCCCATTCATATTCCAGACAGATTATTTTTTTGGACTGTTCTGAAAAATGAATCTAAATTCACCAGAAACTGAACCAGAGCCAGAGATTTTTCAAGGAGGGCATCATCTGGGGAAGGCTGTGTGCCCAAGGAAGGACCTGTTGCTGGAGGGCCCTGCCAGGGGAGCAGGGGAGATGGCTGCGAAGACGTGCTGCGGCAGGGACACAGGCAGTGTCTGGGTTTCCCCAGCTCCAACACAGCCTTTGCCTGTTTGTGGTCAGGGTCTTCTCAGCACAGCTTGTTCATGTTTCTGGCCACGTCACTTTGGCAGGATGCTTCTCTTCCCTGCAGTTAAGTGGTCCTTAAATTCTAGGTTGGGAGCAGAAATGGCTTCTTAGAGAGGACTTCATTTGGGAAAACGGAGGGATCAGATTTTCAATACAAAGCATGGGAAGGAAAATGACAACATTGGGAAAATTTCTGCCTCTGAGAAGGGGCAGGACTGAGATGGATGGTGTGTGGACGACGAGAGACTAGTTTGTGGTGAAGCATGAATAGTTTGGTCTCTTAGCGCATTGCGTTGGGGATTATGATACGGTAGTGATTAAATGTAGTGCACTTTAATCTTTCTTGTAAAATAAGATCAAGAATTGTGAGTCAGGTAAGAAAACCGTTGAAGGGAAAGATGGCAGGGTGGTATTGAAAGGAAGACTGTTGGGTGGAGGGGCAGAACTGGTGGGGTTTCCCCAAGCTTAGTCCTTGGACTGATCTTTGCTAGTAAGGCTGAGATGAAAAATCGAAGCATACTAACCAAATTTGTTGATGATGAAGGAGAGGGGTTTTTTTGTCATAGCAAAGGACCTTATACAAGAAGAACTGGATGACCTTCAGGATGGATAATTCTTAACAGCACAAGATACAAGGTTGTTCACTTGGGATATGTCAACAATATCAGTAAATAAAAGAGGTCAGGGACCATTCTCCTGGCCTGGAGATGAAGGGCTTGGGCACAGTCCTGTTGCAGAGCCAAACTCTTGCACCTACTAGAGCAGGGTGGCCATGTGCAACCTGGGACTGTCCCTGGCTTGTGCTCTCCCTGAGTCCAGGTGGCATCTGGGGAGCGCTTATGGCACAGACGAAATCCCCACCAGCTGGTGAGTGAGCAGGGAAGCCATAAGGACAGCTGCTCGATGGTTTGAGCCTGTGTCCAGCTGTTTCATTCAGTGGTAGGGGTAGTCTGGGACTAGTAGTGGTTTATGTTGGGAATTTGTCATGTAGGAGTTTGTTGAAAATGAAGATGTGGGTCTGCTGGTCCATCACAGGATGGCTCTGAGCCATTAATGTGCATAGCTAGGAGAAAAGAAGAGATTAGGAACAGAGAAAGATTCCTGCATCCAGGCGAAATGACAGGGGCAGCTTTCAGGATGCTATTTCTTGCATTGAAATCTTCCAGAGCTGCCCAGCTCGGGGCAAGTGCCAAGCTATCACTTTACGTTTAATTCAAAAAATTGAAAGTAAGTCTGCTTGATGCCAAGCACTGTAAGACATGTCTCATTTTGTTGCTTTATTTTCAACAGTGGCCAGTTCTTGGATGTATTTTAGGAGCCTGCCTAAGATCATTTGGCGTATACAACAGAGTAAAATCTCTCCCTGGTCCCCAGCTGAGGATCCTTTTGTGCTCTGAAGCATGAAAACTGATAGTGTCTTACAGCATTTTAGGATGTATTTACTCAGTGCTATGCAAGGTAACCAGTTTAGCCTTGAACAAGCAGAGTCAGTCACTAGAAACAGCACATCTGATGTAGCACGGGGCTCTGCTTGGTTGCTTAACCTCACCAGGGAGCACATTGCTGTAGACTGAGGGTAGGGTTGCACTGGCACTGTTACCGAGCTGCTAACGTAGCCCTATTCGCGCTGCACTGTCCTCTGCAGACACATGGTCAGGAGCTGACATTTCTCTCCAGCGTAACCAGTTTTAAGGTTTAGGAGTCCAAGGTTAGACCTCAAAGATCCCGTACATGCTCTGCACAAAGCCAACACAGGGAATGTTTTGTGGTTGGTTGGTTGTTGTTTAGGTTTTTTTTTAATTAGGTGAACAGGCTTCATACTTAGAGGAAATTTTCAATTTGTTTGATTAGACCTTATTTGTGCATTGATTCATATTGTGCTTGCATTGCGTGTTTGGATTCCTTATCTCCAAAAGGCCAATTACCCGGTCAGGATCAAATGAGCCGTATCACCATGTGCATGTATTAGGTGTGTTTCATATTTCTGCCCATTCTCACTTCACTGCTTTTCCTGGACTAACACAAACTGAGGTACAAGGGTTATCAATGAGAGAAACCAGGATGCAATACGTTTTTTGCTGCTACAGCTCAGCTGGGGGAATAGTTATCTTTCCAAAGCACATGTGGGAGTTTTGTGCCCACCTGCCTGTCATTGCTTCAGGAAATGAGTCCAAAAAGCATGAAGAACAGGCTGATGATCCATCTAGCTGTGTAACCTGCCTCCAGCACCACTGCCAGAGTTGTCACACCGAGTTTGCATAGGATGGTGGGGTTTATTCCACAGCAGAGACTGTTCCGCATTCCCAGTTTAAGCATGAAAATTAACATTGCCTTGTGACTTTTAAATACGCTGTGGTAACTGTTGTTGCTGCTGATTTTACTCATAGAAGCACCTAATCAGCTTTTAAAACTTGCAATCCATTAGCCTCAAATAATATTCTAAGAAAGCAATCCTGTTGTAATTCCCAAAGCAAAATCGCAGGTATTTATCTGCTTTGATGGTGGGTGTAGCCTGGGTATAATTAACATGTGGAGCGGCTGGGGAAGAATTCGATGTAGTAATTTCCTTTGATTTAGTAGCATGCACATGTATATTTAGCAGTATGCCCCTAGTGCTCAGACAATTAACCAATTCATCTGCCTGGCACGATGGAGAGAAAGCAACTGGTTGTGATTGCAATAAATGAAAATATCCCACTGCTTCTGCTTGGAATTTGAGAACAATTTGCTTTCATGTCTGACTCGCGCGTACAAGGGAATACTGCCATTATTTGACAAATGGTTGCTTGACATTTTACATTTCTAGAATTGCTTTAGCTCATGAGGATACCATAGTCTTTTAGAAGTGTCTCCTATCAGTATGTCATTATAACCAAACAAGCATGCAAAAAAGATAACATGAAATATTAGGGGTAGCACCAGAATGATGTCTTTCTCTTAGCTTTACAAATGTCATGGCTTGTCACTTTAGGAAAAATTATGATGAAATTACCATCCTGGAAACAGTCCTAAATTATAGCAGTAGTGGCAGATTTGTATTATGATTCAAATGAACTTGAAAATATTCTTACTCCCCACTTGCAGGCAGTAGATTTGGCAACAGACCTATTTAAATCACAATGCAAAAGGAGGTGCCGTTGCGCTACTTGGTCGTTTCCTGGACTATGTAGTTGTGAAGAGAACAACGTATAAGTAGTCTCAGATGATTTACAGATGATATTTTCATAAAGTTATTGAGCTTTTATGAAAAAGCTACCACTTTGGGACTATTTACCCATGACAAAAATGCTATTTTTTTATTAATTTACTTGTAGTATGGTTATTATTCTGGATCTCAGTCGAGGGATTGTGCCCTATTATTCTTGATAAATACTCGCCGGGAGACAGTCTGTGTGCCAGAGGACTTAGAGTGGGAATAAAGGAGATACAGTCCTCATGGCAGAATAGATGTGTAATATGAAATGAGTTTTCAAGATAGCGCACAGAATCTGTGACAGAGCTGGGAGGTAAATGTGAGGCTCAGGCCACTGCATTAAGCATGAAACACTACATTTTTCTTCTCTGATGGATGCTGTCAGAGTGTTTGGTACCCAGTGCTTCAGTTAGAATTGATTTATTCTTTACAAAAATGTCCCCTTGAGGGCAACTGATCCCCTAATTCTTCTGCAAAAGGACAGGTATATTTTTGAGATATTTTTGTCCATGCTGTCAAAAATAAACGTGCAGGTACAAAAAGCAGTTGTGCCTCTTGAGAGACACCTCCATGCTGCACGGAGGAGCACAGAGCAGAATTCATCGGCTGTCCAGGGCTGTGCCGTGCCAGCAGGGCTCTGTGCCCCTCCTCGTGACGCATGCTATTTGTGCCCATCTCCCGGACCAAGTGTCACTTGCCTTTTAGGTTAGAAACCTTCCCAAACGAGGGACCACACTCTTGGCAGGCCCTTCTGCAATTCCCACAGAGCAAGACCCATTCCAGCTCTGTCCCATCCCAAGTGGAAAGAGGAGCTGGTCCAAAGTGCATGTGCAGGAGACAGGATTACGAGAAGTGGGATGCTGTGTTATGGAGGGAGCAGCTTTTTGGCCATCGTGCTGCTCGTGTGTGTTTCTACAAGTGTTCTGGAGCTGTGGCTAAGCATTATTTTGAAAAGGGAGTTAATTGCCTATGTGTTTTAAACTCAGCTGGCCATTTGTAGTTGGATTCATATACACAAGCCCTTCACTGACCAAAAGAGGGCATATAGTACCTATGAGGCTTTCATTCATCTCTTCTTTCGCCTAAGTCATCCTAATAAAAGATGTTATTTTTCCCTACAATGACTGCCATGGCAACAATGCCCATACCTAACTAGACTGACACACACTGGGTGGCACCTTTGCAGGTAGAAGTTGCTGTCTGCTCCATACCTCCTGGTTTGTGTTGCGTAATGGGGAAGAGAGAAGCACGTGTGCAAAGGGCTTGAAACTCAGTGGCACGCCGTGCCTGTGGGCACATACGCCGTGGCCTTTGCTAATGCGTTCCCTGGAGACCTGAAACCCACCGCTGCCTTTGCCAGGAACAGAGCCCTTCATTCATGAGAAATGCACCCAGCTGAAAAAGCAGCCTCATAGCCACAGAAGTACTTTGTGCATCCAGAAGGAAATAACCCTCCGTATAGCCCAGGCACAGGCAAATCCCACAGAGGTTTGGGGTCAGCTTCTGTTAATTGTATGTGGGGAGAATTTCATCTTTGCTCCTTTTTTTTGTTTGTTTTTCTGGATTTTTATCCTCCCTCGCTGGGCAAGCCCGCACAGTGCCGTGCTGTGTTGTGCACAGATATTCATGCTAGCTGGAAAGCCAGCACAAGTCCCAAAAGAGATACAGCTGTTAGAAAGGTCGTACCCAAGCTTGGGGACGGGGTAATTAGCAGAAAGGTCATACCCAAGCTCGGGGACAGGGTAATTAGCAGGAACATCGTCACTCTAAAACGGTTACTCTATTTTTGGGACTGGAGTTGCATTCCCACAGTTGTGGCATCGTAGAGACCTGTTAGGTGCATGAGAACTTGTGCGCTGGACTGTGTTGCAATGTGCGATGGAGATTTAAGTACTGTAGATGGGTGCTTAAATTCGGAAGGAAGACTTTGGGGCACTATGTTTCCTTAATGGCTATCATTCATTGCCTTAAATAAATTCATTGCCAGTCATCTTTCAGTTGTCCGGGGAAGGAAGAGGGATGTTTGGCAAATAAAAGCAGTAAAAAAAATCCTGTGTTGTATGTGTGATAATAAAATGTATGCACACGTGGTGAAATGTTTTGTGAAACTCAGGGCATCTTTAAGAGCAAGGGGCAGCATGGAGGCCAGAGAGGTGGCACACACGCATCTGTGTGTCAGTGCAGGCAGGTGCTGGGGAAGATGAGGTCTGGCTAATCCACCACCTGAATAAACAGGAGCTGACTGCGTTGAAACAAGTTCAGAGATCCTGATGGCCTGAGCTGAATTGAATTAATGGTGATTTTTCTGTTTTCTTCCTTTTTCTCTCCTCCTTAGGTGGGAGAAAGCTACTCTGCTGGCAGTCCTTCAAAAGGCCTTTTCTCAAAAGGGCTCCAGAATCGACCTTCCAGCCCCGTTTCTGCCCCTGTGAGATCCAAACATAGCCCCGGCTCACCCAAAACAGTGTTCCCCTTCCCCTACCAGGAGTCTCCCCCACGCTCCCCACGCCGAATGAGCTTCAGTGGGATCTTCAGGTCCTCCTCCAAAGAGTCCTCCCCCAATTCTAACCCGTCTACCTCTCCTGGGGGCATCAAGTTTTTCTCCAGATCAAGAAAAAGTAAGAAATTGCTCATGTTATTTCAGGAAGATACACAGTACCTCTGGGCTTGGCCCATTCTTTACCTGCGGTAGTGAAGTAAGTGCAGATGAGGCATGTGCTAATTGTTTGTTATTGCTTTCACTGACCATGTGTTTTGGGTTTCTGACATGCTGGCCATTAGGGTATGACCTCTGCAGGGCTATGGACACCTATGCAGGGCTGAGGAGGGAAATCACGCTTCGAAGCTTTGCTTAGAAATCCTGTGTCCACGTTAGCGGGAGTTTTCTGGGTGGTTTCACCAAGGCTGGTTGGACATCAGCGCCGGGGCTCGAGAAGAGTTGGAGATGTTCGTGGGGTTTCTAGTGGAGGTGGGCACAGAAAGGAGGTCATCTCAGGAGCTAAGGGAGGCTCACCTCTGTAGACTCCATAGAGAATTTCAGCTGTTTCTTTAATTGATATTTCTTTGCCCTATTGTAGAGGGGGAAAGAGACCTTTATGGGATAGAAGGAAATGATATGTGTTTCCAACCAAATGACCATTAAGGGAGTGCTTGAACTCCTCTGCCAGAATATAAAAGGCATCGTAGACCTCCATGGTTCAGAGCACTTGCCTGCTTTATATGGGGCATAAATTTTACCTCTTCAGCAGCCCATTGGCTAACACGCTATTAGGACTCAGAAATGAGCAGGATTGAGAAAAGGCTTTGATTTTAAATCTTTCTTGCTGAGTAAAGGCTCCCAGTGCTGGCCTACAAACCAAACCTGGTCTACTCAAGGGGTCAGTGGCTGTAGGAAGGGGACAGAGTTACAGGGGAAGGTCAGTAATAATATCTAGCCACTGGGGGTACTGGATTGTCAGACCACAGCGAGTTTTCCTTCTGTGAACAGAAGAAATAATGATAATTGTTGTTAAATCTTCTGTGACAGCATAGGTACAGAATTAGTGATGCGTATACCTACGTTTAGCTATATGCTTCCTGCAATATATAGTATAGAGGGACCTTCTTGTTTTTCTTCATGAGAATTTCCCTTAAAAACATTGGTTTTAATCAGAACAAGTAATTTAATAGTGACTTTTGTACACAAGAACGCAGCTATAGAAACCCATATAGGATTTTTCTTTATGTTTGTCAGAAGTTCTGCTGCAGTTTAATTGAAATGGCATATTTTCCAGTCCTTACCTCTCTCTAAAACACCTTCAGGCGATTGAAAGTAGGAGAGTCAGTGTTTCTGAAGGACTCCAAGTAGACTGCAAGCATCGTTTCTATTCAAGGACATTCTCTGCTTAAAGTTCAAGTATGCTTTTTATGCTCCCCTCTTTTTCAAGCCTCACAATAATTAAAGTCTATTTAAACTCTTTTTGCTAGTCCACGTAGGTTTAAATATTGCATAGGCAATATGCCACTGATTGAATACACAGAGAAGGGCTCGCTGCTGCATGAATAACAGCAATATACACTGCATAGCAAAGCCATGTTGTGACTTTAATCAAGTTATCCAAGCAAACAGCACTGTTTAAGTCCTAGCTAGGTACAACAGAATATTAAATAAAGGAATCTTCCAGTAGTCAGCAAAATCCTTTTGATAAGGTCACATCACTGTCGCAGGAACAGGCCTGGAACAGGGCCATGCTATTTTTGAGCTAACAGAAGATACCCATGACCCTGCTGCTCCAGAGAGGGTTGCAGGAATTGCGCTGGGCTTGGGTGTTCATGGTCTTTTGTTTTTAAGGCAGGAGGGACAGCCTCTTGGAAAGGGCATGATGATTAAAATGGGTATTTAAATTGATAATTCTTCCCATTCTGCAGCTTTTTGCAAAACAGAACATTTCTTACCACGTGCTTTCACATTGTTTAGCTCTCTTACGGAGAGACTAATGCAGATACAAACCCTTCACTACCACGTCAAAGTAGATTTTATTTAGAAAGTGCTAAACGGGTCGGTACTGAATCACACTCTTAGGGTTTACTATATTTAATTAAATTTTATGGAATTTTATTAAACAAATCCTTTTCAGAACTTCAGGAAATGTATGGGTTAGCATTTCTGTTGTATTATGTAGTTTTTCACAAGCAAAACTTTTGCATTCTGCTACTTTGCAAATAAAGAATAACCTTATGTATTACAAAACACTGAGTTAATTGGTTACATCCAACTGACTCAAAACAAAGTCTCTGTGGCTTGAACAGCATTTCCTGAGTGACAAGACTTCTCAGAGACTCCTCAGACCAGATGTCTCAGACCTTTGCACAGGCGCTGCGCTGAAGAGCTCTGAGAAGATCTAAACCAGCACGTGGCTCCACGTTTCTGAAGGTGCGTAACTGCTTCACTGCTCAAAATTGTCACAGCCTACGTGATTAAAATCCCATTTTCTCAAGCGGCTTGGAATACCTGCGTTAAAAGTGAATGGGACTTAGGTTGCTTTATTGGTTCTGAAACTGTGAGTGCATGGAAATCAGATGGACTTGCTGTGCTTGCCTGCCTTTACAGCCCTGCTGGTGCTGGGTTAATAGTATTAAATGAAAATTAACTGTGTTAACTGTGGGCTGCACTAGAAGGAGCATCACCAGCATGTCAAGGGAGATGATCTTCCTCCTCTGCTCAGCACTGCTGAGACACATCTGCAGTGCTGGGTCCACTTCTGGGCTCCCCAGTACAAGAGAGACAGGGACGTACTGGTCCAGCAAAGGACCTACATTGGTCAGGGCTAGGGCACGCGGTGTAGGGGGAAGAAGGAGGAGGAGAAAACCTTTTTGCTGTCTTCAGTTACCAAATGGGGTTATGGAGAAGGCAGTGCCGGGCATCTCAGGGATGCCCAGTGAAAGGGCAGGAGGCAGCAAGGGAAATCCCAGGCCAGTGTAAGAAAAATGTTCTTGATGGGGGTGATATGGCATTGGAATGGGGGCCCAGAAGGCTGTGAAATTGCTGCCCTTGCAGATTTTAACAAGTCGACTGGACAAGGCTCTGAGCACCCCAATTTAAAGTTGAAGCGCTGCTTTCAGCAGGGGTTGGACCAGAGACCTCCAGAGATCCCTCCCAGCCTCAGCTGTTCTGGGAAACTCTGCACTGGAGCCTTGCCTTCGGATTTATAGCAAATCTGTATTTTATCCAGGCAATCTGCAATTAAAAAAAAAGCACCAGGTAAGAGTTCACAGGGGTTTAGAGGTTTTTTGTCCCCCACTTTATCTGAAATGAGTCCGTGCTGTACTCCTTTCCCTATCATCATGGAGCAGTATGTGGGGGAAGTATATGCTGTCTTTGTTTTAAATAACATACCCCGTCTTCCCTCCACTTCCTCCTCCCACGCATTGTTCAAAACACAGACTAACCTGTTACTCCGCATATTCCTTGTTTTTCTTGGAAGCAACTTCTTCCTAGCTTGTTTTCATTTTAAAGGCTATGTGTGGTATTCGCAGCGCTTTCTTTCCCATGTAGTTGCTCTTTTCCCAGCTAAGTTATTTTGCCTTTTGAATATATGCAGTTTAGGAAGGGCATTAATGGTTAGGGTAGGACGGTATTAAAACAGAAAGTGATTTACAGACATGAGGCTTAAAACATTTTCCACTTAACGCTGGGAGTTTAAAGCTTTTACTCATCTTTAATATTGTATCACTTGTTTTGGCAATAGCCAAAAGCTCGTCTTTGTGTCTTTTCCCTTTGGTTACCCCAGTTCAACATTTGGTCATAAACCCACAGCTCTGATCTGAGAAAATATTTGCCCTGAAAGGAAAAATACCTTCCCACAACGTATACTTGGCTGCTAGCCACTTCAGGTATTTTGTAAGTACAGCTTCGAAACAGTAAACGGCTGGTTGGAGCTTCATGTCCAGCATCCCACCTTTGAAAAGGCAACAAATCCACCTTGGACGCCTCCTGGCAGAGGCTCTACAGGGACTTTTTTTGGGTGAGGTGTGTGCTTGGCCACCGGCGCAGCCCCTTCGGTTCAGGAAGTTCACTGCAGAAAAGTCCAAGACAGCTCTTTGCGTGTTGGGTTTCTGTGCAAGTGCCTTGAAATTTAATTCTCAGCTTTTCAGTTTCTTTTTTGTCTGAGAATTTCTTTACAACAGCACTGTTAGACCAATAATTGAAAACTGAATATGGATTTGGGATGAATTAAGCTTGGCTTTGAGGTGGTGCAGATGACTTGCTAATGCTGCTCCCCCACACTATGAAGCTTGGTAGATGCAGTCCCACCCAGCACTGCCCACCTTACACCTCCCAAAGCCAGGTGCCTTCTGCAAGCAGAGACTTGGCTCTCTGAGATGTGGAGCTCAGTACCTCGGTTTTACCCATCAGCATGGACACGTGAGCAGGCATGGAACATCGAGCAATTGCATTTTAATTATTTGTAGATAATTGGATACAAAAAAGTGAGTACATTGGAGTGACCTGTAGCTAGCAGGAGGCTTCTACAGAGCTGTCACTGATTTCCTAGATGTTTTTCAGGGACGACAGGAACAAAGGATGAGTGAAGAGGTGCAAGTTGAAGTTTGAGGTGCTGTGAAAAGTGACTTCAAAATTGGCGTTTTGGAACTGCTTCCCAGTTTGTCTTAGGTTTGCTCAAAACTGCATGAACTGCTCTCATGAGGAACAACTTGGGACCTGGTGCTCTAAGACATTATTGAGTCTTGGCTGCGATGGGAGTGCATTTCTCTTGTGTACAAGTTCACGTCAGCAGGTATAATGCTAAGAGAAAGAAGAAGTGGCACAAATTTACTCTCAGTAAAGCAAACCGAGGTGATCCAAAGTACACACAGGAGGATGACCTGCACTGGGGGAAAACACAATTCAGATTACACTTTTCCATGGTCTTGCATGAGCTCTCCCTTCAGAGACAATACATATACAAATAAATGAGGAGAGCTGTATTTTACTGAGTGGAAATTAGGGAGCTACCTCTGCAGATAGGCTAAAATCATGTACCCTGAATATTTTATTAAAAGTACATGGTTGTATGAAATTTAAGTTGTTAAAATGTAACTTTTTCCATGGGGTCGAATGCCCTGTTTGAAGGACAGCAGGGCATTTTCCACTCCTGCTTTCCCTTCCAAAAACATCAGTTCAAGTAACAGCAATACTCATGACACATCGATGGTGCTGCCAGTTTTAACAGCAAAAGAAATCAATTAAAAGGTTTCCATTGACCTAAAGCTTTGGGTTGTGGTGGATGGATCAGAAGGTAAATGTAGCTCAGAATTAAAGGTTGTTTACAGAACTTTCAATCAAAAATTAGGCAGCTTTCAAACACTTTGAAGCTGGTGGTCAGATTTGAATCACAGTGAATTTGTACTATATTTGAGGAAGGAAATGTTTTTCAATGTAAAGTTTTAATTTTCGGCCTTCTCTTAGTAATTTTCCTCCTTCCGAAATTCAATACTATTAACACTAGTGCTTAAAATACTCCATAAGGAGGGCTCCTGGTGCTCCAATAATAAAGGACCAGATAGTATTTTTTTCAGAAGACTGCGAGATGCAATACAGAAAGGTTGTCATATATTTTATTCATTCTAATAATTTATTTTCTTGGACAATGTCTTGCAGTTAGACGATGCCCTCTATAAGAAAAGCTTATGACTGTACTAGTTTTTACCCATAGATGGAGCAAGTAGCTCTCATTTCCAATGCCTCAGGGAAGACATGGGGAAAATCCTGCAGGGTTTCATGTTGCCACGTTCAGCTCTGCTCCCTTGAAGGCCTCCTGACTGTGGCTGTTCCGTGCTAAAGGTTTTCTTCAAGCTTTGAACTGAAATTCATTTCCCCCCAAGATTTTCCTCCATATTCGTGACATTTAGGTAACAACTTGCAGTGAAGTGGGGTTTAGTTCGAGACAGGCTGTTGTGGAGGGTCGGCAGCCGGGTGCAGGCATTTCTTGTACTGTTGGCTCAAGCTATTTCCCACTGTTACTCTTTAGGAACACCTTCCTGCCACACTCGGTGCCGTGCGATGGGATGTCCTCCCTGGTGCCAGCTGCTGGAGTCTATATTTGGATTTTTCTTTGCTAAATGAGAAATTCATCCCATAGTCTTGGACCCTCCCAGCCTTTGGACCACAACTGTAGAGAACCATCAATTACAACCTGCATCGGGATGCTGGATAGCTGAGGCCACTTTCATCTTCAGTTTTTCATCTGTGTTCACAGTTCCCCTGCCTTCTGAACGGGCAGGAGGGTGGGATGCCGGAGGGAAAGGCCACGGGGCAGCTTTGATTTCTGTGACTTCTGTGACTACTCTCACCATGCAGGACAAGGGGAGCAGGTTGTGGAAGGATGGGGCTGCTCGGGCCAGGTTCACCTTGGGAGGGTGACGTAGGCTCTTCCACTGTCATCCCATAAAACCTAGGAAAGAAGTAGAGCCATTTGTCTTGCTTTATTTTCCAGTACTGCTGTGCAAAAACATCTAATCATAATTTTTCAAGCTTGCTTTGCCTGCAGAGGCAGACAAGGGGACCGACACTGTTCATTTCGGTCTTGTCTACACTAGAAGAATAACTTTCTGTGGACAACGTGTCAGCACGGCTGCAGCTGAGCTGGTGCCACACACAGCTTTGCATGGCCAAAGACCAGCCGTGTTCAGCACCATTTCTCCTGCCAGTTACTGACATCTGCTGTCAGCAGCAGATGATTTTTCTGGTTAAAATGTGCCCACGGTGATTGGTCTTAGTTTATTTGGAGATATTTTTCAATGTGCTTCCCACTTCACCTTAGTTTCCCATGGCCAGTGTTATCTGCATAGGTAGAGTACCTCCAGTATGTTTTTATATTCTTTACCACTCTTTCTAGCCAAGAAGGATTTTTCAGATTATCTTCAAATTGCTAATGATTTAGATGCAATGATGAAAAAAAAAAAAAAGGGAAGTTTTTCAGTCTCTAACTTTCATCTGTAAGGTATGGGACAGACCTGTGACCAGATTGATTCCCATCTTCTATCGCTTTCCTGCGATTTAGACTATGGAACATGCTATAAATGATCAGACTTTTAAATAATAACCAAGTTATTATTTCTTGTGATGTACAGGCAAGACCTTAGTGCATGCAGGGAAAATAGAACCTACAGTTTGAGCATCTCCAAAGGCTGATGAACCCTGGTGGCCTTTCACTGCTGGTCCCCTTTGTGTCCTTTGATAAGAGAGGTCTGCAGGGCAGTGCTCATGTGTAGGTGACTTTGTTCCCCTGCAGGCAGTAATGTAAGCAACAGTAAAGCTAAAGAGAGTTTTAAAGTCTCAAGCTGTCTAATCACAGGAAACCATTTGGAAATAAGTTGTGGGGGATATTTTGGTGGTTGTGAGTTGTTTTTTTTTAAACTACCTGTAGTTTAAAAATGCAAGAATACATGTAGGAGCAGATTTTCAAACACATTTAGGTGTCTATTTTCCATTTAGATCAATCATTTCAGAATTTGGTCCCTAAGCAAGAATTTGATTGTAAGTGCTGGAGAAATCCTGTTCATTTGAGTAGGTTTGTTCACACATTTAATGTTAAGTACATTGCTTTATCTGAATCTTAGTGAATGCTTGTCATGATCCCATTGAAAATGCGTTCTGCATCTGAGCTCTTTTGATATGTGGTTAGAGTCTGAAGTATTATTAATCACTTAAGGTATCAGATCCAAGCTTTACAGATATCATGGGTTCTCAACTTCTTACATAAAGTCCAGGGAAAATGCCTCAAAAATGGGCTGAATAAACATGATAAATGTTGAATCAATCAGACTTCTGATCTGGAAAAATATGGAATGAAAGAACCTGATCACAAACGGCATGCTTTGGGAAATATAGTAAAGTACAGTTAAATCCCAGGCTCGGTCCAGCAGCCTGTAGCTCTTATGTAGCCCTTGTTGGGCCAGTGTGAGCTTGGACTGAATGAAAACATTGATTTTAAAAAGAAAATAAAACCATAATAATGATGGTAAATCACTATGCATTGTGAGAGTCAATAGGGCGAGGTGTTGATCACTCTTGTGTCTCAATCTATGGGTGTTGTGGAAATGAGCCTTTGCTTTATACAACCTTCGGGGCTGTGAAAGCATCTCAAAGGAGAGCCCCAGTGATAGCTGGTGATTAGACTGAGAGAGTTTTAAAGACTTCACACGGACTCTGCTACTTGCCTACATGGGTGACCAGCTTTGTTCCCTGGTTTCACTTGTGTATTTTGTTTTCCCATTGACTGTAAAGCCAACTGAAGATAACTGACACCTCTTTTGGGCTGCAAAGCTGTGAACCATGGGTGGATGGGGAGGGACTCAGGAGCCAGCAAGGCTCCTTGGTGGGTTGAGCAGAGCACTGGGCACCTCCAAGCATGGCAGGAGGCCTCTGCAGCCGCTTCTGCTGGGAGACCTCCTGTGCACCTAATTATCACCACATCTGGTAGTGACTGAATAACCTGGGGAGATGAGATAGGACTTTTCTTTGTGTAATGTCTTCAGAGGCCCTCCTAGTCTCCTGTACTAGCCCAGTAGCATGAGAAGGGCCTTTCACATTTGATACTGGCTAGGAACCATCAGGAGTTCGGTAATGTGCCCTTAGCAGAGGTGATGGAGGCAACGTTAATACAGAAAAAAGCACGACTTAGCAGGCTGAGAGCTCTGGACACACAGTTCAACTTCTGTTGCAGTACATGTCATTTTTATTTGTTCTATGGACTTCCAGGGAAGATGTTTCTCTCCTATTTCTAGTGGTCCATTTGTATGGGAAGTAGGCATGGGCAGACACCGCAGTCTTGCAGGCTGAGCTGGTATAAACCATCACATGAGCCTCCAGCATCTGCTTCAGCACAATGTCACTTCCAGCAGTCACTGGCAGAGCTATGAATCGGGCAAGGAGAGCCTGTAGCATCCATTTTGATTTGGTCAGGGGTTGGAGCACCTTACAGGAACTTGCGTAGTGATCATCCAACTGTGGAGTTGTTGTTGGCCTATTTGGTGTATACAGCAAATTTAAATGCAGGTCGGTTGTTACTGAGACAAGGGGATGTGGAAAAGCACAGAAGATCTCTGTTTCTTTGGCCAAAGCAAAGGAGAACAAAGATGCCACTTTTTAAAATTAATTGGTTTAGGATTTTCCAGCCTAGTGAGTTAATTGATTTGGATTTTATTGTGCTTAAAATAATCAACACATCAGCTGGAGGAGGCTAGAAGTCATGTTCTTAGTTTAAAATTAAAAGAGGATACGCAAGGTCTTCTACTTATGTCAGAAAATGTGTCTTGGGTCTAATTTTTGGACATTGACCAATGAATGATTCTCAGCCATCAGAACCTTTAAAGAAATTTGGTTGAATAATGTATCCTTGATGGGATAATATGTGTATCAGGAGTCAGTAACTGTTATTGCAGGTGCTTTGATAATCCAGCAAAACTTCTGACAAGCTTCCCTGGCACAGTGCGGGACATAATGAAGGATGACACCTTGCAGAGGACCCAATTCAGCTTCATAAAAGCATTTTACTAGTCACAGGCACACACATGCATATTAGCTGGAGGTCCATGCTCCCCAGAGTTTGCACTGCTTTTGGATTTGCATGGTGGGGGTTGTAAAAAGCTCGGAAGCCCTGTCTGTGCTTTGCCAGCCGGCGTATGAAATGGCTTGTGCTGCTAAGTGGGCGTGTGTGGATGCTCTACAAATTAAAGTGCAAAGGATGGGGCAGCAAGATGAGGATTCACGGTGGGTAGAGTGTGAAGCTGTGATAAGTAAAAATGTGGTAGTGAATGTAATTTTGAGAGTAATGTCCTGAATACTGACTTTTCCGAAGGGAAGGCTTTAGTTTGTAGAGTCACCTGTACACTACAAGCAATAATCTGTAACTGATATTCTCCCCAGGTTGTTTCTCTTTGGTCCACTTTCTGGATGTTAGAATTTGTTATTCCAGCTAAACCAGTGCATCTACAGAGCATTGCTGGAAAGGTCCAAATGTCAGGAACTGATTTAGGACAATCCTAAAAGCACTGAGCCAGCAGTGAGCTTACAAAGGTCCCTGTGCCTGGGATCTCTAGGATGGATCAATAGACTAACTGCCCTCCCCTCCCTCCAGGGCTGGCTGGTTCTAGCACGGGCCACTAAGTCTTTAGTGAAAGCTAAATAGAATCTTTCTTATTTTAGTTTTAAAACAATAAATGGCTGGTGGATTGTTTGGGGGTTAGGTTTTGGTTTTTTTTTTAAATTACGTTCTTCATGGGTTTTCTGCTATGTCCATTTCTGTCACAGTTCACCCAGTTTTTGAAGACTCTTCTCCATCTTTAAAAAATTCTTAGATTGTGGAAAAATATTGATCTGTATGGACTTGATATGTGAAACAGATACTCAGCGTCTTTGATGATCAACCATCGAAACACCTCAATTTCTTAGTCAGATTATTTTGAAGTTTGCCTTGGGTTTCCTATAAGCACATTTTATTGGTAGGCAACTGCCGCAGTTTGCAACGGGGTTTGTAGTTTTCTTCTTGCAGCATCTCCTGCTGCTTACGGCTCTCAGAGCCCAAAGTGTAAGTGCAGCTTTGAAAGCCCCGCATAGGCGTGTGACACAGGACTGCGGTGACAAGTGCATGTGGGTGGCTACGCCAGACAGTGCCACACTGTGCAAGCCCAAACCGCATCTCCCTGGAAGCTCCTATACGACTGTGAAACATAGGTGCCCTCCTGTGGGCATCCTGCTGCTCCTCCTTGCTGTATGGAGAGGCTGGGATTGCCTTGTCTGCCTGGAGATGCGTTTGTTTAGGTTTTGAGCAGGATGCTAAGGACCGTTTATTATGGTTTCTTTTTTTTTTTCTTCTAAACCCATTCAAACAGCGGGGGCTAAAAGCATCCCTCCCTGCAGCATGTGTAACAGCAATAATTTCAGCAGTTGTTCAGGAAACCAACTTCTCTGCTCCTCGTCCCAGGAGTGTTTGCCATTGCCCTCAAGTCAGGATATGGCCCTTAATATCAAGATAGACATTTAATTGCATTGACAAATGTACGGACCCTAACGCAGTTCATTCCTGCTGCATAAAAAGATAAGCCATTAATCTTATATTCTTCAACAAACGCTGTTATTTGGGAATCCTGAGCGTTTTGTTTCAGGGTCACTGTGAACGTATCATCTGCTTCATCGCCCGCCTGAGCTGGGCAGAAGGTTTGGTGTCAGATTTATTTGCTTAACCTCAGTATAAGGTTTCCACAGTTCTTCATGTTCACGGTCTTTTCGCAGAGGTGTTTAATGGTGAGTGGACTGTGCTTGGCAACCTGTAACTCCAACAGGATGATGCTGTTTGCAGTTATGCAGTTGCTCCCATTCCTCTCGCACGCCGACATGCCCCCTGTAATGCTGAGCAGCCAGAGACCAATACTGGCTTTAATCCATGCAAAATAAAAAATCCACATCTAAATGCTATGAAGGTCAAGACTTTCTGGAGAGGAGGTGAAAGAATTGCATGTGAACTAATGCTTAATACTGAAACGAGAGTAGCTACACATGGCAAATAGTGCCCGTGTTATATATTCTGTGTTTAGCATCTATATTAAATGCCCGCTTCATTTGTGTTTCATAGAACCATAGGATCATAGAATGGTTTGGGTTGGAAAGGACCTTTACAGGTCATCTAGTCCAACCCACCTGCAATGAGCAGGGACATCTTCAACTAGATCAGGTTGCTCAAAGCCCCATCCAACCTGACCTTGAGTGTTTCTAGAGACAGGGTGTCTACAGCCTCTCTGGGCAAGCGGTAAAAAGTAGAGTTTGCTAGAGAACTGTTAAGCTTGGCCATGTTAGGTGCACCTTGAAGGATTTCTGAAAGACAGGAAGCACAAACAGTGGCTGAAACACGTAGCCAGGTAATAAAAATGGGGTTTTGGCATAGGAGTCTTCAGCAGCAGCGCTTGATTGCAATGCAGCACTGGCCTAAACTTGTTCAGGAGAGAGAACCTCAAAAATGAATTGCTGTGAACATTTAGATGAGCGGTTAGCTGAATTTTTTCATCTTTTAGAAGAAAGTAGTGCTCCTTCCAGTGAAGCTAATTAAAATGTGGCTTCTGCCCATGCAAAGATCAAATTCTGCTGCATTATGTGTATTTAAACACATATGATTTACTACGTCTGACTTTCTCAGAGTGACACAGGGGAAGATTTGACCATTGGCTCTGAACACAGTGGAACAATTTCCAGACTTGGGTGCCTGAAGTTAATAGCATAAATCCTTGCTGAGACACATAAGCCAGTTGACCTGGGGAAAAGAAGGACCTTCTTTACTAAAAAAAAAAAAGAAAAACAGAAGAAAAAGGAAATATTTTGGCTAATTTCAGCAATATTTGCTAGTCACCCCTATGAAGGTGGTGAGCAATAAGGAATAGTTTCCTGCTTGGGCATCTAAGTGTTGGGTTTTGTCCTTCAAAGCCAGAGGAAAGCCCTTACTTCCTATGCAATCAAAGGCCCTCTCATTGACAAAAGCCTAATTATGACCCTTCCCTCCTTAAAAACGTAAATAGTAAGTAATGAGGATTATCGCTGATCTGACATGTATGTTCCTGGCATTCACAGAAAGCTTTCAAGCAAATGTTGGGGATTAGCACAAACCAGTTTGTACAGCTGTCTAGATTTTGTTGAATCAGAAGCCTAGTCTGCAGAAAAGTATGTGGATTATCAGCAAATTCTTACTAGCGGTAAGGGAAGACTGGCAGGGATAGATGTTCTGAATTTAGAGAAATGCTCAAAGCCATGGCTATGGGGTAAGTGATACGGACTCCGCTGCAGTAGTTAGGAACATTTTTCTTTTTCCCTGGTTGTCTTCGTTGCAGAAACAAAGACCAAGAAAGAAACTGAGATTTAGCATTTTTATTAATTACATTGATGTGTTTAATTAATAGCCATTGCTTTGGTATTCCTTTGTGATGGGCCATAGTTCCTTCACTTTTGCTTAACAGGAGTGGATTTATGCACTCGTATTATCCAGACCATTGGAGCGAAGACTGTGTAAAAATCATCAGAGTATGAAAATGGAAAAAAAAATTACCATGTCTTATTTCTGCATGTTATGTGGAGCATTTCCATGTCACATAGTAGTACATATCCATGCGGTCAGATAAACCTGAAAGACAAGATCCCCCCGGATTTGGGGTGGTGGTGGTGGGGTGGGGTGGAGCTTCTGTGCAAGGGAGACGTCACCAGGGTGGTTTCTGTCCCTGGTCCCATGGTGATGTTTTGCTTTTTCCTTTAACCACAGAGTTTAGGGGTGATGAAGGGAGGTGAAATCTCAGATTCTTTTTTTTTAGAGAGTAATCCCTGGTGGAGACTCAAGGATGGTGGCTACTCTGGGATTGTCCCCAGCCTCGGAGGATGGTGCTGGAGGAACATGTGGCCATCACAGAGGGTGAAATTCAGAGTGAGGCACCTTGTTACATGTGGCTGTGGCAGGGGCTGGAGGAGATCTGGGTGGCTGCAGCCACCTCAGTGACCCAGGAGAGTTTGTGCAGCACTGGGGGGCCACAAGTTAGAGGAGGGGGGGAGTGAAAACCCTTGGGAAACTGGCCTTAGGTCAGCTCTTTCTCCAACTGCAGTTTCTTGGCATGGGTTTTGTTAAGGCATGTCACTGCAATTAAATCACATTAAAGTCAAACAAGCTGATGATGAGCGCTGGTCAGAAGTCACACTGCTGTTAAACTGACCCATCATTTTGGGATGAGCTTTGAGGCAGAGTGGCTGGAGCTTGGTTTGGAGTAGCCAGAAGCCATCATGGCAATCATAGGAAGCCCCCATAGTCTCTCCGTTTGGAAAGCCGGGACATGGAGAGAGTGAACGTTGTCGGTGGAGGGTCTTACAAAGCAGACAGCTGAGCTGCAGAATGGGAAACTTAAACCCACTGCGTGCAGCTGCTTCCCTGGGGAGCCCAGCTACAAACCGAGGGAGCGGGAACGCCGATGAAGCATGGACCTGCACCAGCTGTGCCGCACCTTTAGCCATAGTTTGGCTCTAGTTTAGGCGAGAGAGCCAAGAGAGGGTCCAGCTGCCCTGGGCTGGGGGTCTCACCTGTGCTTGGAAAAATGACTTGGAGAGCATGGTCCTCAGGATTCACACCATTGTTTTCACTCGTTTATTGCATTTTGTATTTAAGAAGAGGTGTGCAGTTGGGAAGAGGTGAGTTTTTCTCGTGCACTTGTGTGTGTTCAATGTGAGCATCCTGGCACTGCCTCCGTGCCCCAGCTTTTGTATCATCAAACCATCCAAATGCTCTTACAGTTCCCAGCCACAAGAGGCTTGGGGAAGGCAACAGCAAAAGGCATTGCCACAAAACGAGCCTGTTGAGTCATCTCCACCTTTCTTTCAACTGCATATCGCTTTGTCCATTCCAGTTCTAAAGTTGAAAAGAAGAGACGTGGTATTTTAAGGGCTTGTTTCTGCTTCAAGCTTTCTGTCTATTTTTTGACAATGTCAATAGTTTTTCCATGTAAATTTTTTTACCAGTGGTTAAATTTCAGGATTGGAAGTGCTACGGCAGAAAGGTGTCTTCTTCTCCCCGCAGAGCTGTCGAGGCCAGCACAGTGTCCAAAATCTCATGTCTGCTACTGCTGCGATGAGAGGGGAAACAGAATTATGCGGCATAGATGAACCTCACATGCTCACTGCTTTGTGACTGGCATCAGTTGGAAGGAGTTGGGAGGTTGTGGTACATGTTCTTGTTGGGTTCAAGCTTTATTTACTCTCTTGAAGTGATGCAGTCATGATGTTTAGTGTTACGATATGTGGAATTTTTTGGAGGAGCACTTGCACGGAGTAGGAGATTATGCCCTTTGCTTCAGCATGGCTAAACCGAGTCATTCCCCAGTGCAGAAGGGCTCTGCGGGAATAGGGCACTGACATTTGGGATGGGATTGTTGAAAGAAAGAGCTGGCTGCTTGCGTACTCAAAGCCCGTGACATTATTAAGTAAATAAAACAAGTGGCACTAAAGAAAGCATCTGAGCAGCACGTCATTTCCTTTGGAAAATAACCCTGCAGGGCACTGAACTCTGCTGCTGCAGAGCACCAGGATAACTATGCATCGTTCCTCACTTAGGAACCATGTCAAGGACCAGACTGGAAAAATGATCTGTAGTGGATTTTTTAATTCTCTGTCATCTAGCTGCCAGGAAGAGGAGTTTTGTGCTGTATTTTGTATATTCACTTTGGTCCTGTTTCTGTTTCTGCCTGAAGCTCTCTCTCAAGTCCTTCCAAATTCTTTACCATAAAAGATAATAAAACACTACAGCACTTCACTAACTGGCATCCAGAACTGTTTCTTCAAACACTAAGGCACAAGTCAGGTTGGGAGCAGGACAGCAGTAAGGGGAAAGACTGGGGAAAATTCGCTTCCCTTTGAGGTAGCTGGACTTTTGCCATCAGTGAAAACCTGGAATCCCCCCACTGTAACAAAAAATTAGCAGGTACTTAATAATGCTCTTTTTTCCCAAGACTCCATGAATACCCACCGGTAATGATTTACTGTAAGCACTCCTGAAAAGCAATGTTAAATCTTGCTGCCTTCTGCTTTGGAGGTCACGGAGAGATGGCTGAGTGATCCTCGGCAGTGGCAAACGCAAAGCATGAAATTCTGTCATTGGGCCACAGTAAAGAAGGAGCCAAGTCTTAATCGCATAAACAGATTCTCATATACTTTCCCCATGCTATTTTATAAAGTGCTTATATAACTGAAAAGATTAACCTTGGAAAAAGAAGGCTAGAAAAATATTTTTATGGCTTCTTATTTATGGCTTTACTGCGGTCGAGGAATTTCTTTGCATTTTATAAAGCCAAAAAGTGGGGGACGAGAGAGGAGGAGGGATCTGAATTAGGAGAGGTATTTGCACGGCTCTCAGAATATTAAAGAAAAACTAAAATCCCGCGGAGTTACCGCTGTCAAATGCAGACATGCAGGCAAATCCTAGACTGGAGCGGGACTCAGTATCCAGGTAATGTCAACATTTTTTGTTAAGCTACTGCCAGCGCCGCTGACAGCTTCTGCCACTTTATGGTCACATTAAAAAAAGAAAATGCCTGACGTCACTGAAGTTCTTAGAAATTAATCTTTCATCCATCCAGCAGATGTGAGGTTCAGCAACACGGGGCACATGCACATCTTGCCAAAATTCAGAGGGAAAAAACCTTTGATGAGTTCATGGCTGGGAAGGTGTGTGCTTCCTTGCTTCTCTCTAAACCTGGCACTTTGTTCCCCCCAAAGTTTCTTATCCTCTCCCTTGGACACAGATACTGTGCATTAGGGAATGGATCACTTTTGATTAAGCCATTTATAAGCAACTTCTGCTTCTGCACTATAGTTTGCAGGATTAGAGCAGCCCTTTGCTGTGCTAAGAAAGCCTCCACCTCTTCTTTCCTAGTGCTTTTTGCATGGTGCAAAAGCCAAGTGGCTAAATGAGGTTAGGAACTTCATTAATATGCTAATAATGTTAATATAGGAAGGGAAAAAAGCCCTTGCATTTGCAGTCTTACAGCGGTAAGGTGGGACAGATGGGCACAGAATACATACAGCCCGATGGGCTCAGGACTGCAAGGCTATAGGGGCCGTGCTGCAGGGTAGGTAAAGGAAGGACACCAGTTTGCTGTGTCCACTTACTGAAATGCAAGTATTTTTGCACTAGAAGTGTTAATACAGTGGAGCTGAACCTTTTCTTGGAGCTGAGAAGTTAAAAATGTGTTGAGGAGCCAGCTTCGTTCCTCGCTGTGGACCAACGCAGGGAGCACTGAGCACTCCCCAGGCACAGCTCCACGTTTTGCGCTCTTGGAGCAAAAGCAACACCTTGGCAAACGCCTTGTGACAGCGACAAAGAACAGGTTGGTAAGACACACAGAGCTTCCCAATCGTTAAGGTCAAGTAGCAGAAACACCCACTAAAACTTGTTGCTAAACGTGAAGATGTTTAGCTCGCTGCTCGCTAAGTAGCTAAGCACATTAGGAGGAGATGCAGGGGGAGCTGCTAAGCTGCAGAAGGTCCTTTGGACTCTACTGATGCCCCAAATCTTCCCTCCCACGCCAGATTTGTGCAGGCTGTGATGTGGCAGGTTTGTGCCGGCAAGGAGGGTAAAGGCTGGGGCAGGAGCATCTGCCCCTGCTCCTAGCTCCCCCAGAGCTTTGTGCGTGACCCTGAGCAGATCTTCTCCAGGTTTTGGTGAAGTTTCATTAATTACTGTAGTTTAAGAGTGTGAATTTTGTAGCAGGTGACTGTAAATAGGGAGGGCTGCAGGGTGCAGGGGGAATTTGAAGGGACTGGTTTAGGCTGGTGATGCTATGGGCTGTGATTCAAACAAAAGACCGACAGGACCTTCCTTGTCAGTACCACGCTTGATGCAGGAACTCGTGTTACATCTTTTAACATGTTGTGCAGGGAAAGAAAACACTCAGAAATTAATATAAAGACTTCTTGAGAAGCTCAGTTTTGCTGGCAATGAGCCTGGGTTTTGCTACTGAGGCCGGTGGGAGTTTGGTCTCTTGGGCTGGGGGTTGATGCTCTCCACCCTGCGCTTGCATTGCCCCACTCCAAGCAATTCCTGAAAACACGGGGATTTTGCTGTTTGCCTTTGAACACATAGGCTTGTAATGGATGTAGGCAGCATATAAACGAGAGGGAAAGCCAGAAACCTGTGGCCGCTGTAAATATCTTTCTTGAAGATTTTTAATTATCTTTCTGGTTAATAGGGGTAGAAAAGGGATTGGTCTAAGCATGAGACTCTTGCAGTACACACAGCATCTGAAGATGGCTTTTCATGTGAAGCTATCGCAGAGATGATATGAGTTATCCCTGCTCGTGCAGTGGCCTGGTAGCAGAGCTGAGAAGCAGACCAAAGTCTCTAAACTCCTTACTCAGCCCCATTTCAGTGTTCCTTCCTCCCCTCCTCTGCCCTATTGGTATTCTATTATGACTAGAAGCAACCTGTCTGGTTTACAGGAATATGTAGCTTGGAGCAATAATTTCTGTTCGTGTCTATTAGCACAGAGGTTTTAATATTTTTTGCTGCAGTGACACACTTGCAAATAAGATGACTGTCAGACTTGCCAGGCCTTATTGCTAGCTGCCAAGGTGATGATGGAGTACTTTTTTCCATAAATATGTATTATGTAATAATAACAAAAGCATTCCATCTGTAACTGATGGGTTTTTGCAGGCTGTTTTGGGCAACCTTGACTCCGAGAGCCAGAATTGCACCAGGCTGCATTCGGAAAAGCTCATAGGACTGTGTTAGAAACGTGCCCCTGGAAACATCGACACCCGAGTGAAGGACTAAGGATGCAGGATGCTTTTGGGGCAGACCAAGAAATTCAAGAGTTGGGCTTTGTGCTGCTGCATATATCCAGAGCTCTGTAACCATAACACTGAGTTTCTGCTTTGATTCTTGATGTGGAATTTAAACTGATTAATGATGTTAGAGCTACCTGGGAGAGTGCTTTCTACTTTAAGCACTGAAGCCACTGCAAGTTGATGACCTTTGACAAGATTTGGGAATCTCATGGCACTGTACAACAAGTTCTGGTCATCCGTGATACTAGTTTAGATCATTTTCAAATGGTTTTACAAGGCCAATACCTTGCTAAGCTAGGTCACCACTAAAAGAGATTTCCTGGTTCCAGAAGTCTCTCCTAAATTTGAGGCTTGATGTGTTTTGAGGAAGTGAACGGGGAAAGATACTGGCTGCAAATTAAGCGTCGGCCTGAGAACTGTGTCAAGCTGGGATGTGCCTGAGCACTGCTACCTGCCCGCTGATTCACAAGGGCATCCTAAAACCTAAATAACCAAGGAAGTGTTGCGCAAGGAGTTACCGTGATGTTGCCTCTTCCCCACTCTGTCTCTGGCTTTCAGGCAGTCCCCCCAAGGACACAGTTGAAAGCCTTTTCAGTCTGCCTTCATCATTAGCTGTTGGGAAAAGGTTTCAGACTATTTTTTCTCCTGCCAGGTATTGTGTGTGCAGACTGGCAGGGTTGGCTTTTCCAGGAATATTCTCTCACTGCCTTGTAGCTCCCAGGTTTCCAGCCTTTCTGTCATCTAGTCATAAAGACTCAAAAAGCTTTCTCTAGTTCATGTCTGCGATGGTCCCAGCCAACCCACTGAGATTTTTCACACAATCCTAAATATAACAGCTCTGAACTTTACAGTGCTTGGTGTTTTCACTTGCACAGTGAATGAACAGGGAACTTTTTACCACCCAAGCTGTCCCACGCTGTCTCTTGATTCACTCCCATCACAGGCTTGTGGTTCCCACAGTCGCAGCAGCTTCCCAGCTGGATGCCATGGATGTGTCGGATGCTTTTTTCCAAGTTACCTGTCTGCCACGAATTGATAGAATCATCAAGAAATGGAAAATATTGGGGCTTGGATGGTTTCTAGCTCATTGTAGACAGTAAAACAATGCCAGTTTTCCCTTACATGTCCACTGTTTTGGTCTTTGTCCCATCTGTACCCTGGCAGACTGCTAAGGTACCTCTGTTACCATCTCAGTAAGCTGCAGGGTCTGTCTTTCTCACTGTGCTTTCATCTCTCTTAAAAAGCCAGTAAAGTTTCTTTTGCTAACAAAATTTCTGTGTTTGATCTGGGTGCAAAAAATGTCAAAAAAACCCCCCAAAACCAAAAAAACAACCTGGAAAGAGAAAACAGAAGGATTTTGAGTGATTTCTCTTCCAGACCTCATGCATGGAATAACAAATGTTTCCTCGTCTATGCTCCCATCTGCTCTGGCAGATCTTCTGTAATCTGGGCGACTAATTCTAGTAATCTCTTTGGAGGTGGGGCATGTGAGACAGCCATCTCATGCACACCGTGGTTTAACGCAGTGTGAACAATATGTCCTGTTCTGGGAATGGAAGGAGCAGAGCCGTTGAGTCCAACAGACCTCCGTCTTGTTCTGTTCCTCGCTGGCCTCGTGCCAGCCTGCTGCACAGGGATTTATGGAAAGTCACTTCTCCCTGTGCAAAGAAGCTACAAACCATGGTGCTTACCTCCCTTCTGCTGAAGATGAAAAGGTGCTATATGAGATCTAGCTAGTGATGGTTCCCAAGATGTTTATCTTGGGAAGTTAACAGAGCTGATTTGCCAGTTGTTCAATTATTATGACATTAAAGTATGCAGTGTAGTTGGGTTTATTCCTTTGCTTACAACTAACGATGCTTCAGAATCATTAATTCGTAGGAAAACTAAGGGTAGAAAATGAAGATAGATCTTGGGGGGATTTTTGTGCGTGTTTTTGTTTGTTTGTTTTTTTTTTTTAAATCCCTTGTATTGTTCCTTAACCACCAGATGAAGGTCTACTGTATTTGCTAGGGGTGGCTTGAACAAATAGACCAAGGGAGCTGGCTGCAATGCGAAGAGGCTGTGCAGGGGGTTGGATTTCAGTGCAGTCCCTGTCTGCACAGGGTGGATTCCTCCCTTTCTATTGTAATCCTCTTGCTGGAGCAATCCCACTTGTAATGACAATGCAGTGTTGGGTGATCCTTTAGGAATTTCCTCTCTTGGCATTGCGCCTGTGTTTAGTTCATCGGATTGAGATCCAGTCCTGTGCAATGTCCTTAGTCATTCATGTAAACATACTGTTGGTGGCTATATAATAAGTAGTTAAAGCCCTTCCTATGGATACCCCGGCAAGTCATCGGGATTTTGTGAGCTTTGGAGTTCAATGAACAATTCAGCTCACTGCTGGTCTAATGCTACAAGACCCTGCTTTCACTGTCAACAAAACAACGTTTGCAGTAGTTCATGGAAAATGTCCGTTCTGTGTAAACACCTGCATTAGATACCCCTAAAGGTAACCTGAATGTAGGCCTCAGGCTCTCCTGCACCATCACGGCAGCTGAGAGCAGGAGATGCACACGTATGCAAACTCCTTCGTCCTTGAGCTTTGGCAGACTTGAGGTTAGGAGTTCACGGGGAATGGTTCCTTCCTCTGGAAGTTGCTGCTCTCTTGCAGCTGAACCAAACAAGGTCCCTCTTTCATCACTGAAGAACAGGAGAGTCATCAGTGAAGCTGCTGGAGCCAGGAATGAGAAAGGCTTCTCAAGCGTTAGCTAAGGATTTAGCTTTCAAGGTGTGGTTCAATTTTCTCTTCAGTCAGCATTTCTGTGTTGTCTCACATGTCTAATAGGATGCTGCTGACCACTGTCTCTAATTTTATGTGTATAATATATAGCACATATGTCTTTATTATACCCACTGTGGGATAGGAATGGGTCATTTGTGGGATGACTGTCAACCGCCACATTGCACTATCGGCATTTTTTATTGTTAGGGAACACTTAAGAATATTTTCAACCAAAAATAACAGATAATAATAATACCTAAGCCAGGAGAAGGGTCTCTTTGTTATCTTATTTTGTGCATAAGCAAATTTCTTGGCTTTTGCTGTCAGATTCATCTGCTTATTGTGGGGAGCAGAGGGATACAGAACTTGAAATTACTTTGAAATCCCATCATCGCGCCTTGATTTTAGGATGAGGGCGTTGCTTCCAACATGCATGTTTGTCACTAAAGTTGTATTTTGTGATAACCGTGCCAGCGAGAATGTTAAAACTGCAGTAAATATGTGTGAAGCTGTTATACTCCTAATGCTCCTACTAGCTTATGAATTGCAAATGTATGGCTGTGCAACGAAGGATGCTTGCTGGGTTTGTATAGGGTTCACATCTGAGGACAGCTGAGGGTTGGTGCAAACCGTTGCTAATTCAGTGAGTTTTCCTCTTCTCTCCAAATAAATCTCCTAAGGCAGAATCAGTGGAGGACTGTATTTCTGTGGAGTTGTGCTGCTCTGATTTTTAGTCTCTTGTGTTTTGGGGTGTTCACTATAGGATAGTGGTATGAATTTCACTCTTCAGGTACTGGCCATCCCTAATGTATCACTTTCTTGGAGTCATTTCTGGCTTTATTCATTTGCTGTCATTCACTTTGCAACCCATTCAGTGCTGGCTGAAAGACTTTTTCTTTAATTTAAACTGAAGGGGATATTTTGTTCAGCCCTACAATGCCCGTTACAACTTTAACACCATTTAATCTGTTCCAATCCTGCATGAGGAGTGAGGAAGCAGGAAAGAAAGAAGAACAAGAAAAGGATGAAAAGCAGATTTGTGATGTTCCGGTGAATCCTATCTCCTTCTCAAGGTTTTGTGGATGGATATGGTTAAAAGACTTGATAGAAGCAAGAAGAAAGAGAAGCAAGAAGAGATGAGAAAAGCACAAGTGGAAAAATACTTCTAAGGAACCTTATTGCCTCTACCTTTTTTTTTGTAAAAGTTACTGCTGAGATGTTTTCCTTTAGCTGAGAACTTATTAAATTTTAGGAGTTGTGTTGTCACACCAGACATCCTGTACTTGCTGGATCAAATACTGTTTTGCTGTTTTGAGCACAGCCAGATTGTGGCATGTATAAGAACGGCTCCATTTGTCACATTACGAACTGAAATTGCTAAAGAAGTGAGTGCTGGAAACATATGCAGCACAGTTTATTAGTAGGATGTGGGGAAATGATAAAACTATCAGTTGGATAGGATCATAGTCATCAGTCCCAGCTTATCGGTCTTTTGGGGTAGGTGCTCTGAGCCTGAAATATACTGTTTTTCTTACTAGAAATCACCAATATGCCAACGCTACCATCGCCGTTACTCCTATTCCTGCTGGTTCATATTATAACTCTGGAAAGGTAGGATAGAAAAACATCACAAAGACGCCAGGATGTAATTTAAAAGTAATTTACCAAGAGTTCTGGGGAATCTAGTGTGCACCTTTGGGACTGCTAAAAAGAAGTAAAATTAAACTTTCAGATTTTTCAAAACCAATTTAGTGCCAGCCTGACAGCTTCAGAGATCGAAATCTTTCTTAATGCACAGTGAAAGCAGCACGAAGTATTATAAAAAAGGGGATAAAGACAAAAACTCATTACAGTGAAACACTTGGTTATGATTATGGGAAGTAATTGAGCCCAGCTTGGAGTCATAAACTTGCAGTTCTTTTATGGGGTGTGAGCTGGACTTGGCCCAGATGGAGAAAGTGGTAGTTTGTATTTCCCTTTGACAACGCAGGCTGCATGCTCTGTTCAACTAGCCTGCAAATGGTGTTCAGGCAGAACAGGCTTTTTGTTATTGTGCATTGCATCACTTGTAGTCTTGAGCGGGGGTTTTTTAGAGCAACGATCTCTTTTACATATTTACTTGCATGTTATTTTGAAATATTTTCCAAGTTTGCTATTTATATGAAATACGGTTGCAGTTAAAACCAGTCTGGTGTTGTGAGGCTTGTAAGCATGTCCCAGCCACTGACCATGATAAAAAATGGTTAATTTTGGCAACATTAGTCTGTAGAATTGAGAAGACAAATTTAGAAAAATTCCAGTTTAGGAAAATTTTTAAGGAGAACAAGGCAGAGAAAAGTTATCCATGTAGAAATGCAAACATGATTCATCCTTTACCTTTCTAAGGATGGATCTGAACTTTATTTCTTTAAGCAATGACAAATACAGAGGGAATTTTGAACAAGGAAATTCTCAGCAATGAGGAACAGGAAATACTTGGTTTTGCTGATTTGCAGTCAGAAGCCACTTGAAGCATTAATTTTCACGAAGGGGATACATATTCTTTTTAGCCTTCCTGGTTTGTGCTAAATAAGCTCTTAAATTTCAAGGAGGAAAGTATTTTTTCCATTTTCATACCAGAATAAACCCTGATAGGACTAACTGGTCCCCATTGCCTGCCCCACACTCTGCTGCTGCATTTGTGTATCAGGTTAAAGCTCCTATTAAAAAGGCAAGTGAGGAAACGGTTCAAAATAGCAGCATTTAAAGTACTTTCACCATGGTACAGAGAGAGGGATGAATCAGTTTATGTTTCAGAACTCTGACGTCTGCGTCAGACACCCCATGATGGCTGCGCTTGGTTGGTGCAATGGCATTTTCCATACTTCCTATCTGGAGACCAAATCTGAACTCTCAACCCCCAATTCTACGTCATAGAACAAATCTTCGCATTGCATCCAGAGAAAGGAACATTTTTGTTACGTTTGTGCCTGAAGAGTCATGTTAAATCACTGGGGGGAGGTACAAAAGGTGCTTTTATCCTGAGAGATGGAGAACTGACAAGCAAGACGCATTGAGAAGAGGGAGCCCAGCCACTGCTGGGGCTTTTTTGGGTTGGATTGGAGATGACTCCTGCCATGAAACCCCTCTCCCTATGTGGCCCTGTGAATTAGTGGAAAATGTAGCAGAAGGAGGTTTATCTTCTCTATTTTGTGTGCTCCAGCCTCCCTTTAAAAAAAAAACAACACAGGTAGTTTAAGGGGATGGAGGGCTGGGACGAGCAGGGGAGGACATTGCTGGGTGGGTTCGGCACACAGGCGGCTGGGCTAAAGGCAAGAGTTGGTGTAAGGGAGATTTCCAGGAGATGTGGTCTTTTTATAGCTCTAGAGCCTTTTTTAGGCTCTTTTTTGGACGTGATGCTAGATCATCAAAGTAAACCTGTCAGAGAAACAGATGACTTGGTGCAAGAGGGTGGTGGGGCTGGAGGCAGGTTGGCAAGTTGTCAGCATAGAGGCTGCTCTAAGGCTATGAAATGGCTCAGGTCCTGCCAGCTTAGCAGATACAGCGGGACTAGGGAAGCATTTCACACGTGAACACGAGTGTTTGTTTGCTCCTTCCCCCCAAATAATTTTATTAAGCTGCCCAATGCTTGGTACCTCTTAGAGTGAGCCCACGTATGGTTTTTGGAAGGGGCGGCGTTATCCTTATGCAGCTCAAGAAACATAATATGCTATAACTAATTTGGGAGACTTTAAAGTAGCTTGACAAGAGTCCATTTCATGGTTGTTTGGAAGGGATTTGTGTTTTCAATCTCCAGAACATAGATGGCCCCAAAGGAGCTCTTTGAAGCTCAGCTTTTTATTATTAGTTTTACAAGATCCTTCCACTGGAATCATTAAGAAGATGTAGTATCTGGTGTAAATGTGCTAGTATCTGTTAGACCATTAGCTGTGGGAGACAAAATGATCATACTCAAAGTACTTAGTGCTTTTTTTAACAAATTACTGTGAAAGTCAGTTGTCAAACGGCGTTGTTTCATTTTCTGGTAGCTCTGTACAGAAACATTAGGGTCTTGCTGCTTTCCTTAATAAGGGGAAATGAGCCCTCCTGGTGCAATGGCCCTGCTTGAAAAGGTCATCAGCTACTATTTATCCTTGGCCTCTATCAAAAAGGGGGCTGTTTCCATGCTGAAGCAATACCAATTCTTATCTCATTAAAAAGGGATTTAAATATTTTTGTTTCTGATGACATTAAGTCATTCTCAGCAGTCCTCTGGCCACTGAAGAATGATGAATGCTTTTTTAAGGAGGGGAAACTTGAGGTCCAGATTGTATTGGTGTTGTAGGCAGCATTTCTTGTGTCTTTGGCTAAGTAAAGACTGGAAAGGGAACTGGATAACTGTCTTCAAATATGTCAAGGGCTGCTCCGGAGCAGAAGGGAACAATCTGTTCTCCATGTGCATGGTGAATAAGACAAGAAGCAGTAGGCTTAAACTGTGGCAAGGAAGATTCAGTTTTGCTGTTGGGGAACTGTTTTTCAAATGGGAAGGACTGTGAAGGTCATGGGTCTCACGGAAGTAGGTTGAGAGCTGGCCCATGACATGTGCTTATGGGGAGAGCCAGAGCTTGCCCCACTACAGCTACTGTGTCAGTCACGGTGGCATGAGCATGGCAGAATGAAGGGAAGGCACGGTGAAGATGAAGCTTGCAGAGGTAAATGTGGTGGTCACAGAAGGCCAGATGGAGAGTGAAGAGCTTGACACTTCCTACAACAACGTTAAAACAAGTATTTAAGTTACACTGACACTTTCCCCTGCCAGTCCCTAAACACTTCTCATTGCTCCACCTGGTTCTCCTCTGCGCTAGGTGAACAGTGAACCTCAAGGGAGGGGATGGAGAAGGGGCTTTCATAAAGCATTGTACTGACAGGCTGTTTTATGCATAAGATTGTTATTTGGTGAAAAGCACTGGGATCTTCATATGCAGGGCTGAAACATGTGGCTGGGACCACAAAGATGGGGATAAAAGAAAGTAGGAGGACAAGTCCAGAGAGGAAAGGCTGGGAAGAGCCTTAAATTAATCATGGTGGTTCCTCACTTGGATCTCAGTGAGAGCCCTGTCTGGAAGATAATTGTCTAATAATTTGATTATTTTGGTCGCTAGGTGCCCTCTGTACTGTCTTCTTCCATGTTCTCCATAGGGTAGACTGAGAGAAGTCTCTGGTAGTTGAGGATGGCAGAGGAACCTGCTGTCATCTCTGCACCTTCACTCGGAGTCCCTGAAGTCCTGGCACATCCTTGCATTGATGCCTTGGTGACAGCCATCTTTCTGAAAGACCAGAATTTGCAAGAAATCTGTGTTTTGATAAAGGTCTTTTCTGCAGTATTCATGGCTGGATTTTATTTTTTCCCTTTCTAATATTAAGTCCCAGGAGCAATAATGGGCACAAAGAAAAAAGCATGCTTCCTTGGAGAGGACAAAGGTGCTATGACCTTTAATTCCTTCTAGGAATTAAAGAGATAAGGCTCTCATTACTCATATAGGGTTTGATTTTGAAAGATCTGAGCCTCAAGTTCCAGTGATGTCTGGAGGAAAGGCTGGTTCTCTATGACTTTAAAAAAAGCTTTTGATTTAACAGAACATTTACTGTAATCTTAGGAAGGTTGGCTACGATAGTTTGACCATGCCTTGGTTCGTGCTTGCACCCCTTTCCATCTGCTCAAGATCTAGCCCACGCTGCTCAACCCTTTCCTAAAATAAACAGCTCTAAATGTACAGACTCAGAGCCTAACATAATGTCGGGATGAGCAACAGCCCCGTGAATGTTTGTCTCATTGAAAAGACCACGAGGTGGATTTCAATTGTGTTACAAACAGCTATCCCGGGTGCCTTCTGCTTTGCAGACAGGAAATTTGAATGGAGCAATCTATGCAGAGCATATAGATATGTGTAGCATGGGGAGGGCACATCGCTAGAGAAAGTCCAGCCCATCGCTTCGGCTACGGTTTCCAGAAAGTATCAGCCTTCTTTTTATGAGTTGGCAGAAGCTTGTTCCCATTAATCCATTAGTCATTAGTTGCGGAGGGCCAGGCGTTTCGGAGCTCATCGACATGCAGCTGGACTATGCTGTCGCTGTGAAGACCCAGCACACATGAATCAAAATAGTTGGGTGATGTCATGTCACGGTGCGAGTGTGCCCGGGACGCTCGCTGCCAGGAATTGTCTGTCCAGGGGTGGTTTCCTTTTACAGCCTTTTTAAAGAGTCATCATGCCGAGCTGCACATGACAATTCCCTTCAAGAGGGCTTGTGGCTCCTTTGCATAGTTAGTATTTTTCAAACGAGGGAGCTTATCAGGCAGTTCCTGACCTTTTCCGCATGAGCTGATCCGCTGGGAAACGTTGTTTTGGTCTCCGAAGCTTCTGACGGCTGACGGATAAGAGCTCCGTGGCTGCAAGCTGGGCAGACTTTGCACTTCTCCCTGTGTCCACAGATACTTGCAGGCGAGTTACTGTACGCTGGAATTAAGACTGGAAGCGCCTGGCGTGCGAGGTTTGGCAGCCTGCTGCGGAGCGGCTCTCCACAAAGACCACAACCAAGTGCCTCGGAGCTGAGCTGCCGGCGAGCTGGACTTTTTTTGCAGCCACACAGTCTTTCTGGAGCTTTATTTTCTTGCACCTGGGCGTTTGGTGTAAGTGACGCCTTGCCTTGCCCCTTGCGCTGCTTTTTTTCTTCAATCCTGGGCATGACCGACAGCTGCGGCCGCGCGAGCGCATGTTGCAGCTCATGAAGCGTTTTGGTAGCTTTAGGGGGAGCAAGAAGAGAAAGGAGCAGTTCAAAGGCTCGGAGAGACGCCAGTCCGATCCTCATGGCCTGTTCGGTAGGGACCCTCTGCGTTACCCATCTGAAAAGGAGGGACATTGGTCTTTGGGAGAGGGCAGCGAGTGGGGGATAGCGAATAATTGAGCAACAATTTTGTGCTTCCCGATTTCATTGACCGAATCGTGCAGTTGTTGCATGGAGGTTCTTTATATGTTGGTTTGCGCTGAAGATGAACATCTGAGCTGACACGTGTAACACACATCAGATATAACCTTTAGGAAAAGAGTGATGGTACAGGAAGCTTTACAGTAAACGCTATGAAATACATTCAAAAGGGGCTGTTAACTAGTGTTACTTTAACTGAAGAATAGTAACCAAATGCAAAGTTAGGGCTAACACTGTATATTGAAAGATGGATTTTAAGTAGAGAAAAATTGCATATCAATCTGATAAGTAACGCGTTTTAAAACATATCTTTCTGATATTGCAGTTGCCAATATAATTGTGTTTGAGTTGCAATTAGGGACTGTTCTCCGTTAATCAAAAGCTTTTCCTGGTCACTGAGTGTTAACTCTAGCACAGGTGCTGAGTCGTGTGTGTCTGTGTATCACGTAGGGATCAGCTGGCCAGGACACAAGGGGTATTCCAACAGGATCTGGATATATTTCTTAAGAATAGTGAAGAAATGTAATGTTTAATGCATTTCCTCTATGGGCTAATGGTAGCTGTTTTACAACTCTGTGGTTCCCTGAAGACCATGAGTGCTGCTGAGAGATTCTGTCCTGTGACTAAGAGGTTTAAAACTGATGTTACACTGAATCAGCCGGATAAGGCACAGTTTAGAGAGGCTGACTCGTGCAACCGGTAGGCAAGGCTCTTTTTTACTCCGTTGGTCAGGAGTCACTGCATTAAATCCAGCAGCGTGACGAAGGTATGAGTTGTGTTGGACCATATGGATGGTGCGGAGAGATGCATACAGATTTAGTGATGGGGAGTTGCTGTTGATGGATGGGTGGCTGCCCAGAAAGCTCGTTTTTCTATTATTTAATGTTTTGCAATTTATTTTGTGTTCTGCATTCCCCTAAACCCTTCTGAGTGTTTCTGCTGGAGTGGTAGTAAGGTCAAGGTGATGTAAATGAGGTATGACCCAGGTCTTTGGAGTTTCACAGTGTCAGCAAGATACACAAAGACAGGTAACAGAGTTTATGCAAGAAGAGGGGAAAATTTAGATTACAGATTGCCCAGATGTAAAATTTATTCCCAAATTTCTAATTAAAACCCCTAAATTCTCACCTAGGCAGAAACACATGTGCAATGTGTTGATTGAGTGATTAACGGCACTTTGAGCCGTTAATTCACCCGCTTCTTGTGGTTTCATCAATGAGATGGGAATAGCCAACACCTGCAAAAGGATTCACTGCTGGAAGCACCAAACATAGTGTTGCAAGTCTGCTTCCTCGAGTCTAACTCTAAACCCCGTCCTCATCTTCCTCCACAGAGAAAATAATTTGTCCCACACCAAGAGTACTGGCTATATGGACTGTAATGTTTGTGACAGAGTTATAAAAAAATGTTGAAAGCGTAATGCCAGAAATGCCAAAAAATGTGCTCCTCCTTATCCTCATTCCCATTAAGCCAGCTCTGTAGCCCGCTCCAGTGGTACCCGGCAAGCATTAGGCAGAGTTGTCTGCACAGTATTTACTCTACAGACTTTGCAGATGCCATTCTTGTAAGAGCGTGACCAGGTCAGCTCCCTGCATCGTGAACAGAGAACTACCAAGTCACAAGAGTGGGAAAAAGCAAACGGGATGTGTCTGGGTCGCTGCCTTCCTCGGGTGCTCTGCTGCGGGGATTGCCTCTGCCATCCCAGCAGAGTCTGGATTCCTTTCGGGAAACAAGTTAACACACTTGCAAATGCTTTATTTTTCCCCCCAAAATGGTCTTAATTACTTGCAGGGAAATGTCAAAACAAAAGCTTTGCATTATTTTCTAGATTTAATCTGTATCTCGTAGCTATTAGGCCTTAATAAACGCTTTCTGAGCAGCTCTCAAGGGAACCGCCGGCGCTCAGCAGGTTTTATGATCAGTATTAGTGGCGTGCAGGAGCGTCGGTAGCACCCAGACTTGGTGGCTCATCAGGTTCGGTCACACGCTGGTGCATCCCATTTAGTTGCTGTCTACCATCAGGGATGAGAAATGAATGACAGCAGTCCGACACGGGCTTTCCCACCCTGCTCTCCCAGCGTGGCCATGCTGCCGCTGCAGCCTCCCTGTTGCTGAATGAGCTCGGATTGCCTTCAGAAAAGGGATGGAAAAGGAAAGAAGAGTAAAAAAGCCCCTGATGCCCCAGAAAGGGGTGCTCTGTCACCTGTACTAGTTGAATCTGGAATTTCTGATTTTTCTTGGCCATCTCTGTTAGCATTTTAAGGAAGAGTCCTCTGGTCGTTGTAAATAGGATTGGGCCAGCGCAGCTTCTCGTCTTCCCAGGGGTAGATACCATCAGGCCACTGCAACTAAAGTTATCAAGTAGGACATTCTGTGTATCAGTTGAGCTAAACCCCATCCTTCCTCTGCACCGAGGAAAAGGTTCGCATCCTGGTAGAGAAGTGGAGGGTGGCATTGCCAAGGATGGGCATCTCTGTAATTCCCTGGGTTTGGAGCTTTACAGTCCTTTTATGCCAAGTGAACAGCAAGAGGAGACCTGAATATGGCCAAAGAGAAGCAGAGAGCACACAGAAAGGGGAAGGAGAAAAGCGTGAATGAGCACCAGGAGCAAACGAGAGCAGGGAGAGCTGTGGGGCGAAGGCAGAGAGCCCGCAGCTTTGCTCCGGGAGAGGAGCAGCCAACAGAGAGACCTTAAAGCTTGAGCTATCCGCCCAACAGCAGGGAAGCTGATTTATGCAATATGATTTTGGCAAGGCTGAGGACTGGGATTACCCAAAATTGCTCCAACTTCTGGATCACCACTGCAGAGTTTCCTCCTTCCTATTGCAGTTGCTGCTTGCCTGTGCAGGGTTGCTGGCAGCTTCTCCGCTTGCCAGCTCTTGCTGCAGCCCGGTGTGTTGTAAATAGATAGGCTCTGTGGCATTTCTGAAGGGGACAACTTTTTGGCCCCAGCGAGGCTAATTGCTCTGCCCTTTAAAGGACACCATCTATTCCGTGAAGGACTGAATGACACATGCAAAAGGTATACTGTTAAAAGTGTTTCTTCCCTACCCGAGCTATGAGTGCCCAGCGAAGGAAGCGCTCTGCAGCACACGTGGCTGCTGTGACCCCCGGCGCTGCCTTGTGCCCAGGCTTTTAGCCTCAAACCGCTCATTTTGGAGGCTTTTAGCTGCATGGAAATGCCCAGGAGCTTCTCTTTGCCCATGCTGCTCCTCCTGGAATTTGCTGCTGTGGATTTTAATCAGCAGGGGCCAAAGCTGAGCCCTGACAAGCCGGGTCCAAGGGGCTGCAAGCAAACCTCAGTGCTGCCGCTCGGCCCCTGGCCTGTCCCTCCTCAATAACGCTCTCGAGGACAATTTCCCTGCCAGCTGTTAGAATTAGGTGCAAATTAGGACTAAATTAGGAGTGAGCCTGCTGAATGACTCAGACCTCAATACATACACGTCCAAACATGCTTCAGCCCTGCCATGTACATGAACCAGGCGGTCCCGCTGCAAAGAGCAGGGACTTGTCCCTGAGTCACTCCGTAACTTGCTGTAGCCAGGCTGGTGGCACTCGGTGCACGTGTTTTATCTCGTGTCCCTGCTAACCGCCGTGGGATGGAGGGCTGCTGAGGCTCTAGAGCAGATCTGAGAGGTGCTGTATTTTAGAGTATCTTTAAATACTCCAAGGGAAAATGTCTTCCCCTCTCGGTCAAAAACTCAAGGGGCTTCTTCCATAGCTTGCCAGAGTCCTTCCCAGACCCCTGGAGTTGGGGGTGAGTGTGGATCGTGTGTCAAGCGGAGAAATCATACTCTTCCTTCCCGACAGCGGAGATGTGGTGACTGGGTCAGTGATCACCACGTGGAGTTAACGTGCCATCGGATGCAACCAGCTCAGAGAGCAGTCCACGGGCAAGGACTTACACCAAACCAAAGAGCAGGCAGTTCACAACCTCTCCAAGTGCAAATGGAAACCCAGGGGATACTTCAGCCTGGCTAACATCACGATTTATTGGCACAAGCCGGGTTGCGGATAGTTGCACTGAGAACAGAGAGAGAAAACGTGTGGGAGGAGGATGGAGAAGCGATCGCAAAAGGAGACGGGACTTGATCTCCTGCTCCTCCAGCCTGGGAGCTGCAGCTCACCCAGTGCTTCACCCCTAAGTGGGTGATGCTGCTTGTGGGAGGACCGGAGCGGAGATATTTATTTTTCTCATTCTGGTGGGATGTTTCTGTTATGAGGCAGTGGGGGAAAAACCACAGTGAAAAAATTCCTGGAGAAATAAATGAGAGTGAGGGGGTCACTGCACGTTCCAGTGGCTGCCATAAACAAACTGAAAGAGCAAAATCCTGTTGCTCCTGAAAAGCAGCTTAAAACCACCAGCAGCAGAGACTGAGCATGAGAAACTGAGACCGCTTTGGTTTGTTAATGATTTTCTCTACTGGTTTTCACGCTCTGTTGAGCTGACAGTGATTTTAGAAAATGTGCAGCCCTGGCTGATCAGTACCGATTAATCTTGTACTACAGAGAGCTCCAAGGCCTAGGAGCTGTGAAATTTCTACGATTTGTTGTCAGAAAGGAGAAAAGCAGTGACGAGGCTGATGAAATGTTTGAGACTTTTTATTTTGCCATTTTCTGCTTCCTTATAATCACTGTGCTGGTGCTTTCTGGCATATCCCAGCTTTGTACGCAGCTTTGAAGCATTCTGAATGGGGGGAAAAGGACTGTGCCCATGAAGCAATAGAATCAGCAAGGTATTTTCAAGCAGGTACCGGTAAATTCAGATAGTAATAAAGCCCAGAAAACCTCCACTGATTTGGTGGAAGTTGAAATGGAGGTATATTGAGCAGAGTGCTTTGCCCTGGACTCTTCCCTTGCTCCCTCCCTGGTGCAGAGCCCAGCAGCATCCTTCCTCTGCACCCCTTGGTGGGCTTGAAGAAGATGTAGACTCTTTAATCTCATGCCGAGTTGTCCAAGAATGCAAATTCTCCAAGGAATTTATTTTCAAAGAAAGTTGGTTTTGTCTGAAGGGCAGGTTATACACGTGAAAATACAGTATGTTCTCTTGAGGCACAGATTTACAGATCGGTGCTGCCAATGAATCTGCCCAGCGACACTTCTTCCCAGGCCTGCTCCAGGCAGCTCTGTGCATCTCATTGCAAAGTTTGATCAAAAATACTAATATTACTATAAATGACTGAATTACTCGGCATTGACGTGCTGTTGTCAACAACGTGGTGGGTGAGACCAGCAGGGCCAGCCTCCCTTTTGGCAGTCTATTTTACAAACTCTACAGGTTTTTGGCAGGGAGAGCTCCCATCTGGGAGGACTCCATGTGGTTACAGTCCTTGTTGGTGCTTGTGGGTGCAGGTTTTGTCCCCCAGGCACAGCAGCATCATAGACACTTCAGGTTTTTTACTGTCTTAAGGATACTTTAATTCTGCTGGTATTCAAATAAAGTCATGTGGAACAGCAGATGAATGTTATTCCTGAAAGACAGAGAGAAACTAAAAGCAAATCTTGGGATTGAAACTAGGTAAAGCTGTGAAATGCAAGTCTGAGGAGGGGTTCATTGAGGTGGGAAAGGAGAAACTGAGACAGAAGGAAGCCAGGCGCTGACTGCAAGTGAAAGCGGATGCAGACATTACCTGTTTCTGAACACAGATAGTATTTATGTATTTATCAGGATTTCCTTTTTCCATCCTTCACTTCTGTTACCTTCAGGTACCAGGTCACTTCTGATATGTATATAAGACTGGAAAACTATCTCGGTTACCTTGTGATATAATTAACTATCATCTGATTCATTTTTCAGGTGAAAAGAAAATAGTGTAGATAAGACTTCCATACATGACATCTCAGCTTAAAGAATGCAGCCTGGAGTGTCTTCATGCTGAATGCTGGAGGGTCACAACCCATGTGCCAAAAATCACTGGAATTACTGATTTCCATGCATGATCAAAATTGCACTCTCATCCTTAGAGCACTGGGGTTTTTTTTCCTCCTTCTTTCACTTGTACTTTTCAAGGGCTCTGACTTTCAGAAGAATACCTGTATGAGAAGCTGTTATCTTATTCTGACTTTCTACTTGATTTGAACATGCTAAGCTAGACCAAAATTTATTTATACTCCCATGCATCTATATTACAAATGCTGTTGCCAGGTTTTAAAAGCAAATTTCAAGCCCAGATCTGTTTTCACAGCCTAAAATTCCACTTGACAGTAGCATTTAGGTAGGTGAGTACTTTTGTTTAATTAGAAATCAATGTTTTGGACTATTGACTCCTTGCTCAAAGTTTCAGTGAATTGCCCAAGAGTGCAATTTCAAAGATGTTGTTAAGGCAGTTTGTTTGTCAGGTTTATTGGATCAGCAAATCCCAGGAATTACCAGGATTCAGCTGTTTTCTACTTTCACCTTTATTCTTGTCCAACCTAAAAGCAGTTCAAGGACTCAAAAGGGCTTGGAACAGTGGGATTTAACACCTCTAAATTGTTTTAGCCATTTTATTGTCATTACAGAGTTGTACTGAAACACAAAGGCTTAGGTCTCAAGAGGTGAAGGCTACTCTGAGATACCATTGTGCGGCTGGCAGGCCTGGCTTAGAGGCTTGAATTCTCCGTGCCGGAAAGGTCACGCAGCCTTACTTGGTTTAAGGAGGGAGCCCAGTGCTGCATCACACACTTGCACTGAGGAGTTCCTGTCCTGTCCTTTTTCTGCTCCTCCTTTGATAAAGTTGGGGCGATTCAGCTGGAGGAGGGATGCTAGGATTAGCTGACATTAATTACGAGCATCCTGTTGTTTCCTCAGAGTTTTTTCCAGGCATCGGAAAACAGCTGCTTCCCAGTGCTGTGTTCTCCATGGGGTAACAAGGACCCTTTTGACACGCTCGGAGCCACAGTCACTGGATTGTTTAACAGATCCTGCCCATCTGGCCCTGTGGTTTTATTTCAGTCAGTGCAAGAATTATGATAGCATACGCAGGATTCTCACGACAATCTTGCCTTTCCTGGCGGACGATGCTCCCGGAGAGGAACAGATGATTTGTGACATCCCCGCTGCTTGTGTATAGTATAATTAGAGATAATAAACAAGAATAGGACAAGAAATCAATTTAAGGAATATAGATGAGGGAGAAATGAGATGGAAAGCCAACCAGAGATGTGAGGGAGACTAAAAGTTTGCAATGGAGAGGTTCTTGCTGCAATAGTCGCAACAAAATTTGGGTGGGTGTTCAGAGGTGAGGATTGTACCAGCCTCCTTGAGAGAAGGACTGAGTGAAAGGACAAGAAGCTGGAATACTGCTGACGTTTCCTAAGGGACATACCTGAATTTAGGGATGGTCAACACCCAGGGATCAGTATGGGGACTGATAATGTTCATTAGTGACATGGATGGTGGGTGAGATGAGCCCGTGCAGCAGTACACACCGGGTGCTGATGACTGACTCCCAGTGAGAAGGACTTGGGGGTTGTGGTGGATATCATCTGGAAAATGATCCAGAAATGTGCTGTCGTTACCAACACGTGACCCACAGACTGGGCTACGTTAGGAGGAAGGGCGCAATCCAGTCAAGGGAGGTTATTATACCCCTCCACCTGGTGCTGGTGAGGCTGCACCTGGAACAGGGCGTTCTATTTCTGGTCCCCCCCCATCAGAAAAATGCTGGGGAACTGGAGAGGGTTTCCCTGGAGGACTACCAAGATGTTTTGGGACCTAGAGCAGATGCTTTGGGATCTATGAGGAGAGGTTGAGGAAACTGGGCTTTTTTTTGTCCAGCAGAGAGAAGGCTAAGGGGCAATCTAATAGCAGCCTGCAACTACCTAAAGGGCAGTTTCAAAGGTGATAGAGCCAAACTCTTCTTAGTGGTGGCAGATGGTGAAAGAAGGAATAAAAGATAAGAGTTTGCGGCTGAGAAGGGTCAGGCTGGATGTCAGCAAAAACTCCCTCAAGAGGGTGGTGCAGCACTGGCACAGGTAACGTAGAGATGTTGTGGCTTCTCCATCCTTGGAGGTTTTCAAGACTCAGCTAGCCAAAGCCATGGCTGACCTGGTCTTGGCTGATGTCAGACCTGCTTTGAGTGCGAGATCGGAGAAGTGGCCTCCAGACATCCTTTCCAACCAACATTTCTGTGATGCTCAGCTGTTCAGCTGCAAGGAAAGCTGAAGTTGCACATATCCTGACTGTGCACCTTTTCCTACCCAATTTTCAACATTCGCATACAACTGCTCTTGTTTCAATAAATTGTCAAGAACAGAGTGACTTCTCAGGTAGAGGCAGCTAGGGCTGCTTGTACAGCTGATTTGTATCAGCAGACCAGCAGAAGGAGACCACTGCAAAGCCCAAGACGAACACTGACTCATTTATTGGGCCAACAAAGGCAGTAAGATGTGTGTTTCCTACAAAAAGCACCCAGGCTGCCTTCTGGCCATTTCATTAAGTGTGACCTTGAGAGATCTGGGCAGTTATTAATGCCCCCCGAGCTGAGCAGTGTCTGGGCACCACCGGCCGCTGCCCCACTTTGGGTAGTGTTCATTTACCAGCCGGAGGAATTGCAGTGGGACTTGGTTTGTATCAGCTATCTGTCACTATAGCAACTCCTCACTTAACCAGTCCCTGCACTAAAAATAGATCACCTTGATCTCAAGGAAAGAAAACCAAAGGAAATCAAAAGGGGCAGTGATAGCGAAAGCTGTAGAGTCAGCTATTGACTGAAGGCTGGAGCATTTGAAACCTCTTATAAATAATCTATCATGTAAAACAAATATTTGAGGGGAATCTATTTAATCCAGAAACCCCATCGTGTCAGTGGGTTTGAAGCTTTAGCAAAGGACATGCATTACTTCTTATCAGAGGGATGTGTTTACAGTGATCCCCCAGCACGCAAGGGATGCTGAAAACCATGTGGGATGTTGCTTAGATCGGTTAAGACGTGTAAGGGATCTTACCTTCCGAGTAAGCAGATCTGCAGCTCTGTCATTAGACCTGATAGCCCTCTATGCTCTTGTATGTAAGTAATCAAAATCCCAACTCATTAATGAAATTGTTACCAGTATCTGCAGAAATCTGTGAGGGACCCAAACCTGAAAAAAAGCTGAATGCTGTTAGCGAAGTCGCCGCTGTCTCACGTCGAAGTTAATGGGAGCTGAGTGTTTTGGCACCTGATAGGGACGGGGTCCTCTGTAAGCGAAGTGCAAATGATACTTGATCTTATTTTTTCTCTAAACCCAGCTAGTGCTTACATCTGAAGGGAATGGAATAAATCCTTATGAAGATAGGGCAGTAGCTGTGAAGGTGAAATAGCAACAAGATGAAAAGCTTGTTGAAGAGCTACAGAATTAACTGAAAATGCCATCACATTCATACACAGGCAGTATGGATGATACTCGGGAAAGGGTTAAATTAGCTTCCCGAGATGGCTGGAATTAGCATCATGTTTTCAGCATTATCAGTCAGCAAGAGTTTGCTCTTGATAAAAGGCCAGATTATTTTAATGACCTTTTTGGGCTGACAATTTGCAGACATAGCTGATATTGAAATGTGTAGGCACTTAACTGCCCCTGCCCTGTATCTTCTGATTCTTATTTTTATTTAGTATTATGAATTGTATTTTTTTATGTTTAGTTCATCTTCCTAGAACTAAGATAAGCAGCTTTTGATAGTGACATGCACCATCTCAGGAGAATACCTGTGCAGAGGGGGCAGGTGAGAGATACTGCTGACCCCCAACTCCCACCATTCTTTCCAAGCTTAAAGCATATTAAGAAATATGGCAAAGAAGGTAGAATTAGCTCTTATTACATTTTTTTACCTCACTTGAGATCCACTGCTTTTACACCATCTGGGGATCTGACCCATATTCTTTACCTTTTCACTGAGTGCTCTTTTTAATCAGCTTTGGAGCTATGGAGGAACTGCACTGCAAAGTAATTAGAAATCCTAAGCGCATTCCCAAACAGCAAGCATGGAGGTGTGAAAATAGAAACGTAGTTCTTTTAAACAGAAGAAAATAATTCATTGAAAAAGTCCAGTGATGCAAAGCCCGTAAGTCTACCCCAGGCATGACTCTGGCCCTCTTTCACTGTATTTTGGGGAGCAAGAGCTTCATCAACGTGCATGTTTGGCTGCCACTAATACACAGCCATTAATGAGAAGGAGATGAGAGCAAATGAACCTTGGTCACTGTACACGCTCATGCAAAGACTTGGGCATTCGCAGGCAGCCGAGTCTCCTGGAGCTGTTGGTTACCATTACTGGAGGTGACAGCACTATGTACACCAAAAGGCAAAATTCCCCCCAGATTGCAGGAGTTATTGCCAGCAAATGCCCCGTTTAGTGCTTTTACTCCCAGCTTCAGCATGGCAGCAGATCTGACACAGATACAAAATTTGCTGTAGGAATGAGCAGAGCTCCCAGTACCCATATTCTCCCCATAGGATATTTTCATGACAGTAAACGGATTTTTACCTCACTTAGCTGGCAAGACGGTTAGAAGTGCTTCTGTCCCTAAAGAGACTGCTGCTTCCACTGCGCTGCAATAAACATCTCCTCCTTTCCCCAGAGCAGGTGACAACTTTCTATTGCTGTCAGATTTGGGTTTGTTTTCTTCCTTCCTAAAAGGATACCGGAGTTTTCTTTTCTATCAACCAGGTCCTTCTTTAAAACTTTATTGAGATCCTTCCTGGCAGTGGTAATAGGAAAAATAGAGACTATGCAAAGTCTATTTGAACTTATAACTGAAGGGCTATAAAGCAAGGGTCTTACTGTAAATCATTACAAATTTTTCCCAAAATAAACACCAGTATGATACAGAGAGCAAAGCAAAGCAGCAAGTTCCCTACAAGAAATCCCAACAGTGTAAACTGACCTTGAGATGTAGGACACTAATACAGAAAAATTGTAATACTGAAGATTGACAAAACTAATCCTAACTGAGGAGACTCGTAGAGAAATGATTATGTTATGGGAGTGAGCTGCCAGCTGAAATGAAAGCCTGCTACAAAAAACATGAGTGAGCAGCGCTCTTTAAAATTTAATTACAAAACTGTCTGGGAGATTGAGAGATGCTGCTTCTCTGTTGGAGGGAGCTGGTGGCTGGTCAGGACCTGGAATGATACGCTTGGTGCTTGCTCTCAGCTGAAAATCAGGGCTATGAGGGTACGTACATGGAGGGGAAAGTCAACTTAAACTACAAAAGAATTAGACTGAAGAAAGGATAATAGAACAGGTTTTTTTCTCTGTGCAGGGATGGGGAATAGCATGAGTCTCATTGAAGCTGAACAGCTGCCAAGGGAGCTTCACGGCACTGCCTCAACCCTGGATGACCACATAGACATGCGTGTGCCTCTACTGCAGTCCCTGCTGTGCAAAATAACCCTACAGAAGCCAACTTTAAATTAGCTAATAGCTAATTTAAAGGAGAATAGTAGCTTCCTAACTGCCCTGTAATGGGGTTCGTAATTTACCTTGCTTCCCAGGCAAGTTTTGCAGCTGTGCTGACACGGCTTATCCAAGTGTTGTGTTTAAAGGTGACTTGGATACATCTTCTCTGCATTGCAGGCAGTGCAATTCCAGCTTGCTTTTTCCTCCCCACCTTCTTTCCTGATATAGGAGTCAGGAATCTACCAGGTTTGATCCTGTCACTGGTGTTGCAACATCTCGTAACCATAAACAGGCCACATAGGTTTGGACTTGACTCTTCATGCTTCTGAAAACAGCAGCCCGAGCCCCCCCGTTCTAGATTCCAAAATAAACACAAAAAGGAGGATTTGACCTCAAAAGGCATTAAATACTCAGTGACAGTTGGTGCTTCTGAAAATCTGTTAATGCCTGATGTCTTTTTACATCTTGTTTTAAGGCCTTGTCACAGACCCTTGGCTATTTGAACTTGAGCACCAGCACACCTTGACACACTTCGGTGGCTGAGAGGTTTTGGTTAATAACATGGGTAACTCCTTGTCATTGTTTTATTCGCTCAGTCGTAGATCTTGGAGTATCTTTAAAAGTTGAGTACCATTAGTATCATTTTACAAATGGTAAAGTGTAGGCTACAGAAAATTGTTTTTTATATATGTTTAATATAATCATAGGGTGGATGGCACTAGAATAAAGGCACCTTCTGCTTAGGTGTGAGGTTACATTACTATTTTTACTGCTTTGAAATTCATTTTCAGTTAGAACACAAGAACAAAGGTACCAGGTCAGGCCAATTATCCATCCAGATCAGTCTCTTTTTGTGCCAGCTGCCAGTAACGCAGGTACAGGGAGGAGTATAAGAACAGGACAAGAGTGTGAGGATGTTTCCCATTACACTCGCCCAGCCTCCAGCACTTTGTGGCTCACGTCCTGAGCTAAAGCTGGTGTTTGGTAGACCTTGATGACTTTTTCTTCCATGATCTTTTCCAATTGCACTTTAAAACCAAACCTCTAGCACCTACAACAGCACCTGTTCTGCTCTTTAAGAATGTGATATATCAGAAGTATTTCCTTGTATTTGTTTTGAGCCTCCCACCTGCTACTTTCATCTGATGCTCCCTTGCCTGTTTGCCATCTCCATCCCACGCCTGATTTTATAGACTTCTGTCATATCTTTTCCCTGCAGTCATCTTTTCCTAAGCTGAAGAGTTACTCCGTACCTTTGATCAACCTTATCAGCCCTTTTTTGCATCTTTTCTAGTTTTATTGAGTCCTCTTTGAGGTTGGTCAGTAGAAGCCCATGGTTAACTATTGCAGTGTATAGCCTGGGCTCAGTCTGCACCTCTGCATTATGAAGCTGCCTTTGAGCATAGCCCATAAGTGACGTGTTAGACAGGACAGGGCCACCACTGATGCCACCCTGGGGCCTGACCAGTATAGCTCGCTCCAAGAGAAGGCTACTCTTATTCTGCAACCCATCCACTTACCTACATAGACTGTCCACTCGTAGCCAGACCCCTCTGGCATGTCACCAGGAGACTTCTCTTGGCCACCCAAGTGGCTGCTTACCTGAAAAGAAGCGTGCTTGGCCTTTGTGGTGTAGTTTTCTCCTATATTGATTACAAGGAATGGGTACATTGGCAAGGTGGGACGTGCATATAAGGGGAAAAGCATTCCTTGGCCCACTGATAGGATTAGGAAGATAGCTTTGTAAGAGCTGTAATGAGGCTAGTCAAGAATAGTTCACTGTCTAACAGATGGGAAAAAGATAAACCTGAAAAATATTATGATGTGATTTATCTGTCTGGAAGATGTAACTCAATAGCTGGAAATTTTTTTGCAAGGAAAGGGCAGAGATCAAACTATGATGACAAATTCAACTGTGCACACAAAAGCCTATAGTAAAATAATTCTCTGAAAAGTGGAGTTGTGTATTTATTATTTCCTTGGCTTGTGCCTAACTATCTAATCAGTCTTTGTACATGTCAGCAGCACATCCATAATAAGAAAGTGCTGTGTGGATTGTGTGAACTGGAATTAGAGATGTGATAATCAGCCAAACCGTTGGAGACAATGTAAAGGCTGCATGGCATTTGCATTCCTCTAGCCGAGGAAAAAAACCTTATATGTGCAAATGAGTTGTTGGGGTTTTTTTTTTCCTTCCCGATATGTTATACCCATGGGCAACTTGCTCTCAGAGCAGCGCTTCCCCGACAGCGTGCCAGTTCACACCAGGGTGCCTCCATGCCTGGTTAGACCTGCTCCAGTATGGTGGTGACAGCTATGCTATATTCAGTTAGTATGTGAGGTGATATAGAGGCATATAATAGAGGCATATAGATGTATATATGCCATGGAAAAAATCGCTGATGTATAGGTAGGCCCACAGTTTTATGATGAAGAGACCACAGTTGGGATTAGAAAACATATTTTCCTGTCTGTAGAATTCTGATAATATTGATGAATCCTATCAAGATGTTGTGAAAGTAACTAATAACTACAGAAGGAGCCTCACTTTGTGATCTTCATACTGCCTCGATAAACTGTTATCAATTCGATATGTGAGCAATCTGCCTGTCGCCCAGTTGTTCTTCTGGCCAGCCTCAGGGTTTTCTGTCTAAATCCTCCTTGACTCTTATCTTCCCATATTCTGATTAGCATCACAGTTATCAAGGTATAAGGAGAGACTGAAAGCAAAAGGCTGATGTTGCAGAGGGAAGGTGTGAAGTGCTGAGCAGATAAAAGCAAGGTTAGAAGTGATGAGTAGGACAAGTTCAGCAAAGTCTGATCCTAAATTTAATCGCAGCCCTGTATGGCTACCATGCCTTTCTTGCCTGGAGGAGAAAGGCATGGGTAAGCCCCTGGTGTGTTGCAGTTCAGTCCCCATGTTCAGCCCCTGCCGATACCCAGTGCCCCTTCTTGCTGTGGCGAGAAAATGAGGCAGAAATAGGTGAGACTTGAAATGTAGAGCTTGTTCGCTTTAAAGGTTTTTGTGACAAGAGCTGTCCTGACATACACACTAGGGCAGACATAGCTTATCAAAAGTATTCTTTAATGTATATAGTTTTAAGCCGTTCCTGGAAAATAATTATCTATATTTGGAAAATGATATTGCTCATCAAGAGCATTCTCCTCCCAAAAGCTGTTAATCAGCTAAATTGACCTGGCAGAAGTTCTGCCAGTTTTAATGTTTCAGATAACTAAAAGTTAGATTAAATGCCAGCTCACCTGCAGTGGAGCAGACCTGTCCCGTGTTGGGTTACACGACCCAACGCATAGACCCTCCTGCCGTGAACAGCTGGGTGTTTAAGTTCTTAGGACTACAACTTGAGAGAGGGAGATGGAAAAAAAATCCTATCTGTAGGTCTAACGGCATATGGGACAGGTCTGTATCCCTTTTTCGGTTTCTAAAATTCAGGCTCGTTATCCCAGACCAGACCTACTCACTGCTTAGACTGTACTAAATGCTGTGTTTAAGTGGCAGGTGTCAGAGCTCATCCCAGCTCAACTGGCATCTTGAAGAACAGGAAATACGAAGGGAGCTTCAACGCCTGCAATTTAGGAGACAGTTTGAAGAGCACATAGTTAAGACACGAGAACACACTGTTCGCTGATGGATTAGAAACAGGAACTCAAATGGAAATCTTGGATTTATTCCATTATCTAGCAGGAAAAGGAATGTTTCAGGACAAGAAGATGCAGGGGAAGCTGATTATGTTCTTTGCAATAATAGTCTTCATCAAAGACACTGAGGAGATGCCTTCTTGTGAACAGAAATACGAGATGACAAATGTAATACACTGAAAAAGTAACAAGTCTCAGCTCTGTGTTGCTTACTCGGGCATTGTGAAGGATGTAAGAAAAAAATAGCTGAATTGTATTCAGATGCAATATTTTGCAGGAAAGTGATATGATGATGCAGACTGATTCCCTCCTTGCCCTCAGTCTCCTAGACCTCTTTTGAACCTTGAGAAAAGACTTGACAAAAGAAATCTGACTGATGCAATTTTAAAACCCCTCAGAAGAGGCTGTTCAGGAAAATGGGTCGTTACAAGAAGAGGAATTATTGTAGCAGATGAAAATCAGAGTTGTCTTCACTGCACTGGTAGCTTGAGTTTCACCCCAGCTGTCTCCTACTCGCACACGGGAGGTTCTAACTTGGATTAAGCGATGTTTTAAGCTGAGCTGCTTTGCTCAGGGGGGAGCTGGTTGCTGCTGACACTCAAACTGTAGCAGGGAGGGGGCAGCTCAATCACAGGGGTGCTGCTGCTGCTCCTCAAGCCAGCAGGTCTTTTTTTCTTTTTTGTGCTCTCATTCACAGGGAAGAAATCAAATATAGTAAATCCTGGCTAACAGTGGCAGTGAAGACAGCTTCTGCAAGAGAGGGCAAGGAGCACAAACAGTCCATTTTCCATAGGGTAAGATGGTCACAAGGGGATGTCACAGGGGACTGCAGCAGGACTGCTGTTAATAGCAGGAGAGGTTGAAAAAGACTAATTGGATATACATGTAACATTTTTAGTGTCACTTATACAAAACAAATTTTGCCTAAATATTTCAATTGAGGGGTTTTGTAGTAGTTCTAAAGAGTCTTTATGATCCATTTTCTCTATCTGCCATAACGTACTATGGTCTGGGATGGCAACAGGGCGTTCAGTCTTCATTCCACCTTTTCACAGAAGATGATGAGCCTGAGCCACAGAGAGATGAAGGAATTCAGCCAGGATGGATTCAGTATCAAAGCCAGAACTGAAATTTTAAATTTGCTATTTCAAATTGCACTTCTCTGCTCAGATGAAGGGGACATTTCTACTGGCTGGCTCACCTTCGACAGCGTAGTTTATGTGGAACAAATGCTCCTGTTTTAAGTTAGCATTGCTGATCTCCCACTTTTTCTTGTGCTTGTTTGCATCATATAACTCATTTGCCCTACTTGTTGCTTGAGAAGACTTTTGAGGGTAGGCCAGACAAACTATATCTCCTACTTGGGTTACAAAGCAAGTAACCCAGGGGCTGATTTGCTCTAGGATGCCTTCAACTGTATCAGTGTCAGTTTTCTGTCTGCATATCCAAAGAGAGTGTTTTGTGCTCAGTTGTCTTTATCCACGTAACTATCTTCAGGTCTCCCATCAGTATGTGTTTCATGTGGGCAGGTGCACTTGCAGAGGTCTTTGCTCATTTTTCCAATTGAAATAGTTTTATGAAGGGTAGAGGGACAAACACTGACTTCCTGCTGAACAGTGATTTAGATACTAATGGTAATATTTTTGTAATTAGAAGGTTCTTCTTTTTAATTTACCAAATCTTTAATAATGATGTGCTTTTGTAAATAATCTTTTTAGCTTTACCCATTTGTGGAAAGGACATTATTTCAGATAATGATTAACTATAGCATTAAATGGAGAATATCTTGGTTCATTTACTTTGTTCAGATTATTTTTATCTCCCAAAGACACTATATGGGTTTCAGCTTTTCAACATCACATGCTCTGCCCTATTTGGTCCTATTAACCATAGTGGGATTATGTTCATGTGGTTGGTCTGGTCCCAGGTGCTCAGCACCTTGAATGAGCATGGGAACGCAAACGGAAGAGGAACATATATATACATATCCAGCTGTCCTATAGCTCCAGAAAATTCACTGGGGATATCCAGAGTTGAATTTAGATGAAAATTTTCATTTCTGTGCAGATCTTTCCTGGAAACATTGAACACATTAGGAATTTGTGCAAGCCCCAGGCTGTTTGTATCTGTCTCTGCATATTCATAAAGCAGTGATCTGGCATGGCCATAGCTGGTATGGGTGCGTGTATGCACACGTCCTCATACATGCACTGCATCTTGTGTGCAGAAACAGTTGCGCATATGGGAACTTCTCATCGTTGATCAGCAGCTGAGAAACTGATGACTATTTCTGCCCATGCTGCTTTTTAGAAGATAGACATGAACACGTTAGAGGAATGAGATAAACAGCGGAACTGACTTGCATGGTAATAGTTCGTGTGTAAAACATTTTGCATGTGAAGGATCAGCTCCTTGTCTCCATAAATGCCAACCTATTACAGATTCAAATCCAGTGGATTCACAGTTGGGTCCCTTATTCTTAGGCTCTTTTTCTCAATTGTCTCTTTGAGACCTTCATCCAGGATATTCAGAGTAGAGATTTTTTATAATTTTGAAAAGACTGAAACATCTGGATGTTCTAGATGCTCACCCAAATGCTTTGCCCTGTGTTGTGCTCTCGGCTGTATGGGTCTCTCCGCAATCTGTTACTGAAAAGGGCTCATTTTTAGTGCTAACGCCTTATCCACAGTCCTTGCGCCAGTCTGAGGAGCTCAGAGGGGAGGACTGGAGAGCCCGATGTCTTCCCGGGCCAAGCAGCCTAACAACTACAGTCCCATGTGCAGCCTCTGTAAGCGATCTGAAACCTTGGAGAAGTTGCTGGGGACACTCTGACCCCTGCCCAGCTTCTGGTGTCTCACAACATCTTCCTCCAGCTGCCCTGCGAGGACGCAGGGAAGAGGACCTGGCAGCCCTTGCTTTGGCCAGACAGGATTTCAATGAGCTTTCCTTGTTGCCGTTAAAACCTCATTGACAGTAGCTATGAAAATTGCATTTATTTTTTGCTCATCTGTTTCAGGAAAAGATTTTGAGGACCAGAGTGGAAGAACTGCAATTAGGGTCTGCGAGAAAGATAAAGGCAAAAAATAATGAGGCCTCCCTTAAATGAGAGCACATCACTAACTCCAAGATGAGCTCGCACCTCTTTCACCCTCATAAAGGCCACCTCTACTTGAACAGCCACTGCTGCTCCCTCGTAGAGACGTGTATCTAGGATGGAAAGCAGTAGCAGAAAGCCCATCTACCCCTGTGATTCCACTGCGCTCGCCCGTCTTTGACAGCTGGGTGCACTGATTTTTGTGTGTTTCACAATTAAAGGGACAACTTGGAGTCTAGATACTTGGGACAGAAAAGCTGTTTCTGGTTCTGTAGTGGTTTCAAATCTCCCAGGTAATTTTTGTGAGGGTGTTTCCCACTTTAAAGCCCTTTCTCTTTGTGAGTCCACGCAAGCAAAGGGGAAAACCAGCAGGATTATACTTGGGGAACAGGAAGAAAGTCCAGAATAAGTAAACTGAGAAAGCCCATTTCTCTATACTAGCTTCTGGTTGTGTCAAAATGGAGAGGGGTGAGTAACAGCAAGCAGACAAATTCAGGCAGAATGGGATTTTTGTGGGCGCTGTGTCCCTTTAAACGTGAGATTCTATTTTGTTTTTAGGAAAACCAAACAGACACATGGAATAATCCTTAATTTCACAATGACGGCAGATATTGCTGAGCACACAGAGAGGAAACCAGCACATTTTTCATTCGCTTAGGTGGCCCACTCGGAGGAAATCTGATAGATTGTGTGAGCGTGTCTGTCTCTGACACGCTGTGATCACATACAGCCACCTTGCAGGTGTACAGACTAGGCTTTAATTTAGTTAAATCAGGTAAGCCTGTGGCAGGGAGCTTTCAGCCAGCCACCTGCATAAATACCCCAAGGTGCTGGCAGGCTTGCTGACTATGTGGTTGCAGTTTCACATCTCTTGGTTGTGGTACGGACATGCTCTTTATTGCTGTCAGCATGTTGTTTGCCCAGATTTTTTTCTGTTCTGAGGTTTAAAAGGATGCTCGAGAAAGTATGCTGCTGAATTTCAGGTGACTAGGATTGCCATATCAGATAGGGGTGTTAATGCGTATGCTGCTTAGAACAAGAGAGAGAGGAAATGAAGGGTTTAGATTGTGTTCCTTGATCAGAGATTGCTGAGTGATCTTGGATAAATCAGATAAAAATATTCCCATTCAGGTGCTGGCAGTTCCCTTCCTAAAGCCCTGTGGAGGTGCCAGAACAGTCTTCAGTGGTGCAGGGTGTCCTCAGCAACCTGTGAATCCAGTGAGTGCTCAGTGCCTTAGCTAAGGCTCTTGGGCAATTATTGAAATTAATTCTATGGATTCGGGTGTCGGGTCAAGTTTACAGTTCTTGCCTTAACCTCTCTGTTTACCCAGCTGGCAAAACCCGTGGAAGTCAGAGCTCCCAACTGCGAGGCTGTGTTTGGTAAGACCACTAAATGTGGAGGGAGATCCTCATTTTGCAAGAATCTCACTATATTCACCTTTACCACCAATCTTCCTGAAGTTAATTATCTAAACTGTCACTATCTGATGCACTTTAATATAGGATGATGATTTGAAGATTCATTGATCTGAGGTGAATATGAAATGCTGGTCGATGCATTGTAAGGCTTTCAGAAAAGGAGTCGGTATTTGCTCTCCCATGTAAATCTTTGCTGCATCCCCAGTGAGTTTCGGATCATGCTGCAGTTCTGGGAATGAGTCTGGAAACGCAGCGTCCTCTGCCATAGGTATTTCCTTAGGTGGGGGCAGCTGCGCTGGAGCTCATGGACTTTATTTTACCAATGCAGTCACTGAGGGAGAGGCAGGACGCACAGCCTAGAGTCCAAAAGTTAAAGGTGTGCTGATGCTTCCAGAAAGGAGGTGGTGGTAGCACGAGTAATAATGCAATGTGTCACCAACAAAAAAAACAAGAACAGGTTTTCTCCCCCAGAAAACAGGTTTCTGAGACTTTTCTGAAAACGAGGAAGAAATGTCAGGCTCCCAGAACTGGAAAGAAAGGAGCAGAGACTTTGAACGTTGGGCTTGTTTGGTTGGGTTTTTTTCTTTCTATTTCCCTATATTTCATCCTAATGATTCAATGGGCTGTGGAAGGTACATGGGTGAGTTCTCGCCATCTAATCCACCTATAAAAATCTGAACTGGTCCTGTCAGTGCTCATTAGCTGACATACAGCTTCCTTCATTTCAGCCTTTCATCTCCTGATAGAAGAGGTTTCCAGGTGGGGCCTCTGGGTTGCTTTCCTGTTCTGCCTCCTTCGGCATGCGCCAAGTGTGACTCTTCTAAAAGCAGTGGAACGGAGACAATTTGGATCAAGCTCATATGATGCTTGAGCGCTGGTGGGAACCTGAAAGACATGAGCTATGGATCACAAACTTGTAGGCTTTCAAGCTCCTGTGGTTTTGTTTTGTATACAAAATATATGCGATTAGGCTTTCCTGTTGTCATATGATTTAAACCCAAATAATATCACAGAATCGCATAGGTTGGAAAAGACCTTTAAGATCATCGAGTCCAACCATAAACCTAACACTGCCAAGACCACCACTACACCATGTCCCCGAGCACCACATCTACAGGTCTTTTAAATACATCCAGGGATGGTGACTCAACCACTTCCCTGGGCAGCCTGTTCCAGTGCTGGACAACGCTTTCGGTGTAGAAATGTTTCCAAATATCCAATCTAAACCTCCCCTGGCACAACTTGAGCCCATTTCCTCTCATCCTGTCACTTGTTACCTGGGAGAAGTGACGGACACTCACCTCGCTACAGCCTCCTTTCAGGCAGTTGTAGAGAGCGATGAGGTCTCCCCTCAGCCTCCTTTTCTCCAGGCTAAACAACCCCAGTTCCCTCAGCCGCTCCCCATCAGCCTTGTGCTCCAGACCCTTCACCAGCTTCGTTGCCCTTCTCTGGACACGCTCCAGCCCCTCAATGTCTCTCTTGTAGTGAGGGGCCCAAAACTGAACACAGTATTCGAGGTGTGGCCTAGATTATGCCAGATTAGGCATATGCCAGATTAGGCACGGTATCTTAGAAGTGTTCAGGAAATGGTGCTTTAACTGGTAACGCACACTAGTCTAAGCAATGTTGCTGTCCACAAGTTACTGGTGATAGACCAGGTATACACAAATTAATGATATGCCCCATTGTGCTTTTCAGTGAGTTATTCTCTATCCGTGTGTTATTAATGCTGTAAGTAAATGTAGGTTTTCGTTGTATTAAAAATCCCAGCAGAATTTCTGGGCTTGGCTTTTCAAACACTGTAAATGCTTCCTCATGTGAGTAGCTCACTGAGGGACTGTTCATAGCAATAACTGCTTCTATCAGCTCTAAGGATTTCTCTTTTATTTTGCATAAACCTTGCCATACAGACAGGACAGGGAGCAAAGCATCTGTCCTACTAACATTACAGAATTCAACTTTTTATAGGGGATAATATTGAAATACGGGCGTGGGGGTAGATGAGTCAGAGGTGGCAATCAGCAGAAGGACTTCAGGGCAGAAATGTATGGCTATTTCTTACTCCAGGATCACATTTGCCTGGGATTGCTGTAACGCTTTTTTTTTCCCCCACAGAAGATGTAACAGGAGCTGAATTTACTTCCCTGCTTGGAAAGCATCAAACCATACTTTTTCTCCTACGTTTCCACTGTTTAAAACCAGCAGAGTTACTTTAACCTTCTTTCTTTCAACCCTTGTTAAAAACACAGGGTTTGTCAGTCTGGCAGGCTGGGTTTCAGCATTTTGTATGACTAAATGTTAAATTGTTGGTACTGTTTGGAGTACTCGAGCCTGGCAGTTATCTCTAGATGTCTGACAAACACTAGCTTGTCTTCAACTGCTCTCACAAGCAGCTTTGCTTGATTTTCATGAGGGTTTTTTTGGCAGCCACTTAGATCTAAGAATACATTATCAGTCTCTGTCCAGATCCTCATAACTTGCAAACCAGGCTTGCACCCAGGCTATCTGGAGAGAGCAAAGGGGAGAATCCCCTCTGCGGGCTGTGGAGCAGCAGCAGAGGTGATCCAGGGCCATGGTGAGCATTTCAGTGGCTGTGGTTGTCTTTGCCCCTTTGCAAGAGCATCTGTGGCTGCTCCAGTTGCCTAGCCCACCAGCATGGACCCGATGCCTCCATGAAGTTGATAGAAGGAAAAAAAGATTTCCTGAGGCAAAGCTGCTCCTCTGTCCCAGGAGCAGGAGCACCCAAGGCTCTTGCTGGGGAAGGGGAAGGTTTGAACTCATCCCTCTGGTCCTCAGCCATGCTTTGGCTGGTTTAGCCCATCTCTGCCGTTGTCCTTGCTGCTGCGGAGGGCACCGTTGTCCCTTGCAGAGCTTCTCTGTGCCTGCCCTCCCCAAAACGCATTTGCCAGGTTTTATGGAGACCTTTTGCCTCCGTGTCTCACAGGTTTGGCCATGGCAAGAAAGTATGTGCTAAGTCCTCAGCATAGAGCAAGAAATGTAAAAATCAGAGGTTTAACCTCAGGGTGCTTCACCCAGGCTTGCTCTAAGCTCAGGTGTCTCTTTGCTATTGAATGGCATAATATTTATCCCACTACAGCAAGGCTGCCAAGCCATGTGGCTTGGCAATTGGACATGCACGCGGATTATTCTTTGACATATTTAGAGAGGCACACCTACCAGGCATCGTGTTTGCCCACATTTGAAATAATCTTGATTTAAAGAAGAGGGATTACAACATCCAGTTTTCAGTCTCAGGCTGCAGGAGTGATTTCAGTTAATTAAATGGCATCGAGACAAGTTTGGGAATTGTGTGAGCATGTAAAATCAAATATAAAGGAATCATGGAAAGGCATCGCAACATGGCTGTGAAATGAGTGAGGCACCTTCACAGCCCCGTTCTGTTATGCATTTGGTGGTAAGGATTTAGAGCAGTGCCATTATATGTAGTGGCAATCAATTAGATAAATATCATATGAACTTAAAAGTATTTCCACTGTTTATAGGATTCTTCTTGCTGACTTCCTACGAAGTTGAATTCCATAGTCCTTCCGCTAACGCACACAAATACTCTTTGTACTGGCTGGTGGGACTGTAATTGTGTCTTCTTGTTTTCCACTGTATTGGTGTATTAGTGCTTCTGTTTCCACTGGTGATTTTTTTTTTTTTAATATCGTAGGCATTAGATCTGCCTTTCTACTTCAGTTTCTCTAATACCCCTTACTGGACATCGGAAGGAATGATTTTGTTTTCTTCTTTTTCTTGGACATGGCTTTATATTAAAGTCCCCCAAATTAACTCTTCTAAGATGCAGTACAGTTCTATTCACAGGACATCTGAAAGGCGTCCAGCCTGGGTTGTTACACGTAATGGTTGCAAATCTGGGCTCTAAAAAGCTAATTTATGATGGGCTTTTTTCCCTAATTTGCTTATGTCCATGTGTACACATGTACAAATACACACAGGTACAGGCAGCTGGAAGTTGGCCTGTAAGTCTGGTAATTAATCAAATGTCACAGCCAAATGAAAATACCATCCCTGGCCATAACCTAGGTAACAACACCCATTGCTATAGAAACCTAATGCATGCATGGAAAAGACCAACTATACTTAAGGAGGGGGAAAAAAAAAAACCAACCCTGAACACAGTAGTTTAAGTTCTTTCGAATTTTAAAATATTGGGGAGTAAAAGTGGCAAAGACTGTGCGAGTCAGATACGAACAACTTTCTTTAGGAGTTACTCTGAGTCAGAGACCGCATGAGCAGACGCGTAGAATAAGTTGCTAACTTATTTGAAGTGTAGCTAAGGTTCACTAGAAGTCTCTCTATTGATTTTTGTTGGGAATTAGATCAAGGCCTTTGCTTGTGAGTGAAATGGGAGAAGGAATCAGTCACAAACTATCTCCCCTCTCCTGAAGTACAGCTTCACTTATGAACAACAATGATTAAACATATTAGCCTATTGCCACTTGTTCCATCCATTTTGAAGATGTGGAGCACATATTTCAGTGTTGCTAAGATGATGTAATAGTGTATTTTACATTTCCCCAATACTTTTTTGTAAAATTCAAGAGGCTTCATATACATTCATAGCGTCACATCGGAAGTCATAAATCACTGCTGTGTGTTAGGTAAGAAATGTCCCTAGCATTCACAGAAAGGGAATTGGAATCAGAGGAATCAGCTTATTTGCTTGAGGAGCTGGTATCCTCTTTAATTTCACTCCTTTTTATCACCTATACCATTATGTCAATTAAACATTTTACAGGTATTTGTGATCAGTGATTTTTGTGATCATAACTCATATGATCGTAACTGGGTTTATGATCATATTACATACAACGTAAGTGTGATTCTTGCTTTGGAAATAGGCACAAATCAGGAGTAAGTTGAGATTTCTTTTTCATACGCGTGTATAAATGAGAAAAGAAATCAAAAGCAATTTATGAATCAGACTTGCCAAGTCAAAATTTATTGCAGCTTATTGAATACATAGTCTCTAATGTCCCTGGCTTCTGGAATCATGTTACTTTATACAAGCTTTCATTTTCTTTCTTTAAAAAAGAAAGGAAAAGAAAAAAGAAAAGTGCTTTTTTTTTTTTCTTCCTTGGAATTTTATAGCCCCTTCTGAGTGCAGAGAAATATTGGGAAGACTTAGTGTATCAAAGAACAAAATGCAGATAGGAACCCTCACATTTATAGGTTTAAATACCATGACACTCTGAGGGTTTAGCTGGTGATTTTTTTTGGCATTTGAAACCAGTATTACTGCTGAATACAATATGTATATGCAAATGTTGTGTTCATTACAGTAGGACCATATGCATTAAAAGAGCTACGTAGCGACAATGTAATTTTGTTCGTTTAATCCTGGGACATATCAATGGAAAATCAAGCATCTAAACCAGAAATTAGCTTCATTACTAGAGCTGCACTGCATTGACTTCACATGCATAGCTTTAGGCATGGTACTTTGAAAATATTGGCTCTCGTTCTTGGCTGTGCAACATTCAAGCAAGGTAGCTGAACTGCGTGTGATGCCAATACATGAATGAGTTAATTGGATCGGCTTGTAAAACATCTACGGCTAATCCAGTGTTTTGGTAGCTCTGCTGTGGCCGTATCAAGGCCACTTATAATAACACGGCTATTGAAATGCTGGGTTGTATTTACATTCTAGATGAGGAACGGCTTGTTGGTGTTGCTATACCGTACTCAGAGTGCAAGATGCAGGGTTTGTGCCAGCGGATCTGAACATACCCTGAGCAAAACAAGGTATTTGGGAGCAAGGTCAGCTTGGCCACTCTGTGGTGTTATGGCCAGCAGAAGCTACAGTACTCAGAAACAATGGTCTTCCCTTCTGCGTGTAGTAGATCCACACAGCCTAAGAATCCAAGCCCAGATTAGTTGCATTGTCTTATTAACATATAAATGACCCCCTGTGAATCCCAGAGGGAATTTTTGTGGAGAAGTATTGAACAAGGGCAGCAGCTCAGTTTGGAAATCACAGAAAAACCCACCCTCATCTTGAGCAGAATGGCTGGGGAGATTTTTAGGCCTCCTCACAGAAGTGGAGATGGACCCCAGCATCCTCAGCCAGAAAGGATAAGGTCTATATTAGAGGCAAGGCATACAAATCCCCTGAGGGTAGGACTGGAGCAGGGGGAAATGAAAATAGCGTACATGATTTATTTTTGAAATGTGTAAGTTTTACAGATGCTAATGTAAGGAAGAAGGTTTCATGACATTTCAATAAAAGTCAGACCATCTGTTTCTGTCTGCAGTGCAGACCTGTGCAGCTTCACGCTCGTGCGGGAGAACTGGGAAGCCACGCTGCCACTTGGAGTAAGGGGGGATCAAATGAGAATGTTTCATTATCCACGTGGGATGAAATTTATAGAAGATGGAAAGCAGATCAGATCTGAAAGCTCCCTAAAGTGAGAAAGCTTGTCTTTAGGAAAAAAAAAACCCCAAAGCCATGATTAGCCACATTACAGACTAGAGCCATCCCGTGTGCTACCATCATGATAAGCATGTGCTTTTCCCATGAATTTCTGTGCTAGGTTCTGTTTTACACGTTATCTGCAAGTTGTCCTCTTGTGAAGAGGAGCAGGAGTCATCTCCATGGTGTTAGAGGGGTCCGATTAGCAACCGAAGTGCAAACGGGGGCAGCTGAGTCAATGGCAGAGGTTGACCCCAGCAGCCTGCCAGGAAGGGGCAGCTTCGCATTCCAGCTCGGCACGGCGGGAACTCGGCCAGCCCTGGCTGCCCAGGAAAAGTCATGAATTAATGCATGTCTCTGCCGAGGAACGGGGATGTGCTGACGGCATTGCTGGGGCCTCTCAGAAAAGGAAGGTAATGGACTAGGTTGTGCTTCTGCCCCCTGTTTGAAGAGCAACTTTTAACCCTTGGGAGCATATAAATCACGGTTTAATAAACTGAGATGTGTAGGTTGTTATTTTGGTCTACATCTTATTGCGGATAATGCTCTACATATTCGATGTAAATGATACAATGGGTCTGACTCCAAAAGCAAGTGTGTAGCTCAAGGGATAAATGACATCGGTGTTCTCAGTGGAATGAGAGATGCTGCTCTGATTAAGTCTAATGGAAGCTAATTTCTGCAGAGCCCCATATACTCTACCGCTGATGTCTTGCCTTTGTTGGGTTTTGTTTTACATTATTAATTAACCATACTGCTGCTTCCAAGCACTTGAGACCCCTTTGAAGTTGCAGTTTGATCAATTGATATGCAGCATGCTACAGGTATAAACACCTTATTGCATTAAACTGAAAATTTAAGTAGTTCTGTGGCCGGAGAACTTACCTAGGAAGAATTTCTCAGTGCTGAATCATGACTCCATGTTGCTTTAGCAAAACCTCCACCACCAAATGTTGGCTTTGGTCTTTAAAAATGCCTGTTGTTCTGAGCAAATGTATTATCACTTTTAAGAGATAAAACATGCATTGCCACATGTTTTAAGGCAGTTGTATGGGCAAATAACTTTCTCTCCACAGAACAAGAAAACTGCAGCCTGGAAGGGATCTGTATAGTGGTTAATAATCTGCTGTAGAAGAGCTCTACCGTGAGGTTTTCTGGCTATTTTTTTCTGCAAAGTGCTCAGTACTTTGGGATGATAGAGCTGGTCCATGGTACTACTGCAGAGCTGGATGGACTTATTTGTATTTGATGCTGATTCTCCCGGGATCTGCAGAAATCTGGTTCTGTGCTTTTGAGCCATCTGACCTTCCCGTGCTTTGGCAAGGCCAGCTCACGCGTAGGTGATGCTGCCTGTTGCAGGGAGGGCGATGGTGAGAGCACGCTGTGCTCCTGCATCCTCTTCCCCAGCAAATGATGGGAGCAGAAGCACCATGAGTGCGGGGACGCTCCCGGCAGAGGAGGGCAAGGAGGAGGTTTGTCAGTAGAGTCCTGTAATCCCCACGGGGATATAGGAGAACACAGCAAAGTCAGCAATTTCAGCACAGATTGGCCCTGTAATCTTCACGAGGGAATGAAATCCCCCCAAGGACAGCACCTGGCTCCCAGCAAGGTTCCCGTCTCTTGCTACTGATGTCATCAAAGACACTTGTTTTCTGCCAGTGCAATTGCATGATTATTTCCAAACTTAGTCCTGAATTTGGCTCCTGTCCATTGGGTGCTGGAGGAGGGATCGAAAGATGAGGAGGAGGGATGGGGAAGAGAAGAACTGGGCAGAGCGCTGCTCCGGAAAGAGGGGGAACAGTAAAGAAAAAGCCTGCAAGCAGCAGGAAAGGGGACCCTCGCCCTCCTCAGCATCATTGCTCAGTAAAGGGGAAGGAAAGCCTTCTGGGGAGCCAGGGAAAGCTCTTGGCTAAAGATTTTAGATCAGCCTGAAAGGTCCCTGGGAGAGCCCAGAGCTGAGTAGAAGAGGAATGAAGTGGCCATGGATGGCCATGAATATTGAGGCATTTCCTGCATCCTTCACTTCATATATATTGCTGGCAGAGAGTTTCCTTGTGTTCAGCAGACATTTCTCCTGTCTTGGTTCAATTTAATTTAGGTAAGTCCCCAGTATCAGCCAAACCAAATGGCTCCAAGCACGAGAGAGGAAAGCCGATAGCTCCTTAGGGAAGGAGAGGAAGGAGACTGAGTGAAAGGGCTGAGCCAGTTTTCCTTGATCACGTTACAGCACGTGACCGGGAATCACAGGGTCCCCGGCTGCGTGTCCCCCATCTACAGCAGCCGTCCACATGTCTGTCACACTCTGACACTGGATCTGCAGCAACTGTTGCTTCAGCCGGCTGCTGGCACGTATTTATCATCAGCGGAGTTGAAAACAGAGCCAAAGCAAAATGTCATTAAAACTCCAGCTCTAGACATCAAGAGAAAAATGGAAAAGGATTTATCAATGTGAATGAAAACAATGTGATATATATATTTTTAAGCACAGGTTTGGGATATTTTCTTTTGGATTTTGGTTGATTTCAGGTAACAGATCAAAGCAATGAAACAAAACATAGTAATGTGTTCTGTTGTTCCCGCATGGATTTATTTCTACCTGTTTCTTGCACACTGCCGTAGTATGCAGGTGTGCAGTGGACGGGAGCACTTTCACCACTGGTAGGACACGGGGCACGGGGAAGCAAGGTCATTGATTAGCGCCGTTGTGTCTCAGCAATGACAAAGTTACATAATTATGTCCGTCAGGGATCCTTTTTCTAATTGCATATTGCTGAGGGACTAGCACAGATTGTGCCTTGTTTACCTTGGCCATTTTAGCGGCTAAGCCCGCTCCGGTTGATATCCTTTCTGTTTCTGTAGCACTCAGCTCCTCCTGCGGCCAGCTGTGCCCAAGCCCCCCTATCCAGGTTTGATTATTTTCCTTCACACTAAATAGTTTTGATTTGCTGTCAGAGCCCTTTAATTTCATTGCGGCTTTGTTTACCAAGATGAAGCAATGCACTCAGAGCAGAGAGTAACACAAATAATCGTAATTTTGGTGAAACTGCCACCCCCCCCAGCTCCTGAGCTCTCAACCTTCCTGCTCTGCCTGCTCGGTACCAGTGGTACCAGCACACCCAGCTCCCATCTCGTCTTGGTTTAAACCTACTACGACTCTTGCTGCTACCACAGTTGAATGGAAGTCAGTGCCTTCTCCAGAAACTGTGTTTGCTGGTCTTAACCCTGTAAAGTGTCAAGTCTGTGCTAGGAAGTTGCTTTCACCCAAACTCCAGGACTTTGTGGGGTGGCAGAACCTGGCACAATCTGTGCTTGGAAAAGGGCTGAGCACTCCTTTTGCATCATTGGGACTGACAGGGCTAAGGCAAACGCTGTCAGAGATCCCACACTTGGCTCCAAATAGTGTGAATACCTTCGACATAAGCTCTGCAAGGCTAGTGGCCAGCCACGTGATGGTCCGGAGGTCTCAGCTGGCCTGGGCTGGTGTTCAGCTTGTACCAACCGTGGTCCAACACCGGTACAGCTGAGTTGTTCCAAGCTGGATCCCATTCAAGTTCAACAGAACTTCAGGGTGATGCTTCATGTTCAATCCTGCATCAAGAAAAAAGTGTCAGCTAAATATCAGCTACCTTCCACAAAACAGTGATTGAATTGCTTTTACAGTGGTGAAACTTTGGCAGAGTGTATCTGTTTAATCAATGCAATAGTTTAAAAAAAAAAAAAAAGAGGGGAAAAAAAAAGCTTCTTGGGGCCACAGCTTTACAGTGTGATGGAACGAGTGGTGCAAATGAACTGCTGAAGCCCCCTGATGTGACAAGAGCCTGTAAGGATAAATCTTCGAGAACCATTTGGAGAGCCTTGAGCATTATTCAGTACTCTCCTGTCCTCTCTTGAAAGGAGAACATTGCAGAACTTCCTGATGTTCTTTGCAGTCAATCTGTAAGCTCTTGGTTGGTAGGAGTTAAGGATCATATGTTCATGCTGTCTCTGCAGTGTCATCTTCTGTTTTTCTGGAGGTGTCAGGAACATAATCAGCTGTCAGAAAAAATAGAGGCTCAGGAAAGCAAAGGATGTGGTTTTCTTGGCAAGTAGAGTCTCATCTTATGTCCTCTGAATATGGACTGGAAGGACTAGACACCAGTCCTCTTTCTCAACTGGTTTTTGCAAGACCTGGCTCAGCTAATGAGCTATCAGCCACAAACCCTTATCTAGATGGCTCTTTAAAACCAGCTGGTCTTTCACCATCTGACTGATTCTTTTGTGTTGAGCAGCAGCAGATGACTCTCAGCATCAAATACAGTTCCGCTGACATTCGGTAAACTGGGGTAATATATAGTGGTTTACTACTTGCAGAAGTGCCCGAAAACTTGTCATGGTCTTTTTGTGGAGGCAGATTCAATCTAAATGGCTTTCTGAATGGGAGTCCTGGGTATCTAGGGGATATGCAGGGACTGGGGTAGTGATGCTGCTGTCCGGAGCTGCCTGTGCTTCGAGGAACAGCCTGCAGCACTGCCTCGCTTTAACAACTGAAAACAACCAGCTTTCCAGTGCAATAGTTACTTGTTACAAGGAGAAAACAGCTCATAATTTATTTTCAGAAATGAGGTCAAAATAGTGCAGCTGGGGAGGGAAGTGACTGGCGCAGCAGGTTGGTAATGAGATACAAAGTCTTTCCCTGCTAGGTTAAATCCAGCTTCAGTCAGCAGTGACTGAAATCTTTTATCATTTGACAGTTGTTCACCGCGGCCTTTGCGGTGTTGGCTTTGCTCCGTGACATCTGAGTCAGTACTTGCATAACCAGCACGCTGCTCGGCTGCCCGGGCATCACACGGGGCACAGGGGGCTGGGCAGGTTAGCGGGGAAGCACCCGCTCCTCTTGCCGAGATCACGCTTGTCCTGTGAAGAGGCCTCCTGCCCTTCAGAAGGTTTTAGGTTGTACGTACTTTCTTCCTGGTTTGAAGCCCTGAACCCTGTCTGTTTCCAGCCGTGTCCGTGGACAGGGCGGTGGGGTGGAGGTTGTAGAAATCATCTACTCTGAGTTGAAGAGCAGCATTAGAGCGGCTCTGCCAGGGCTGTTGCAGCAGCCTCACCAATTGCTCGATCTCGTCCTGGCTGGTGGAGCCATCCCTTCCCCAGGAGGTCTGGTCCTGCCCTCAGGTTCCCTTCTTGCAGCCTCCTCTGAAGCCCCTCTCCATGTCTGCCCCTGTGTTCACAGAAATTCTTGAGGGGTTAAAGCCTTAAATAAAAGAGCATAGGTGTCTTCTGTACACGTCCTTTCATTGACCATTGTAGAATTACAAAAACCAATAGGGCAGACGGTCAGATCACTGCCCACAAGTTGTTCTCTAATGCAGATCTTCTAGTAATGGATGCAGCTTTCTTACTGATCCACCTAGGGAAGGAGATACTGAGATCAGATATTTAAGACCTGTCCATGCTTTTCTCCTCTGGCACGTTAGCCAGTCGGAGTTGTTTCTGCTTTTTGCACTTGTGGTTTATATAAAGTTCATATCATAGACTTTGTCCGCATCTCCGATGTCTGGGCTTTCAGATATTGCCTTGTCCTAGTCAGAGAGGTAGCAAACTTGGAGGAAGGTCCTCTGCAAACATAACTGCTTGGCGATGCACTGAGCTTCCACCTGATGCAATGAAAGCACCAAGCACTCTGTTCACCTTACGTGGTTTTTATGGCTGCTGGATTTGCCTAGCTTCTGCAGTTTAAAGTGTGCTAGTCCTCTGGGTTTGTCACTTAGCTCTCCGGTACGTGAACAGACATGGCTCAGCCTTCCTGAGTCTGAGGACTGAAGCGATGGCTGTGAAATCCCTACTCTGCTTTAGAGTATTAACTTGAGTGTGAAATGAGGATAGTTGGAGTGTCAGTGTGAACTGCCTGTCCACAGCTGATGCTGGTGTGCAGGAATGGGACCAAAGTCTCCAGGGACTTAGGGAGACACCTGTAAAAGGATGAGAATTGGGATGACGGGGAGGAAAGGCAGAATGAAAGGGCAAAGGTAGATTTGCTTAAATAGATCAGTTTTCCCCACTGAGTGAGGGAAATCTCTGGCATGAAGGTGTCCCCGGCTCCAAAGAGTCTGCTGTTTAGGTACTCACTCTCAACATGCTGAGTCCTTTTGGCTCTTACTGTTTTTTATACGCTTTATAGCAGGATGACAGCTCTGAGGAGTAAAACAAGCCAGGAATGTGACTGCTGTCATGTGCCGGAGGCATGCTGTAATAGTGACCTGGGATGGGCTGTGGGGTGAAGCTGGGGTTGGGTGACAAGGGAGGGGAAGGATTTCCTGGAGAGGAAAATTGCCTGGCCGGCCCTTTGGAAAAATGTAAGCACGCTCTGCTGAAGGGCACTTGTGCTCCTTCCTGCCAGAAGCTTGCAGCACCACAGAGCTGGGTGTTGAGAGGAGGCATCAGCTGCAACCTGTTGTGCAGCCCAGCAAAGGAAGCCACCCTGCGGCATGCTTTTGGGGGCTGGTCTTGCCGGTGCGCTGGTGAGTAGGCAAGTGGATGAGGAAGGTTTAAATCAGCCTGCAAACAGAAGGTGAACTAACAAAAAAAAGGGAATGTGTGAGGAATTCCTCTAACTTATTCGAATGGCATCAGTCTCTAGTGGACCTGAAGTGCAGCATTTAACATTTTAGCAGGAAGGGTAGAGAGGAGAGGAGGTGCTTGATCTGCAGAAGAAGGAGGTAGATCAGGAGTCAAGGAAGCATATGTGGATGGGAAGGCACGGACCAGCCTTGCGTCAGGTAGTTGACGCAGAAATATCAGCAATGTGTGTGGTCAGTATAAACACTTGGCAATGGAGATATAAAATCGGACCAGGTGTTGGTTGTTCCAATGCAATGGACATCACTGAAGTTTAGTCCCCTCCCATGAGTTTGAATTTTACTCATGGGCAGGTAAGAAGAACAAGATGATGGAGTTTAAGGGGACCTCCAAAATGATAGGATCATTCAATATCCCAGGGTGAGTGTTTGTTCATTTCATGTGACTGATATTTATCCAGGTATGTGTTTAAAGTTCCCTTTAGGCTTTTGTTAACAAAGTAGGGATTCATTTCTGGATGAACTCTTTCTTTAAGTAGGATGGGCCCAAGTGCTCCTGGCTCTGTTGCACATGTGGCGTGCTTGCTAAGCGTGTTTGACTTGCACAGTTGTGGCAACACCACCATCTTTGTAGACGTACGTTTCAGCGTACCTGGGATAGCCTCTTGGGGTACCTCCTGGCTCCATGCTGCAGTTTTAATGTACAGATGTGATATCGCTGCTCTCCAGCCTCATTTCATTGCTGGATATCATGACAATACTTTATTGGTAAGAGTGTGGAGAATCACAGCAAGAGGACAGGGCTTCATTTGTTTTTAAGCTTACCCAGCTTCTGTGCTGGGAGAAGAAAATAAGATGGTAACTGATTCATCATATATGGGAAGCACGGACTTGCCAGCGGTAGATAAGTACATCCCAATTCAGGGCGTATTTTAAGTCTTTCGATATAGTTGTGGGTTTGGTACTTGGCTGTGCAGCTGCCTTCTCCCCTTTTTTCTCCCTCGTGCCCTCAGCCAGATCCTAGATGGAGAACTCTGTTCAGAGCCATTGTTAGAACTTGGGCTGTAGTTTTCTGTACACTTCCAGTGGTATAAACCAGCAATGCCACGGCACAAAGTGATTCTGCTTTCTTCCTGGCCCCTTTCCTCCTGCCCTTATACTTGTGCCAGGACGAGTGGTTGTACTGCATCGGGAAACCAGTCTGGATTAGAGCTAACCAGAAGGACAGAGGTCTGAGCTTAGTTGTAATCTACATCACTTCAGCATCTAATTGTGAAAGGCAGAAGAAAGCCAGTGTTGTGTGGATCATTTCACGGGAAGGAGAGGATTAGTCTCTGAGCAGGCTAGTGTCTAGAGAAAGCAGCTGTTTACTGCGCTAATATTCAGCTAAAAGCATGATCCAGTACCAATGAAGGCAATGGAAATTATACTACCAAGTGGCACAAGGAGCAGGAGCAGGCCCATAGCAATTTATTTTCAATCAAACAAGAGCCATGAAGTCATTAGTTATTTCTTCAGAAGGCTTTGGTAGGTGTGCTAGAGAGCACTGTGCCGGCTCTGCTGTGCCATATGTGCACAAAAAGATTAATTCCCAGGTTAGCAAGACAGGAATTATGATGAGAGAGAAGTCTGAGTCAGACACAGTGGGGAGAGGCAAATGCCACAGGCTGAAGCAGTGCTTGGACTCCTGTTGAATTTTGAAAAGATCTGGAATGAGGGAGATTTTTTTGTTCTTTTAATAAGAGAAGAACAGAGGGTTTGAAAAACATGAATTTCAGAAGCAAAGAAATTGCAAATTACGGCTTCATTCTCTAGCTACAGCTTTCCTGAGGATTTGGAGTACTCTGCAGATACTTAATTACTCTCACCTCAGTGCCCTGGTAAGCACTGCAGAAAATAAACAGAAGTAAACTGTGCTGTGAGCCTTGCAATCCAGCTGTAACTCTGATGCCTTTACTAGCACCTCTAAGCTATTTTCTTCATTGTAAGAGTAGGAAACTGAGGCTAATGTAAGCCGATAAATTAAATAGAGAGCAGGTCCCAGGACCTGAGTCCTGAACACTCTGCTCCAACAGCCTTATAACCTGCCATTCCGAACCTCAGAAAGGGGCACAGTCTAAACGCTTGCCTTCTCGCTGTGTGGTCGTGGCTGCGGGCAGCATTACAGGATGCATTCCCCTGGTGCCAGCCCTGGAGCTTTCGTGTGTATGCTGTAAATGGATATCCTAGTGGTCTTTATGTGCGTTAATATTCTGTCTCTCGGTTACGCAGAGAGTAGATGTGCTATGCAGATGAAATCACCCACAGTGATTTCAGCGGGGTTCTGCAGGCTCAGATTTAGACTGTTCTCTTCATTAATTTGGAACTCTAGTGACATACTTGTAAAATGTTTGGGGTTTTTTTCAGTTTCCACGGGGTGTTCCTCTGCTTTAGCACGTTGCAGAAATAAGGTACAGAGTTAAGGCACTGATTTAGAGCAAGCAAGCTGGGAAAATCATTGCCTCAATTCCCTAATTTTTTAAATTTACATTGGAAGAGCATATCATAAATCATAGGGCAAGCAACAACTTACCTTGTTCTGCAGCCCCCCAAGCAGCTGCTTTTAAAAAGCTGACATTTAGCGCAGTCATTAAGTATGAAATCCATAAGTGTGAGATTAAGCATCAGAACAAGCGAGTACTTACTTCCAAACTTGTCTTTATATGTTGTGCATACCCTATTCCCCCTCCCACCTTTCCCCCCTTAATTTTCCTCCTCTTTTCCTTTGCCTGTCAAAATGTAAACCCTTCAGGTCGGGGCCTGTGTTATCTTCCCTGTTTGCGAAGCACGTTGCACACAGCGGGTGCTCCAGAAGCAAAACACAAACGATGACGATGGTAACTGCGGCTTGGAAGCTTTGCTGTGCAAAACCAGGGAGCGGGTGCTGGGGCAGAAAGCAGTTACAGCAGCCTCTAGCAGAGGACAGGGTGATGGAGAGACAGACAGTGCTGGCCACTGAAGTGTCACCAAAGACAGGCAGTTTGCAGCTTTCTGTAATGGCAGGGGAGCGTTTAGCTCAGCTTGGCTCAAAACAGCAAAGAAAGCCTAGATAGGACAACTGAGGTTAATGTGGAAAGAGCTGTTAAATGTTAGCTTTAGCAGCCAGACGTCTTTGCTAAAATAGAAAACAAAAGTTATTTCATTAAAGCCTCCGAACACAAAGTACTCTGTGAAAGTTTAAATGCCAGGTGGTGTATTAAGTAAATAAAGTAGTCCTGCTGTAGGCACTGTTTCTCACAGCAGCCGGCTATAACCAGCACATAGTACAAGCGACCATGTGAATCTCTGCCATGTGATGTAGTGCTATGCCTGGCTAACGTGCTGATACGGGGCTGGGAAGGCAGAGGGGAGTTTTCTTTCAGCAATTCTCAGTATGTTGATAAGGGCCAACTGTTGCACGTGGCTTATTTGCATGGATGGGCTTACGCTCTTTAGTCATCTGGTTTGGATCAGAAAAAGAAACTCGGGGTTCGCACAGATGTCATGTGTCTTTCCAGCTCAGTTTGAATGAAGAGGAGTGATTGATTTTCATTTTAGTGACTTTTTAGATTGGTATCATAGTACTGCACAGTTAGCTTTTGTTACAACCCAGCAGTTACCCCCAGGCAGCGGCTGCAGAATGTCATATCCCATTATCGGCAGTCCTGGGTTTGTGTACAGCAGGAGCCATTTGGAAGGTGGAAATCTTAAACTCCTCTTGCTCTGCCGTCAGTGGCAGGATTGGAAAGTTAGCCAGGTGATTCAGAAAGTGAAAAGCTGGTATTGCAAGCTTCTTGACCCCGTGCTCTGTGGGTGATGGATGCACAGGAGGATAAAGCATTCTTTGCTCTCGTGTGCTTCTCATAGAGATGCGTGCCCAAACCTCCTCCTCCTGCTTCTTGCGGTTCGACAGGATGTTTCCCCATCGCGCTGTTACCTGCTGAGGATCACTGTTAATACTTTACTCCTATCATTGCACTTGTGCTGGCAAGGTACGTGTTGCCCGTGTTTCTGACAGCGCGTGCTGGCCACAGCCATATGGTGCCTGGTAAAGTCTTGGTGCTGAGTCTCTCAATATAATTACTATGCTGAGCTAATTGCTCATGCCTGGCTCAGGCACTTATGCAGTGGCTACCTCAGTCACTACCAGGACCTCGTCATGTATCGCCTGTCAGGCTGTCAAACAGCAGTGGAATGTGCATTTGGCGCTCTCAAAAAAACAAACCTGAAAAAAGCCATTCTTCGGCATCAAGCTCATGGCTGATCTCTGTTTCTTTGCTATGAATTATTTTCCCATGGTATTCTCTCCAGTATTTGCAAGACAAAGGAGAAGGAGTGGCAGAAAACTGGGAGTTAGAAGCCAGACTGGAACCTTCCTGCCAATGAGAACTAGAAAAATCCCATTGGGAGGGATGCTCTTCAGCAGGATTTTTGGTCTCTGCTTGCTGTGTTTGGATCCCACGTATTTGTTGCTTTTAAAAGCAACAAATTCATAATTGTGTACATCTCTGGATCCTATGTGCTACTTCCTGCAGCTTGCCTATAGCCCTATGAGCCCAAGTTCACAGCCCCTGACAGCCACCTCTCTCCTGACAATCAAGCCCCCTGATCAACTCAGGTACTCTGATAGAAATTTATCTGCTGATTAAAGGAAAAAAGCAAGTCTGTTGAAAACAGGCAGTGCGAAACCGAAAGTGATGAAACTCATCTAGTTGTAGAGAATAACTATTAAGAACTGAGTGTGAAAACGCAGGCTGGCCGTGGGGGTTTCAGTCTCAAAAAGGTGCTAAGCTTGGGAGAAGGAGAGGGTAGAAACCACCTGCAAGGGTGCTCGGGCAGTGGGACCAGGGGAGCTCCGCGGTGTAGATCCCCCGCGGCTGGGAGCCTGTCAGACTGATCCAGCCTCATAGCGTGGAGGTGAGGACTGCTTTGCTAACGTATCCAGAACCTCGCAGCGCACTCTGAAAAGGCAAAACAACACAAAGCCGAAACCTCCCAAGGCCTGCAAAGCTCTCTGTATCTGAGACTGGTGGTGTAGCCTGCGTTCAGTTCCCAGATGGTGGGTATTTGAAAAGCTGTTCTAAGGAAATGAAATACTATTTCAGTTATGTTCTGTAAGCCATGCTGACATAACGTGTCAAGTCTTTCCAAATTTGTCAAGTACATTTAACAAATGTTAAGATAACCAATGTACAATTCTGGGCAAGGTGTAAGATCCGCTGTCTAATCAGCAGTGCAGGAGAAAGCTGTAGTAAACCCTTTAAAGGATACAGTGTTGGGAAACTGTTTCTCCTGATCAGCCTTTCCTCATAAAGGGGCCTCGAGATCTTCAGAAAGAACATTCTCAAAACTTCACTAATTAAACTCTTCAGCTCCCTGATTTTCTCAGTTTTATGAGGAAAAGGTGTTACACTGCAATTTCCACAGATGCAAGTGTTGTTTAGGCGTGTGAATAGACCACAAGCAGAGGAGAACGGGCTGAATCCTGGAAACTGATACGGCTTTTTCTAAGGTTTTACAAAGTGAAATAGCTTCTAAAGCAAAAGTTGGTGCTTTCAGGTTCAGGTATTTCTGTGGCTGAGACCACTTAAGGAGTGGTTTCCTTTGCTATGTTTGAACTAATACAAAGAAATCAGATTTTTACTGCAAAAATATCATTTCCCTGTGAAACTTTTCAGACAGCATATGATATTTTAATGACTTAAAGGGTGTATTTTACTCTTCCTTGGATTAATAAAAAATTCTGAAGGATGTTTTTGGAAACAAGTAAGCTTCCCATTGAATGGTGTACCAGCTACATGAAAAGCCATGGAGTTGTTATCAATAAGACTGAAACAAATGTGCTTGCTAATGCAGCTAGGATAGATGCTGCTCAGCCAGCAGCAGTGAGCTTAGCTGAAGGACTGGAAGGCCTGGCCATTACACGAGTGACGCACTGTCGGTCACGGATATAGGCTATATGGTTCAACAGTAGAAGCCGTAGTTCTTGTAGGGTGGGAGGCATCCTGAATTGGTGCATAAGTGAAATTGCTAGATACAGCAGGAAATTTCCTGGGCAGTACCTATCATATTTTTTGGTACAATAACTCTTAAGATTACTTTTCAGGCTTAATTTTATTTATTTGTTTTAACTAACAGGTATTTTACAACACTTAGTATCAATATCACCAGTACTATTTGAACAGAAAGAGCCAGTAGCCATTTACCTGCTTCTGGGTTCATAGTTCTACTGCCATTAAGTGGCATTAAACTTCATTTCATGTAATTTGCATCAATTTGCTTATGTGTCAAAATTAACATAGTATTGTGTCTGAAGAGTGAATCAGCTTAATGAACAGCTGGCTCAACTCAGATTCACTTGTGCTGCTAACTACTTAAAATTCAGCAGCCACAGCCTGCCGCCTTCTCTGTTTCACTGCCAGCTGAAGAATGGAAATGAAAGGACAGTGTTGTCCTGGGAAGGAATCAGGCAAAAAGTGTCACATGGAGCCACTGCAAATGGAAATTCCTTTTGGTTTTTTTTCTGAGAAGTTTCAGTCTAAATGGTAAATGAGTATATCCCTATACATAAACTTGGAAAGCTATTTTAGCAACAGCTTTATATGTTAGCAATGACATTAGCTGCTTGATCAGGTACAGGATGAGAGAATACTAAGTGTGATTCCTAGGAAGAGGTAAACTGCAAAAGCAATTTATTTTTCACGGCCAGTAACTCTCACCGGTTTTAGCTACTTCATCTCAAGCGCACAAATACAAAAGTAAAGTTTGAGAGCAGGCTGCTGGCTGTGTCGTTTGGGCCCTCAACAGGGGAGTGCGACTCTATTCCGAACCACCCGAAGCCAGCCTTTGTCCAGGAGCATTAGCACATCCCTGAAATCCCTACCAGCATCATTGGTGGGCAGGTGGCTCCAAAGGTTCATGGGGGCAGGGGCTGTTTTTCTTTCTGGAAAGGGGTTGATTGGAGCACTGGGCAGAACTACATGTAGCGGAGCTGATAAATAAAAGGGAGGCTTTGGCAGGAATCGCTGGGCTGTGAGCATCCTTCCTCCCAGAAACCACCAGATGCATCCTGCCAGGTCAGGCGTGAAATGTAGGTGACAGAATTAATTGTGGGTGTCACCAGGGGAATGTGGAAATTTAGGAGGGCAGCCACCCTTCTTCCCTTGGGAGTACGTGAATGACAACGTAGCGCTTGATCCTTTCCTGTTATGTATCAGTGGAAGGCTGGTTTGGATCAGAATGCCAAAGCGGGTGGAGAACTTAATGCCATGCAAAATAAGGGCTTTATTTAAAAGAAATAGTTACAAGTACCTAAAGAAACAAGTGGAGGCAGCAACATTATTTTTGTACGTTTGTGACCAACTAAACGCCAGTTAGTGTTGCATGCTAACTTGGGCCAAAGTTGTGGGCTCTGCTGTTACAGCAGTACTTTCTCAGGGCTCTTGCATCCAACCTGTGACGTGCAGCTAGATCCCAGCTGAGCTTGCTGAAATACAGGCACAGACTGGAATGCTGGGCCACCGCTGCGTGCCATCAGAGACAGCACTGTCACAGGGAGGAGGCAACTGGAGATAGCCCCATTTCGCTCAAAATTAAGACTAGTGCTATTTAGTTCTATTAGGATCTCACATATATATTCTGAGTAAAGTTATACTATAATACGAAAGTTGTTTCTTTACATTAATGCAATTTTGCACCATGTAGTCATATATTCTTATGAATATTCTTATGCATATGCATATTCAATTATGCAAATGTTATGACTTACGATTCATCAGTAAGGAGACCACAAAGCTATCCTCTTTTCACTCTTGTTTTGTCCCCAGAAAGGAAATGTCAGGTTGAATCAGAACAAAGCAAAACTCTTGGACTGTTTTAAAACTGGACAGGGACGATCAATAGAAAACATAGGACAAAACCTTGTGTTAGGCAGTGACACAGTAATGGATCTGCTAGATTTTTTCTTTTTTTTTTTTTTTTTGTCTAAAATTCTTGTTTTATGTTATGGAAAAAAGGAAGAGCTATTTAGTTTCTTAACATGAAAATATCACATTTCATTATGCATTTCATTGTCTGATGAAAGAAACATTAGCATAAGAGATAACTACTTGCCATATCAGTTCATCTTGTTACCAGAACCAGTAGAGTTTGCAGCCAATCTCAAAGATTGTTTCTTGTCCAAAATCCTATGTAGATACTGAAGTTTTTCAGCTTCATTATAGAAGACTCTAGAATTGTTGGCTAGTTTTCACTGCTTAATTTTTATGCGTACTTTCTCCAAAATGAACTGTTTTCAGCCATGGGATATAGCTGTATCTTGTCTCTTCAATGGATTTCTTTTATAGTAGAACAGGGCAGCTACTGCTCATACATATAACTATGTATTTACACCAATGCTGCCTGTTTAGATGGCAGTCCAATAGGATTAAAATTAATACAAAGTTCCGTTACTCCTGAACTGATTTTGGTCTCGGGATATATTACAGATTTTCATTCTTTTATGTGGCAGGCTTTTATAAAATCCTTTGTAGGGTTTAGGATGTTGAGCTGTATCACAGCGGCCAAAAATCTTTTTTTTTAATAATCAAAAAAATATTTAACATTTCCTATGGGATTATTCCTTCAATCTCAGTATTGTACAAATGTAAATTACATAGATACCACAATAATGCTATGAGGTAGGCTTTTAAATAACAAAGATTGAAAAGCTTAATTACATAATTTAATCAAATACCCTGCAAAATAATTATAATTTTCCCTCCACCTCTGTGCGGAAACTGAGTCACAGAAAAATTGAATCTCAGATGTATTAGGGTGTGCCTCACGGTGAGTACTGTTGAAACAGACAGTTCTAAGGCTCAGAGTGCTCCCAGTAAAGTTGCTGGAGTCACATATGCTCTTCATCCATAAAAAGTCGTGCCAAGTGTCCAAGGCTGGCATCCAAAAGGAGATTCACCACCAGTGAATGTTCTTATAAAATGGAAACCACGCTGCCTGTCCTGGCTGTGCTGTTACACATCTATAATGAGGTGGCAATAGTTTTCATAGGATGTAAGAGATGTTACTGCCTTGGTCTCCTTTGATCCACATCTTCCTGTGTCCTATAGATGTCCTCTACACTTGGCAGGCCAGCCGTGTTAGGACAGCGAATATGTGGTTTCCTTATGGCTGGTAATAGCTCTTTTGGCAGAGCTTGTTGATACTGGAAATGTTTTTTGTAGACTTGCTGAATACATTAGCGCACAATGAACACATCCCAGCAGCAAGACGTTAAGATCTAATGGTGTTTTTCTCCCTTTTAGTGGTTTTACATTTGCATCAATTACAGCTACCATCCACCTCAAACCCCAGTCTGAGTGCTCAGGAAACATTTGTACCTCCATACAGACACAGAAGATAAGAGCACCTTCCCCAGAACTGTTTATCTAAATTTGTCTGTAAGCAAAAACTGAACAGGCGTGTGTGAGGTGTCCTTTTAATCCTTCAGGAGGTGGAACGCCCTCCAGTCCCACTGAAATCAGCAGAGGCTGAGGACATTCAAAATACCAGGGTTATTCTTCTTGCCTCAGGCCCTGGCATGTCACATTAGCCAACATTGTATTTGCCTACAACACCTCGTCTCCACTGGATCTGTGGTTATTGCTGCTTGATTGGCAGAGCTGCAGGTCTCTTTATGAAATGAAATGGAAGTCCTTGGAGGGCAGCTGCAATTTTGGAAAAGGACTGAAGAGAGGGACTGAGTAGGGAGTCCTTTTTGATTCCAGCAAAGCTAAAATTTTTCAGTGAGAGTTAGGATTTTCTTTGAAAGAAATAAATACCTTACACTGCACCACTAAAACTACTACAAAGAAAACACATTAGAGCCTAATTATTTTGCAGGTTTCTTGATGAGTGATTCTATTCTCTTGAAGTTAAATCTCTTCATATGTAAAAGCCATCAAGAAAGGTTGTTTTCAATGAAGAATGATAGCTAAGGAACAGGTCCCTAAATTCCTCATTAATTCCTTTAATCATAAGATATGGTAACTTTTCCCCAGATACATCAGGAGTAATAGTTTCTTCAAGTAACACATCCCTCCCTGAGTTGTTGGATTTCTAGTCTTCTGGGTCTAGCACCTTAGTTATTACTGAGTTTTATTCTTACTTTCCACCAATACAAAGTTTTCTTTGAAAATGCTGTCTACGAGGTAAAATGTGACACTGAGAGGTGATGAGGACAAAGTGAGTTGCACTAATGCACTTTACCCCGGGTTGAAAGGAGGGACCGGTGGAGGCTGCGTGTACACCAATGAAAAGCTTCGGAATGGGAGAAAATGTCTGGTGCAAAAATCGCTGGTGGAGCCTTAAAAGCTCACACCGAGAAGATAAGCTAGACTTATCATGAAGACGCATTATCATGTTCTCAAACACTTGTTTGAATGGCTTGGGATTTTATGCTTATTAAATGCTAATTTAGCTGCTCCCTTTCGATGGACTTGAGTCCCTTCTGGACTAACTGATCATCTGCCCAAATCTCTGGAAGTACAAGAAGTGAACCAAGTTCAGAGATCATATGGCCCACTTAAAAATATGTAGCTCTGTTCAGCCTCAGTTTTTACACATTTAAGTCTGTCCTGATTTATGCTGGCATAAGAGAATCATCCTTTGTTTGCTGACGTACATATAGATATAACAAGAAACACAGATGTTGTAATGTGAATTTTCTAATTGGTTGTGGATGTCTGCTGGTTCTTAAATGGATAATAAATATAGCTTAAATGATCTGTTTGATCACAATTCAGAACTGCCCTAAGAAGGTAACCAAAAATACAGCTGGGGTAGATACACATGTCAAATACAAACAGGATGCTCACAAGATAAATGATCTGCTGCTGATATTGATTTTCAGCAAAAGGTATGAATAATCTTTCTCCTCAAAGGCTGCTGAAAACACTTCTAGTTTGTGTAAAGGCATTGCCAAGAGCCTTATAGAAAGCAGACTGAGGCTCATCGGAAATATGCCCTGTTTCGTTTCGCCTCTGCTCCTACTTTTATTCTAACTGCTGGCTGAGATACTGTTAAAATAATGAAAAAGAAGAAAAAGCAAACATTAAAGCTCTTGAGCCATTTGCCATGAGATGGAGGTAATCCTGAGACTCACAGGAGTATTAAAATTATAACAATAAAGTAATACCAGTGCTGAGGATCGTTAGAAATAAGCAATCAGACAGGAAGTTAATACAACACAAATGTCCAGCACTCTCGTCTGGCCACTATGCTTCCCTGTGAATGGATCAGACAGTTCAACCAGTTGAATGATTAAAAGAGTTTTAACGGCAAGGCGGAGCAATTCCCTTTCATAAATGAGGAAGTGAGATACATACTTTTAGTCTGGGGAAATGGGATGAAAAAATACAGGTTCACTGTAAAGCTGAGATTTCTGTCTGCTTTTCTTCTGAACTGATCTGTGGTAATTATTCTTGTTTACAGCCTCTGGCCTCTCCTCTTCTCCATCTACCCCAACACAAGTGACCAAGCAGCCCACGTTTCCTCTTGAATCCTATAAGCATGAGCCTGAGAGACTAGAAACACGGATTCACTGTTCTTCACCTCCGGACACAGGGCAGAGATTTTCTTTGCCCCCATCTCAAAGCGCAGCCAAGCCTCCTATCATGACACCAGCTCCCTGTGCTACCTCAAAACCAGTGAGTAAAAGCATGTGTCCAGTTTTCCACTGGGAAATGTACAGAGTTGTGCGTTAACTGTTTCTTGTATTACAACCGATGGGCTACAGCGTGTGTGTCCATAACACGGAACAGAACGAGAACAATTTCATGGGCCTTTTACTTTAGACTTCTCTCAGCTTCTCCTGGTATTCAGCTGATAAGGCCCTAGGAATCCAAAGGTGGTAGCTCCCCTTCTGATTTACCCAAATAGCAACTAATTTTTGCACTATTCTCAAGTGAGTTTTGCAGTGGCTACAGATCACAGCATACATTGCTGAGATGCCACTTTAGAGAAGGATAAAAGTTTTATTTAGGATTGTCTTTATCTTCCTTAGGAAGAGCTGATGAGAGAGCTAGCAGCCAAGGAGAGCGTATCAAAAGGAAATTCACAGTATGAGCTGCAGGGAGTTTGAGTTCCTGCTGCCTTTGGAGTCTGGGATGACTGGGACAACCGGTGACTAATGGTACTAGTTGCTGTCACGTCTCCTGCCCCAGCTCAGAGAGTGGAGGAAGAAGGGCAGCACTACCAGGGTATTTATCCAGCCCCCCACATAGTAGAGGTGTCTTCATAGGAGTGGTTTCTTCAACTCCTGGGAATGCATGAACTCAGCAGTTCCTGGGAATACATGAATTCCAGCCTCTGATATTCTCCACTTCAATGTCCGCACTGCATGCCGTCGTGCCTCCTCCCCTCTCCCTTGGCCAGCCTCAGAGGCATCGCTGCTCTTCTCTTTTTGTGCTCCTCTGCCTTTTTGCTCCTTCTTTCTTTTTCATGTTAATTCCTTTGCATTGACTATCTTTCTGTTCGCCGTTCCCCTGCCTCATGGAACTAGCAAACTGTGACCTGTCACCGGAGTTAACTACCCTCCATCTGTCTTTCCCCAGCTTTTCTTCTTTTTTTTTTTTCCTCAGAATATAAAATCTTTGACATTTTCTGTATCTAGAAATCTAGAACTGTAAAGGACATAAAGGTTCATGAGGTCTGTTTCCCTGTTGAACAACTACAAGTTCTGTTCCATTCCAGTTCTTAGTGATTTACTTAAAAGCAGGAAGTTTCCTCCCACTCGCCCATGGGAAAGCTGTTCCAGGATCTGAATACACTAACACAGCGATCCCAAAACCTTTTTGCTTTTGTGTTAGGTACCTTCACAGCAGCAGCAGCACTTGTTATGCTGCAAGTGTTTAGGTACGGGATCAGTGTTCATGTACTACTTCCAAGTTGTTCACACACATCCAGAAAAACACATGCCCTGTTTTGGGGACCCCTTCTCTAATGGTTAGGAAGTCTCTGATTTTTAACGTAATTTGTTTTTATGGACAGGTTATGACCATTTGCTCTTATAATTAATAGCCATTTTCATTCATTGTTTGTTACATCCTGTTGTACCTGTAGCCGACCTTTGTTTTTTCTAGATTAAGCAAGCCAGACTCCCCCTGCAAAATACAGCCTTTCTGTTCTGCTGCTATGCAAAAGTAAATAATTAAAGTATTAAATAAAATAAATCCTACATTCATAGTTAGGGAACTCCAGAAGTAACTTTTCTCTAGACAACTCACTGCCCTTCCATGTAGTTAGTAGTCTTGGGGTATATAAATTATGAAACTCAAAGGCTTGTAGGACACACAAATATTTTTAGTAGGTTTCAGTCCATCAGTCATATTATTTGCATATGAATGTGTTTATCTGTGCTATGCAGCTACAGAGGAGCCTTTTGTACCTGTTAGAATAGAAATGGGGAAACAACATAATCTTAGCACATTCCACTGACCGAAAGACTGAAAAGTTTGTTTTGTTTTTAATTATTTGCTGATTTGGACAATATGAAGTTGAGCAGAAGATGCCAGAATAAAGAAACAGAATTCTGAGCAAGTATTTATCAACTGTTGTGGTTGTATACATGTACAAGAGAGAGTCTGGATGGAAACTCAGTATGTTGGACTCCATTATCTCCTGTTCAGAAGATACAGAAATACATATATATATATATATATGTAAAAATACATAGGATGTACAGCGCCTGATTATCTTTGGTTTGTACCCTCTGTTCTCATTTATATCTGAGAACAGTGAGTGTGCAGGGCTGCCAGTGAATCAGTAGTTTTTTGGTTTACTTGGGAACAGATGTCAGCAGCTACAGATCTGTGAGGAACAAAGCCCTGGATGTTTAATTTTCAGCAGAGACCAGAGAGAGAGAGATTTGCCATGCTTTTCTAGAAGGAGAAACTGTTAGAGGAGAGAAAGCCTAAGCTTCTGCAGAAGGGCATGAATCTGAAGCTGATGGGTGTTCACTCAGGACTGCTGTGTCTTTCGATCCCTGTGAGTTATTTACCTAGCATTCCTTTACAAATATGACAGCAGTAGACCAACAGTCTTGATTTGAGTACTGTATTTCAAATGTTTCATTTATTTGGAGCTGCGTGTTAATAAGCACGTTTTCACAATGTACATGCCATAAACAAATCTGTAAAAGGCAAACTCAATTTCTTGTTTACTTAGATCACCATTTCTTGACATAACAATTCCAATTATCTTAAAAACACACTATAAATTATATGATAAATGTTTTCATAGTGGCCATGCTGTTAGATGATCAGTTTAATGACAAGGAAGCTTCTATACTGACATCTGAAATGAGAAGTTGACTCTTATCTACAGGGCTCTGTCAACTTAAATCTCATCTACTTATCACATTGTTTAACTAGTGATGATAATGTGTGAGATCCCAGGACTATTATAAATGATTCATGATTGCTATATATATTGCAGTAGCAAAGACCTTGGACCCAGACCCGGAATTATTATTAAAAAAACCCACAGAACAGCAGATAACTATAGGAAGGTGCAGTATCAGGACTTGGAACTAATCTTAGCCCATTTTTATTATTAACTGCATTTGAACTTGACTGTATACTTGTTTTTTATATGTCTGAGACTGTGGCGCAGAATGGCTAAATCTGTTCAGGAAGAGAGAAGGCATGGAGGAAAGAATAAAAATATTTATTTCCCAGTAGATGTAATTAACATCTTTTATGTTTTAGCAGCACTTAGAACAGTGTGTATTTTGATGTGATTTTTAAGCCTTAGATTCTGGTGAGGGGAATAAAAAGTGGGAGACAGTTCCTGACAGAGGGAGATCCTCCTTCAGCGAGTATCATCTCAACACAGTATACAAACCTAAGCAATTAACCTCATGCTAAATGGATGTCTGGGATAATCACTAAGGTCTGGATTTATCCCACCTAACTTTAGAAACCTATTTGAGCTGCTTAAGTTGGGAGTATAGTAGCTCTAGTTGTCTCTGTATCCCACAGAGAGGCATTTGCAGGGGATGAATCAGATCTTCAGTGGGCTGAACAGCCTTTTGCGCTGATTATAAAGGGAGTGACTCCCGGTGTTGCATTTCTAACTGAGGCACTTCTGTTAGGTGCCCAAAGCTAGATGTGATGAGGCTGTGACACACCATTGCAGCAGCTCTTACAGGCTTTCCTCTGGGTGTGTAGGTGTTCCTAGTGGCTGAGTTAGAAGGTTATAATGAAAAATTCAGCCGATAAGAAAAGCTATACCAAAAGATTACTGTGCATGGCATTAAATGGGGAAGGAGCAATTTGATTTTTCACAGTACAGTTCATGACTCTGTACTTTGGCCTTGTGTTGTTTGGACTGTGTAACCTTCAGGCAGTAAGTGGTAAATGATAACTCTTCTCTAATGTGACATTACTAACCGCGAAAGGAATGTAGAGAGGTTGCAAATTCAGTAACGAACACGTTTGCCCTGTTTCCACTTTGCCCGTATTTTAAAGTGGAACGTAGTATGTTGAGCTTAATGTGGTTGTATCCTTTCCGTTTCATCCTTTCTTCTTCCACTGATGCATAAGACACTGTGAAAATAGCAGTATTCCCTGTCTCCTGCAAACACAAGCATTTTTGTGGTACATCATTTCCTGGCCATTATGAGTTTCCCCTTTCCCAGCATGGGAAGAGTCCAGGCCAGAGAAAGAAGATGCTAGTTCCAAATTGAGGAGTTGCCTTTGAGTTCTCGTCTGGTGAAAAACAGGGTTGGGGCTTCCTCTGCTCAGAAGTGGCAAAGGCAGAACATGCTTACAAATGGCCCTTTCCATATGATTGTGTAGTTAACCACTGTTCTCCAAGTAACTTCTGAACCAAGTAATTTCCCAGAACGTTCTTAAAAAGAGGGCATCTCAGCCAGAAGATAGTCTGAGACTTACTCTAAGCTTGTGTGAGCAAGTCCTGTTAAAACTGCAGATACAGCACACAGGAGGGACTGAAAGAGTCCAGTCTGTATCCATTTTGCACAGTCCTTGCTGCTCCAGCATATGGAAGAGGAGAGACGTAACACACAGCTGGGACTCTCTTCCAGTCCTAGATATAGAGAGGAAAACAAGATTGTGCCTGCAGCTACCTGCTGGTTAAACAGTAGCACTTCATAGAATCATAGAATAGTTTGGGTTGGAAGGGACCTTTACAGGTCATCTACTCCAACCCCCCTGCAATGAGCAGGGACATCTTCCACTAGATGAGGTTGCTCAGAGCCCTGTCCAACCTGACCTTGAATGTTTCCAGGGATGAGGCATCGACCACCTCTCTGGGCAACCTGTGCCAGTGTTTCACCACCCTCATTGTAAAAAATTTCTTCCTTATATCCAGTCTGAATCTACCCTCTTTTAGTTTAAACCCATTGCCCCTTGTCCTATTGCTACAGGCCCTGCTATAAAGTTTGTCCCCATCTTTCTTATAAGCCCCCTTTAAGTACTGAAAGGCTGCAACAAGGTCTCCCCGCAGCCTTCTCTTCTCCAGGCTGAACAACCCCAACTCTCTCAGCCTGTCTTCACAGGAGAGGTGCTCCAGCCCTCTGATCATCTTCGTGGCCCTCCTCTGGACTCACTCCAACAAGTCCATATCTTTCCTGTGGTGAGGGCTCCAGATCTGGATGCAGTACTCCAGGTGGGGTCTCACGAGAGCAGAGTAAAGGGGCAGAATCACCTCCCTCAACCTGCTGGCCACGCTTCTTTTGATGCAGCCCAGGATATGGTTGGCCTTCTGGGCTGCAAGCACACATTGTTGGCTCATGTCCAGCTTTTCATCCACCAGTACCCCCAAGTCCTTCGCCGCAGGGCTGCTCTCAATCCCTTCATCCCTCAGCCTGTATTGATGCTGGGGGTTGCCTTGACCCAGGTGCAGGACCCTGCACTTGGCCTTGTTGAACCTCCTGAGGTTCACATGGGCCCACTTCTCGACCTTGTCCAGGTCCCTCTGGATGGCATCCTGTCCCTCAGGCGTGTCAACCGCACCACTCAGCTTGGTGTCATCTGCAAACTTGCTGAGGGTGCACTCGATCCCACTGTCTATGTCACTGATGAAGATATTAAACAGTACTGGTCCCAAGATGGAACCCTGAGGGACACCACTTGTCATCAGTCTCCATCTGGACATGGAGCCATTGACCACTAACCTCTGGATACAACCATCCAACCAATTCCTCATCCACTGAACAGTCCACCCATCAAATCCATCTCTCTCCAATTGAGAGAGAAGGATGTTGTGGGGGACCGTGTTGAAGGCCTTACGGAAGTCCAGATAGCTGACATCTGTAGCTCTTCCCTTGTCCGCTGATGTAGTGACTCCATCATAGAAGGCCACTAGGTTGGTCAGGCAGGACTTGCCCTTGGTGAAGCCATGCTGGCTGTCTTGAATCATGTCCCTGTCCTCCATGTGCCTTAGCAGAGCTTCTATGAGGATCTGTTCCATGATCTTCCCAGGCATGGAGGTGAGGCTGACAGGTCGGTAGTTCCCAGGGTCATCCTTTCTACCCTTTTTAAAAATGGGTACAACATTTCCCTTTTTTCAGTCACCAGGGACTTCACCTGACTGCTGTGACTTTTCAAATATCATGAGAGTGGCTTGGCAACTACATCAGCCAATTCCCTCAGGACTCTGGGATGCATCTCATCAGGTTCCATAGACTTATGTATGTTCAGGCTGCTCAGGTGGTCATAAACCCGATCTTCTCTTACAGTGGGAAGGACTTTGCTCCCCCAGTCCCCATCTTGCGGTCTATCCACTCGAGAGGTGTGGGAGGAGAGGTTGCCAATGAAGACTGAGGCAAAAAACTTGAGTACTTCAGCCTTCTCCTCAGCCATTGTTACCAGTTTGCCAGTCTTGCTTATCGGGGGGAGGTGCTCTTTCTTTGACCTTCCTTTTCTGGCTGACATACCTGTAGAAGCCCTTCTTATTATTCTTTGCATCCCTTGCCAAGTTCAGCTCCAGCTGCGCCTTGGCCTTCCTGACCCCATCCCTACACAACTGGGCAGCGTCCTTATACTCTTCCAGGATACCTGTCCCTGCTTCCACTGCCTATGCATTTCCTTCTTGCCCTTTAGTTTGACCAGCACGTCTTGACTCAGCCATGCCGGTGTCTTGCTGTCCTTTCCTGATTTCTTACACCTGAGGATCAAGAGCTCTTGCGCTCTATGCAAAGCGTCCTTAAAGATCTGCCAGCTCTGTTCTGTTCCCTTGTCCCTGAGGGCAAGGCTATTCATGCTGTTTCTTAGCCAAAATGTAGTATACTCAAAAACAGGGCTGTTAACTTGTTCAGTGTGAAAGGCTATTACATCACACCCTGCTGCTGGCAAGGAGCCTGGGAACCAGGATATGTGCAGCAGGTCCTTCATTTTGGCTCTCTCCAAAAAGCCATGCCACCTATCAGAGCATAATCTAGCTGGCTGATTAAAGAGATTTAAATCTGATGAAGAGAACAGAAAAGTGTTCTCTGAGTCTGATGTTGTCTTAAGGAAAAAAAAAAAAAAAGCACAGGCTGGAAAAAAAGGAATCCGGTCTGCAAATGTACAAGAACTCCCTATTTCAGCATTCATGTGGTTTAAGGCAATATATTAGAGTGCCAGGACATTACTGTGATTCAGCTTTGAATTACACCACAGTAAAGTGATCACAGAAATTAGAGCCAGAAAGGCTGTCATTTACCAGTGAAGAAAGCTCTTGCAGTGTTGTTGTGTCCAGGCTAGTTTTAAGTGCCTTAATACCAGCACTCCTTTTGGGAGATGATTCTGTTCTCTAATAGATCCTATGGGCTGTAACAAGCCATCATTGTTCAAACATTTCTCCCTATAGGAACTGTTGCTGTCCACGTGAAAGTGTGTTTAATTTAAAAATGGTATATATTTGTCCAACAGTTGGCACGTAACTAATTAGTTGCAAATGTAGTAAATGAATAGCTTTTTGATGAACTACATAACAATTAGATACCATATTAATAGAAAAATATCTTGAGCCCACCTGATTTGATTTCAGACTCCTTTGACAGAGCATCATGGTGGCTCCACTGCATTGAATATAGGCCCACAGGAGAATTATTTAATATGGTTGGAAAGTCCATAGTGAGATTCAGTGGGACATAAAGAATAAATGAACCAGTAAACTCACCTGGAACTGAACATTACAAAAATAGAAAGCTTCAGCTATACCACACTACTTTTTAGTTATAGCTCCCATTTTATTAATATTCTGTTCTCTCACTTCACCTTCTCCCTATTAGTCTTATCTTTTGTATCACATTTGGTATTTTCATCCCCTCTTAGTATTTAAAATATGCAACAAACATCTTACTAGCCATTTTCTGTTGGTTAATTTGCTTTTTTTTAAAGCTACTTATTTGGTTTAGAAAAAAAAATGTTCAGTCACAACGTCCTGAAATACTGGTTTCCTAATGTATTTGTATTCTGGTTGCAGTGTTCAGATTCATGGCAATCAATCTTAGGATGCAGAGAAATTGTATTGCATAAAGATGATTTTTTTTCTGCCCTAAGGAAATGTGTGTCTGTGTCAGCTTGTGGCTTTTTCTGTAGCCACAGAGATAATTTAATCAACTATCTATGGATTCACTCAGTGGAGAATTTATTTTAACGGCATAAAGTCCTACAATTCCTGTTCCTCCGAGTCCTAGATCAAAAGGAGAAAGGCTAGGTGGAAAGGATGAATAGCCAGAATGCTGAGTGCAATCAATTCCCAGCTGCTTTGACAGCTCTCATAAGGCTATAAGTAGCTAAGGCAATTAAAACTAGAGCATCTATGCGTCTTTTTTAAGATACACATTGGTACCAAAATCATGACCCCAGCATCCTGAAGACAGAGTTAGTGGCTTAAAGCTAAGTTACTTTTATCACCCTAAGTCCTGCGCTATGCATGGTATAAAAAGGCTAAACCTAAGGATCTGGCCTCGTGTGTCTATATAAATAGATATCTTTCGAATAAGTAACATGATGTAAGAGGGTGCTTTAAGATTGACAGCCTGGTTTTACCCATTGAACTGATTTCTCACAGCACAGCTTATTTCTGAATTTTAGACTTGTTAATTTAATAAGCATTCTGTTATTTTGCTAGAAGACCGGAACGTCTCGTAAGAGTAAGCTCTATTAGTGATTAGAAGCCGGATACATACTCTCTGATTTAATGTAAAGCTTCAGCTTAATATAGGATCGCTGACAGTGTCTTACCAGCTATATCTGGACAATTTTGGAACACAAAAATTATTTACCATCTAGGCTGTTTATTCACAAAGCAATAGGGATTATAGACCAAAGTCTTTCCATGAGAGGAGAGATGCACAGTTTTGAACCTGTTCTGTTGTATCATGCCTGCTTATGTATTGGACTAGAGGGAAAATACAGCTAAGAATAAGCAAAAATGGCTTATGGAAGGGAACTATGAATTCCTTGCCATCTTCATCTCTCTTAGGCCAGTTTTGTCTATATTGTATTTTTAGATGCAGTGTCTTTAATAGCCAACAGAGCTTTAAGGAATGTAAAAAGCTGTTTGATACCAAAAGGACATGGACTACATAAAGCAGTGATATTCCTTTCTCACTTCCTCACAACATTCCCCCGTCCCTTCCTCTGACTGGATGAAATAAACTGTTGAAGGTGGGAGAAAAAAAGGGGGACATCACAAAAACCACTCAGTTCTCTACAGCTTCTTTCCCCCAGCTTTCGTATTTTATAGTGTCACTACCTGCTTGTGCATGAGGAGAGCAATATAGCTCTTTAAAAATACAGCTTGTATCTGTGGTTTTTTCCTTTAAGATTACAGTCAAGCAAGTTTGGCCATTTGAAAGTCAGCTGCATGGGCTGCTGACTCAGAAGAGGACTAGATACCATCTTGGCAGCAGCTTGGAAAAATGTTTCCATTGTGCTGGTGAAATGAATGCAAAATATTTATTCTTTGAGCTTGTTCACAACAGCATTCTCAGCTGGAACTGAGGGTGGGGCCATGTGGAAGACATTTGTAGGAAGACAATAATGATTTGTACAGTGCCCAAGGTACGCATAATCTTATTTTATGATTAACAAAGGACAAGGCTCCTACCATATGGGGCTTATAAGCTGAAGTGTAAACCGGTGAAGTAACCAACAGAGAATAAAAGAGAAAAGGTAACAGAGGCAGGTGGTCAGCAAAAGAAGGAGCGGGGGCAGAATTCAAGATGGGAGGTTTTAATTTAGTCTTTTTGCATGTTTAGGGTTACAGTAAATTGCCAATGATAAGGTTAATATCTTAGGCTTTTGAAATTTTTATCTATCATACTTTTTCACTTACAACTGCACAAGCCAGGGCATCTGTGGTATGTAGAAAGTCTTCTTTCTTGTACCTCAGAACAAAAAGTTACTAACTGCTATTTTGTGGTATATAAGCACATATGATTCAGGCAGAAAAATAAACATGATTCTTGCCCTGAGGACCTTATTGTCCAAGAGCCTGATCTAGCAAAACAGGCCAGGCAAATTCTAAAACCGTAAGAAAGCATTGGCTTAAACAGGATTGTTCCTAAGCACTACTTCCAGTATGTGCTTGCAGAATAGATTTTAAGTGTAGCCATAACATAGCTAGCAATGACAGAAGGCATTGAGGAAAGGTAACCTGAAGGTTACAGCGCTGAGTTTGGTTGAGGTTGCTATGTATTTATGTTGCTGCATCTCAGGTGCTGTTTTGTTTTGGTTAATGTCAATGTGATGATGGCCTTGATCCAGGAAAGCACTTAAATGTGTGGTTAATTTTAAGTATGTTGGTAGTCCTGTTGGAGTCAACAGTACAAGAGCAGTTAAAGCTATGTGCCTGCCTAGTCACTTTGCTGCATCAGGGTCTTTGTACAATTTTTGTTGTCTATTAAAACACAAATGACACAAGTACTGAAGATGAGAAAGGAACCTGATGGATAGACAAAGGATGGAGAAAAGAGCTGGGGACAACATTAAAGGTTCAGAAAAGACTAAGTGAGGGAAAGAGCTTGGGAATCAGAAGAGAGCTCCTGGCGACAATGGAAAATAGCTGATCACTCAGTGGCAGGGAGAGCAGCAGCTGCAAGATTGCTATCTGCCTGCTGTTGTGTGTTTGGCCTTTCAAGCTTTGGGTGTTGGGATTGTATTTACTTGGAAACATTCACGGTGTGTACTACCTCAGGATCCAGCTCCTTACATAAATGGAAACAGCTATTGATGAAGAAATGGCTTATAAAAGAAGATGACAGATTCCTCTCCAGCCCCCCTCCCTTAAGCATGCTGATAATGACTGCATGAGAGTACAACCCAACAGACCTGTGGCACACAGGGACAGGATGCTTACAAAGCCAATTTCTTATGGAGCACTGTGAGGAATAGTTTTCACTGAGAGTGCACAACTTTCTTTCCTGGAATATGTCCTCAGAAAAAGACAGCAAGATGCCACTGAGCATGGCTATGGTACAAAAGGACATAATACAAACGGGTCACCAAGTAGTTTCTTCCATCATTCAAGATTTCACAGGTAGAGAGGTTACATTTTGAAGAAAAGGATGCCTTCCTCAACCTTCCTTCTTTTCCTCATGGCCTCAAGCATTTGGCTGTTGCTGTTTTAAAGAAGAAATCTTGGAATTCAAAGAGCATTTCAGTTGCAGAGTTTTTAAGGAAAACAAGAGTTTAGAAAGCAGAAAAATATAGTGCCAGTAGCTAGGGCATGCTTTAGAGATCAGAGAGAGCTGGCTGCAACCATCTGCCCTATTGGAGATCACTTGTGTGACTCTAAGTCACTTGGTCTCAGTGCCTCTGTTTCCCCTTTATAAAAAAAAATGGGTAACACTTCTCTAAGTCAAAGAGATGTTATGATGATAAATATACAAAAAAGTTCTACAGAACTCAGATATTTCTAGAACAGGAGCTGCAAGTGGCTTAAGGTAAGTTAACCATACATAGCATGTGTTGTATTTAAAGTTTGTAGCAACAGGCTTCTACACTGCAGACTGTAATTGTGTATAGGAAGCTATCCTGTTTTCAGAGTACATCAAGATTTACACAAAAGATCACTGTAAAGTAGGCTGCTCTTCTGAGTCTATGTTTATTTTAGAGCTTCCTTTAAAACAGTTCAGGCATTCTCGAGAACTGGTAATTTTCAAAGAATTATCATAGGACACTCTGTCCCGTACATTATATAAGGATTAGTATATATACATACATGCCCAAAACTTGATGTTATGCACTGTAACGTAGACTTGCTCATTTTTACTTGTTTTTGCCACAACTAGCCATGAAATTACTTTAAAACCATGAATCAATGTAATGTCTACCTAAGCCTATTAATGGCCTTAAATAAATACTTACTGTTTTTCTAGAGATCCATAGCCAGGCATCTATTCCGAACTTGGTGTGCCTTTCCCAAGAGCTTAAAATATCATCAAAACGAACTAAAAATGAATATAACAACCCCTGAAATGTCAAAGCCAAATCAGCTCCCCTTCTTGCAGCAATGTCCCATACTGTCCCTCACGAGGCATTACCTGGGCATCTCCTGAGAACAACCCAGCTGAAACTTCCAACGCTTAACCCAAATGGCTGAGGTTAGAGAGTGCTCTTGGGATTGCCCAGCCAGCAGCAGTTTCCCTCCTGCACTGCCATCACTCCTCCGTGAGCACTTTCACTGGCTCCCTCTCTGGCAGACAGCGCAGGACACAGGTAGTCTCCCTGATACAAAGGTCCAAAGCTCTGAGAACTCTTCATCTCAAAAGATGACGCTTTTTGTCTCAAAAGATGATTAACTTCGATATATGACCATTTTGGCAGAAACAACCACTTGAATCTCAAACGACTGACTGCAGTATTTAATTTAATATTCAACTGCTTTTTTTTTTTTCATTTAAGTTAAACTGACACTGGATTTCCAGTCTGCTACTTAAGTGTGCTTCAGAAGCAAAGAGGTATCTCCATAGGGCTTATACACAACTGAATGTACTGTAAATAGAATTTAATCCTGACTAATGAAATCAGTGCCAATTTTTCTATTTACTTCAGAAAGGCTAGATTCTCTTACGACTCAACTATTACCTTACCTTGTAATGACAATTTAAACAGTCCGTTTTCATACCACTGTTAACTAGGAGGTACCACTTTATGTTAATACAGAAGTCTCCTCAAACAGACTATTGAATATTGAATGCACTTCTTTATTTCCATATTTTGAGAGCCTGTGATAAGCTACAACAAAAAGCCCTAGGGAAGCATGTCATGAAATAATTTCAGCTCTTTGTGGATATTTAACTACAGACTGAATCTACATCCAAGCTTACGTGCTTGTGAACCCAGTGTTTGCCATATCCACACTATAAGCATCTGCTGCCCATGAACGCACTTTAGTATCCACATCTCCACAAGCTCTCCAGTAACATGAGCATGGTGGCATGCTTGCTGGAGGTGTATCCCTGGTCCTTAGCGTGGAACTAATCTGAATTTTTTCAATTCTGGTTCCTGGAATACAGGCAAAAGCCTTACCAGTATTTCCATGTCTTTTTATAATATTGTTTGAGGTCATAAAACATTTAGCTCAGACACTTGATATGCTTCTTGCTTAGCACAGTCCTTGCTTCAGTCCTTCCAGACGGTGTCAAACCACAGAACCAGTACAGAGGATGATCTAGGTTCACCTGTAGTGTACCTGAAATGATGGAAGGATATAGTTAAGAGGCTGTCAAAAGGGAAAGCATGCATGACAGAAGGAAGATATCCATTGCATGTTGCTGTCATTGCAGATTTCTTTTGTGCATAACAATAAAAAAGAAGCAGCACACAAAAATTAGGCCTGGAGTGATCAGCAGTAGACCTGGAAGTAATTCAGGAAGAGGGTTAGGTTCCTTAAGCTACACAGACTCAGTGCCATCTGAAATGTCGTGTCAAAAGTTAATTTATTTGGAGATTACAGGTCAACCATAGGCTCTGTGTTGAAGGAAGTTTATTAATATATTGGTTTGTCTACACATAATAGTAGCTACTCTGAGATAACAGACTTCACAAGCTTTGGTGGGGCCACTGATGGCACTCATGCCTAGTTTGTCAGCTGTGGGGTGGGCTTGGAATCTAATGCAAACACAGAGCCCCTGAGTGCTATGAGGTAGTCCTTCTTAGGTGTTTAATGTCCACTTAGAATTGCACTGAAAAATACTTCATTATCTTTGCCTGCCTCTTTGAGATAGCTTTCAAATGTTCCTTCAGGAGTCCTATTGAGTATTGAGATTCTCAGTCATGACAAGCTCTGCAGAAAGTGGCCACCTATAGCACAGCTCATTAGCTCCACGTTTAGCCTGCAGTTACTTGCTTCTTAGTGCAGCTTGTGCCACAGAGCAAATTATTTGTTCAGTCCAGGTCTATGTAAATTTCTTGAAGAAGTTTTGTCAAGATTGTGGGTGATTCAGTTCTGAGCTGAAGATTGTCTCTATTTTTCAGTAAACCACCCTTGTAACTCTGACCTGCATCATCCTGCTAACATCTAGGCTCAATAGATCTGCTTCCAGCCTTTCAAAACTGCTGATGATCATGAAAATTACATTTTAATGGTAGGCTACTAATAGGTTACTAAAATTTTGCAGAGTTTACTGAAGCCTGAAGTGTGGCATCAGTTAACTTCAGGCTCTGTTAGGGAAAAGGTGTTTCATTTTAAGTTTAAAAAATAGCATCATTGAAAGCTGGTGTAATGTTTGCACAGTGAAGTCATTATCCATGACTGAGGCTTTGAAATATAACACTAAGATGAAGAAAGCAAAATGGTGTATAGTAAATGTGTTTGTTTAAATCAGATTTGGCTCTGAGTATTTTTTTTCAAATTTGTTATTCTCAGTGGCTTCTGTTCTGCAGATTACTCATCAGTACTCTGGCCTCAATCCAGCTAAAGTACTTAATAAGTGCTTGACTTTAACTAACACAAATAATCCTGTATTCAATGACAGTGAATGAAGATCCACATAAATGTGGGCTCACACTTACTCTTCTTTTCCATTCACTTTAAATTAGTGGATGCTTACCTGTTTTTTACCATTAGTATTATCTTAATCTGTTCTTTGGGGGGGGGTTTAAATGTATGTTTGTCACAACAAAATATCTACAGTAATCATGCTTATTACCTGATTTCTGCAGCTCTCTCCAGCAATAATTTCCCCTCTCCTTCAACCATGCCCCACAGTGTGATAAGAGGTAGGTCCTATTTCAAAGAGACTAAGGACCACTCAAGCATATGTGTGAAAACAGCAGAAGTGTATCTTTTCGAGCGTATACGATAACAAACATTTAAGACTAGAACACTTAAAAACTCTGGAATAGATGAAAACACTAAGTGGCATCCCTATGTTTGCAGAATCAGGTAGCAAGCTTGTAACATCAGTATTCTCAACAAAGTCAGGTTAGTTCCTCACAAGTACTTAACATTTTTGAACTTTCTGTTCAAAAGGACAGAATTTAAATTGTGAGGTTGTTTGATTAATAACATGTCACGCTGATAATATTGTCGGACTCTACCTATATTCTACATGAGTAATTTGAGGAATGAATATTGACCAATTATGTAGAGAATGCTCCTGATATTCTTGACTCAAAATTCTGCCTTATCTGAGTTGCAGAGTGATACAGGATCAGACACACAGCTAGACATTAGAGGTTATGTAAACAAATCCTGCCTCTTCTCCACTTATGCCTTGACTTCTCTGTAAGGATTTAGCTGGGGATCTAGGCTATTCCTTGGTCTTTTACTTCCTTTGAAGTTGATTTTTCAGAAGTGCTTAACTCTTCTGTCACTGGTACTGCTGTTTTTTTCTCAAAGTGAGGTGCTGCAGGACACTGTTGATGTATAAGATAGGTTCTTTGTTTCTGGTGTTAGATCAAAGGAAGTTTTGTAAATCTATCCTGTTTCTCAATTAAATCAGTGACAGAACTCACTGGGATTAAACTGCAAGTTCATTTCCATACAGAAATATTCAGGAAGGGCTCTCCACTAAAAATGTGAAATCACTCTGCACATTCAGTTCACATGTCTTCAGGGTAAACAGATTTCAACACTCAGTACTGTAATGAGTAGAAATGCAAGGTGTCCATTTCATCATCTTTCCTAGTGCTTAATGCACTCCTATATTCCTTTTGGGTTTGTTTTTTTTTTTTTTTTAGGATTTGGCTAAATTTGATTGTTGTTCCTTTTATGTTATCCATTTAACCTACTAAAGATCCCCAACTGTGACTGCTTATCACTAATAATTAACTCTGTAAAGTAATTAATATTATAGCTAAGGTTATGTGGGAGGATACCTGCAGTGGGAGGCTAGTTACTAGTTCTAAAATGTAAAAGCAATATATAGTTGATCTGTATTCCATGTCAAAAGACTTCTGCTTAGGACCACTGGGCAATTCGTATTCTGATTATATTGGGATGAAGAAAAAAAATCCTTTCAGGGCTATAGTTCTTATCCAATGGCAAACTCTGTTTGAGCTGCTTTAAAATGAAACCTTTAACCTTACCATACAGTATTAGAAAGATATACAGAATATATACACTTGCTCCATCACTTTCATACCTGCTGCAGGATAGTTGTGTCTCTAATTCATTGAGGGCCTTGCAGATTAGTGGCAGAGCACCGAATGGACACCAGTAAGGATCCAGTGGAGAACATACAGTGCTGATACAGAGTGCATTTTGTATGACAGGTTTTGTTATGGGATTTGGTTACTGTGTTCTAAACAAATTGTAATCTCTGAGTTGTACCACCTTCATTTATACATGCTACACACATGATTACAGCATCTAATATTTCAAAAGCCTTTTAAGACTAGAGCAAATTTTATTGCATTCCTTCCAGGTACAGGAAGAAAAAACTTGAATCCAGTATTTTGTATGAGACATCCCCTTCCTTACTAGTTTGTTTGGTGCTGGAACAGAGATTCCTTAGAATAAATGGTAGAAACTACAATTCCTGCACAGCTGCTCTGTTCACTCCGAGGTTTTCAAGGCAAGGAGGACTTTGTATGAGAACCAGGCCCAGAGCTCTTCACTGGGACTGACCATGTTCTCTAACCACCTTGGACTGCCATCCCACAGTCAGTTGCAGTTGCATTTTCCCCATGCAGTTTGCATTTTTAAATACAGAAGGGATCCAAGATGGGATCCTAATCTGACCCTCACTGATTCTAGTGTTCTCAGCTGTCGTAAACCACTGGTATCAGTTGTCACACTCTAGCAGAAAACAAGTAGGAGTTTAATTTACAGTGTAACCAGCAGATGAAACCTTTTTTTTCCGATAACTTCTGTCTTTTTCCACTTCATGAACCAGACTAAATGAAACCAAAAATGAGCACTAAGTGTTTTAAATTAATTTTGCACAAACAGATTGCAACAGAATAAGCGTATCTATGACATACATTTGGAAAAATTCTAAGTTGTTCATTGACAGCTCATCAGGAGAAGAGCTGTTAACTACTTGAGTTGTATGGAACTATAATTGTAGTAAGGAGCACTAGCAAATGGTGGGAAAATTACCGTTTGTAGTTTACTCTTGCATTCAAAATGGGTTTGCCTTGATTTGCATTTAGATGGGAATTCCTTCTTGTTGCTCTTCAATCCATTAGGTTTTATAAGTAGCTTTTTTTTTCTTCTGAAGTACTTCGAAGGGCATTCAGTTTTACCGCTGAACTGTGAGCTGTGCAGGTGGCACTCCTAGCATATTGGTATTGTGTCACTGCCTTCATTGATCAGAATGAAAGGAGGAGTAGAAAAGTCAGGAAAAGCTTTGAGACAGGCAGCTTTGAATTCACCTGGAAATGCCTATTTCTAAATAAAGCACAGGTAATGTTTTTGTTGCAATGCTTGAATGAGTCTGTTCCACACAGACTTGTGATTTGCAGCAGCATTTCTTTTTTTAGGTTGTTCTTTCTATTCCTACCCAGTCATCAAAGCCTAATATGTAATCCTTATTATTACTCAAACAATATTTGCTTTAGAATTTTTCTAATTTAGAATTAAGGCTACTTGTTTGGAGGGGGTGGCAAAGCAAATTTACATTTGCATTAGCTTGCTAGTAAACTGGGTTTCGTACAAAACATACATATAAAGACTTCTCATTGAATTCTCATACTAAGACTAAATATATTTTTCTAAAGATTGAACAAAAATAGAAACAAAAGAAAATAAGTCTGGAAAGGACATTAAAAAATCATTTTCCCCCACAGCACAATCAACTATACGTAAAAAATTCCCAACAAATGTGTTTTTTTAACCTGTTGCTAAAAACCTCCCGTGACAGAGATTTTACAGTTTTTTTCAGCAAACCGTGCTGGTGCTTCACTGTTGTTACGTTCAGAAAGTTCTCCCAAAGTCCAACCTAAGACTTGCTTGCTAAAGGCTAAGTAGGTAACTCATCCCATAACCAGTGGACCCAGAAGATAGTTCATCACTTTCCGTCTTGCAAAAACACACTATATTTGGAGACTGTTATTATATTTTCCTTCAGTCCTCTTTTTTTTTTCCTAGACTAAGAAACCAGGAGGTTTTCAAGTCCTTCTTTACAGGTCATGTTTTCTGAACTTCTAGATCACTGTTGTTGCTTTTCTTTGGACTCTCTTGGTTCATTCTTGAGTTCAGTACCCAAAACTGAATGCAGTATCCCAGCTGGCATCTAACCAGGGAATCTGTAGAACAGATTCTCCATGTCTTACCTATAACACATTTGTAGATAGTGTGATTTTTTTTTTTCCAAGATTCTGACATTGTTGTCTGACATTTAGTTTCATTCTCAGGTCTTTTCCTTGCATGACTGCTGCAAGCCAATCCTTTCCCATTTTATTTTTGCATTTGATTATTGTGTAATGTGCTCTACTTACCCATATCAAAGTGCATCCTGTTTTTCAAAGCATGGCAGCAATTCTCAAGCTTATTTTAAGTTCTAAGGCTATCCCTAAAAGAGCAGTGTCTCTTAGCATAGAGTCATTTGAAAATGCAATCAGGTTATTCCTTATTCTTTCATCAAGTCATCAGTGAAAACACTGAATGATATTAGATAGAACACAGACCTCTGTGGAACCCTCTCTTAACCCCTTCCAGTTAGATAAAGAAATCTTACCTTGTGAATACTGTTGTGACCTTTAGCAGTCATTTCATCTAGACTATCTATCTGGCTTGCTTACGTGAGTGTCATGCAAGATAGTGTCAAAAGTCCTGTTAATTCCTGTTGCATCTGCTTACCACAAGACTTCTAGCCTGTTATTAAAGTGACTGAGATTGGCTTGGCATTGTTTATACACGTTGGCTGTTACTGATGATCTTTCTTTCTTCTAACTACTTAAAATGGGTGTATTTGTTCTCTTATCCATTTTGGAATCAAAGTTACACTGACTAGTTTATAGTTTCTTAGCTCCCTCCCCCACTTTCCCTTGCAGATAGCTACGCTAAGCAGAATGAACCTGACCAAATGGGGGTGTAAAGATCTAGTCAGTACAGGGACTGGAGTCCAGCATGCTTTTATCCCAAGTAGTTGTCTAAAATAGGCCATCTGAATGATGTCCTAGAAATATTTGTTTCTCCAGTGGTTGCAGAAGCAGCAGCCTAGGGTAACTCATAGGTGCCTAGGCTCAGGTGCGATGAATCTTGTTCAAAGCATTTTGATATAGCTGGTCTGATGACTGCCGCTGATAGACCCCTATCCCAATGGATGCATTCCTGCTAATTCAGGCAGGCAAGATGACAGGAAACTACATCAAAAATAATCTTCTGCGGATGTTAACTGCTGATCAGATCCCTGAACCATCCCTACAATTTAAATACTTAGCGTGTTCTTATGAAAATAATGGGATTCCTTCAATAGGACATAGGACTAAAAGGACGCCTAGATTATCAGATAGGTTTTAACATATTCATTATAAGTGCATATATAATTTAGAGGACTGATTTTCCTTCTACAGAGTATTAGTAACTCCCTTTGCCCTAGAAAGCTAAAGAAAACAAAGTAAGCAGTTACCTATTAAAATTTACGTTCTAGCCTTCCCAGAAGTCCTAAAACCTCTTTTGTTTACATCCACCTTTTAATGACTTTTGCTGTTGTATCAACCTTGAGTTGTTTTACTTTGCCTCTACAAAGATTGCTGGCACTGCTGTATTAAGCTTCTGTATTAGGGTTACATCGTAAGTCCGTGTTTTTTGGCATAAGTAACGCCCCTGTAAAAAACAAATTGAAACCTAGCAAAGAAGAAATGTATTCAGGCAGTTTTGTTGTTGCATATATTACTCTTCTAAACTTTTATATATAAAATTTATTTTGCTTAGCTGTATTCAGTATACAAAGTATCCAATGCAACAAGACAGTACATATCTCAAACAGTTAAAATGAGTTACCTGACACACTCTGATAGCAAATATTTAAACCATAATCTAGACAAATCACTTGGTTATAGTTAATAGAAACCTCCTGTGGCAGCAGAACAAATAGTCACAATAAACTGATATTGAAATGTTACAATATATAATATCATCTTGGTGGGAATTATAGTTCCTTTGAAAGACAGATCTTTTCCCTACCTTTAACCAGTAATCCTTTTGTAAAATGGCAGGCAGAGTTTGTAGAGAGAAGCAATACCTAAGATGGTTGAAAATACCTGCTAATTTGTCCAATGCTGTAGTAGTTCACAATGGACAAGACAGTGTTTTTGCCACTGATTTAAGCAGACTGAAGAGTGGGTTGTTTCCAGAAGGTGTGGTCCCACTGTCACTCCTGCCCTTGGCACTCCTTGTGCCAGTGCTAGCTGGTACAACTGCACAGTGAGTTGGATCAGGAACTGATCTGGATGAAACCCAATCTTTTCTTCTGGTCCATTTGGTTTTCAGCTGCATCAGTCTCCTGTCCTGACTCACTGTGTTGTCTACAAGCCAAAAGGAGCTAGAATGCAAAGTGAGGAGCAAAATGAACACCATGATCAGCAGCTTGTTCCAAAATTGGTTTAAACAAATTGTGAGACTGCAGGCAGAGTGAGGGATGGAGTTTCAGCCTTTACTTCTCAATTTCCTTTGGGGTTTTTTGAGTAGTATGGATGTTACAACATAGCTATAATGTTTCCATTACAAATCTGTGTTATATATTAAATTACTGCCTTTATACTATCTTGAGTTTCTCATAGTACTCTTGGTCTGGATGTAGATTCTGTCACTGTAAAACCCTGATCTTGCAGTAAGCTCTGAGGTTCACAGTACAGTGTAGCTCATGGCATGAAACAGGCTTAACTGGCTTCTTATAAACATATCCGTGTTTTGTAGCAGGTGAAATGCAATGCAACTCTGAAGATTCAGTGTCACTTCCAGCTACAAACAACCTCAGAGTTGTATGTCCTCATGGCTGGTGCTTACTAGATAATTATTGGGCATAAATACTTGTTGTTTTAAAAAAAAGAAACAAAATCATGACAGTTATTGCCAATCAGATATGTCATCTTATTCTTCTTTTGGTTAGCAAAAGAGGTTAAAAACTCTTATCAATATCAAGGTACATGATAAGGAAGATAAATTAGTTAGAGCTTTTAAAGATAGCTCCCAGAGATAATTAAAAGCTTCCAAAGCATTTTAATTAGTAGGCTGAAAATATTATAAATTAATATGAACTGCTTTGTTATCTTCTGTGGCTGGTCAGTTAGAGTATTTATTGAAATCGTAGAAGTCTTTTAAAAATACAACTAGGAATGAAATATTTTAGGATTTTCTTTCCAAAGGATCTTTACGATAAAGAAGAACTGGATATTGTTAACTTCCTTGTCTATTCTTAAAAGTGTCCCTAGACAGAGGCAGCTTGGGAAAAAGAAGCTGTCACCAGTGGTTAGCTTCCTTGCTTGAAACTTCCCTGGACTTGAGAAATGACAGACAGCTTTCTGTTTTCCCATAATTTTTGGCTCTCTCCTCCCATCATAGTTTTAATTCTAATTATCTTTCATACTTTCCTATGTCCTATGCACATTACTGTGCTATCCTAGATCTATTCAACCTTCCCTCCTTGAAGGACTTAGTGAACTTTTGAAGCTTGAGCTTCTCCTTAGGGACCAATAGATTTTAAATGTTCTCTAATGGCTCCTGTGACTCCTTCGGAGCACCAGGCATGCGTGTCTGCCCACAACATCTGTTGCTATTGACAAAGAAATAATCCGTTTATCCATCTCTACAGCATCCATGTCTGAACTGGTCCTGCTGGGCTTCCTAAACAGTCAGTTCCTAAACAGACCTATTCATTATAGTTAAGGAAGCCTAGCTATAGCTTACCACATCTCACTGTCTAAATAAATCGAAATGATGAATCTATTCCAAATATTTCCTTATCTCCATTGATTCTGCTATAGCCTGGCTTACAAGCTCAGAGGCAGACTTGTAAAGCTGGGTGCAATAAATCCCATTCTTGGTAAGCAGAAGCCTCCCATGGTGCATACTCCATCCTTCAGACACTGGTAACAGCAAGTGGTTTGGGCTGTCAGCATTATGTGCTCAGCGCTCGAGGGCAAGCTCAGGGTGTTATGCCACCTCACACACAGCACGGTTCAGAACAGCTCTGAAATACCAGTCTGTAGTGACAGCAATAGTGGGGCAGTCAATTTTTTTTTTTTTTGGTTCTTCCAGAGTGATTTTTAAAGTAGGATCATCTAGTCTGATCTGCTGCACAATGTAAACTAGAATTTCACTCACTAATCCCTGGGTCCAAAGTCCCCCCTAACTTCTGCCTGAGCTGAAGCACGTTTTGAGGAGAGCGCTCAGCCGCACGGCCGCCTCCCTCCTTCTCCTCAGGAGACCGCTCCGAGGGTTAGCAACCAGCTCTGACAGAGGCGCGCGACTTACATGGAAGACGCCGACATTCGGGATAATCTTGAATTGTAACTTCTCGAACGTTTTAAATGGAAACGAGCGCGTCTGTTCCCAGAGCGGGTACCCCAGCATGGCGGCTCGGTCCCGTGCGGGAGCTCCCTGTCACACACGGGGGAAACCCCCTCAACGCCCACCCACCCCCTAAGGGCAATGGAACTGTCGGCTTCCCCGCCGCTGCCTTGCAGGTGAACGCGCGGGACCATACCAAACCCGTCTCGCGGGGGGGGCAGAGGGCTTTCCTCCCCTCCGCCTCCTCTTGCACCGCTCTAGTCCAAAGCAGCCAGGCGAACAGCCGAGCCTGCAGAGCGGGCTGCGAAAGGCGGTTGGCCTGGCAGAGCTCTTGGGGCAGTAAACCTCTCCCTCCTCCCCCTCCCTTTTGCGCGCGGAAGTGGTAGTTACCTTCCCCTCCCGCTGCTGACCAACGGGCTTGACTGCAGCAAAATGGACCGTACCAATCCCTCCACCGGAGGGGGGGGCGGGGGAGAGGCGGCGACGAGGTGTGGCGGGAAGCGGCGTCCTGCGAAAGGGCGTCCGGCCTCCCCGTGCGCCTGGCGACCGCCAACGGCTGCTCCCTCCGTGCAGGGGAGGGGCGGCGCCTCCAGGAGGCACGGCCGCGGGGAGCCCGGGGGCCGTAGGGTTAATGGGCTGGGCGCAGCCGCCGCGAAGGGGGGAGGAAGGGCGAGTCCCGGTTCCTCCCCCCTCAGTGTGTGCGGTGTGTGTGTAAGAGGCAGCGCACTTCGAGCTGTGCGTGTGTGGGAGGCCGAGGGGTAGCCACTGCCGCCGCCGTCCGGCCTCAGCGCCGTCCCGCCTTCCCTCCCCTCAGCGCTCGGCGGGAACCGCGCCAGCCGCCCCCTCAGCGCCGCCACTCCCCCTCCGCCGCGCCGGGCTGTTCCGATGCCGCCGCGGGGCCGGTGAGTCCGCGCCTGGATGCTCATCTCCTTCTCCTCTCTTCCCTCCCGCAGGCGGCGGCGGCGGCAGCGGCTCCGGCTCCCTCTCAGCTCCCGGCCGCCTCCGAAGGGATGCTGGAGAAACTAGAGCTCGAAGATGAAGGTAAAAATTCAAGGAAAGGGGGGGCCCGGGGGCGGGTCGGCGGACACCCACACACCCAGCGAGGTCTGGGCAGCGGGAAGGCAGCGGGGTATCCCCGACGAGGAGCCCGCCCCGGGGAGGGCGTTGCGCCATGCCCGGGCCGGCCGCGGTGCCGCCGGCCTGCCCTGACCGTGTCCTTGCAGGGCGGGTCGCAACCTTCCCCCCCGGCCCGATCCCTCTGCGGTTTTTTTGTGGCTGCAGCCCGGCTCGCACGCCGCCTCGGAGCTGATGGCAGCACATGCCAGCGCCTCCCGGGCTGCGGCCGCTTCGGCGGTGCGTGCCTTTAATCTGCAGTTCCAGTCAGCCAGTCCCTGGCACTGGAGGGAAGACAACCTTCATGGCATCCCCTCCTCCTCCCTTTAAAACACTCGTTCTGCTCGAATACGTCTGCGATACCAAATATAGACTTTGGGAGCGAGGTGCGAGCAGTGATGGAAAGCTTTTTCAACTAAAGCTTCTACTCCTTATGGATATGCATACATCTGTTTAAAGCGGACAGCTGTAAACTAAATTTTCCTTATGTGGCTGCTCTCTTATGTTGTTCTTAGCTGTCCTATTAAGAGCTGCAGTTTTAACAGAGCGTGCTGTTCTTGATAGGGGAACTCCTGGCAAGTTTTTGTATCTTGCAAGCACGAAACTGTGCTGTGGAGAGGCATGAATGTTTTTTCTCGAACTTGCACAAAGCATTCGCTTACCTCTGAAAGATCCGTGTTGAATATCTTGAGCTTTCATTTTCAGAAGGGATTAGGTTAGTGGATGCAAACGTGGACGCATAGCTAATCTTTATGCTCAGTATTGTAAAGTGGCTAAGACTTCATGGGATGTGGGGTTTTTTTGTACTTGGTAACTGCTATTGTAAAATGTAGGACAAATATTTAAGGAAAACTTTCAAAATAGGAGGCTGAGTCATTCTGTGAAAAATATCTAAGCCGGTATGCTAATAAGCCAGCTTCTTGCTTACTAGCATGCTTTCTACAGTTGTGGGACTGGTCTGAAAAAGTAACACCTTTTATTTTAAGCTTTCTGTGTGTGAGAAAAGGAAGCTCTTAACAATTGGATTCTTTAAGCTTTTTATTAGGAGTCCAGACAGAGTTTGAATTGCAATGAAATACTTGTGCCTTTGTGAATCCTGAACATGATTAAATATGAATATTTGGTACAACGGATTTGTTGCTAACTTGCAGATTTGGTTTTTTTCCTCACACTGTTTAAATACTTTTGGTTGGGCCTTCATTTTAGGCTTATGAAGAGTTAGAAAGTTACAGACTTATGTATTTCTTTTTACATAAAGCTTGTTACTGCTAGGTAGGAGATCCTAAAACCTGCTGAATCACTAACAGTTAAGCCATTTTAAAAGCTATTTTAAACATCTTATAAATTTAGATATCTGAAAAGGATGTCTAGGTTAAAAAAACCCACCCTCAGTTTTGAGATGCCTTTGCAACTTTAACAGTGTAACCTAGTATTATTTGGAGTCACTTGATTAGGCTGAATATCTATACATGTCTTGTAAAACACTGCAGTAAGATAACCTGAGTTCTTCAGAAAGTTTGGTATTTTTTAATATTTTTTTTCCTGGTTTTCAAGCTTCTGTTTTGCTTTGTCTCTCAATTCATTTGGCTTTAAAACTAAGACTTTGTCTGTGGGTACTCGAGCTGGGTGGGTTCGAGCAGTTCAGGGATCTGTCAAAAGATAATGCCTAATAGCAAACCTGTGACCAATTTAAAGTAGTATGTGAATTTTGAAAGGAAGCAGTTGCCTTACTAGCCTTTATGCCTGATTTTAAAGCCAAGTGGAAAGGATGTAGAGTGCTGTATGCAGAAGGTAAGATGTAAGTAAAATTAAGAGTGTGAATGTCAGACCAAAACTTACTGTCCAGAATCCTTCTATATGAGGAGGCCTATAGAAAGAGAATCATAGAAAATTGAGATGCAGGTGGAAATGCAGCAGCTTAGTTGCAGTACGTGTTTTATGACCTAAATTTTTGCACTAGTTGCTGTAGTTGTATTTGTGCTAATATTGGGGGTGGGGCAGTAAAATGACATTTGATGGTGTTCACTTTTTTTTTGGTTGGATGGCAAGTAGTAAGTGCTCAGAAGTTGAGAAACTTATTTGAAATCTTGGTAAGGTTTCATCAAGTGGCTGTAGCCACACTGTAACTGATGATCTTTTGTCAAACTTAAAGTCTCTCCACTGATACCTAAAACTGTGAGTTAAATGAGAAATTTGAAACTTGTTTTGAAACTGCTTTTCTGGTTGCCTCTACTTTTGAGTATTTCCTCTAGCTAGCTTTCCAGTTTCTGTATCCATCAACAGTTGCTAACTATCTTGTGTATCAAATTATGCTGTGGTTTTCTTGAAATAGAAAGCTTAATAAAAAGAGCTGAAAAATGAGGCTCAATGTGTGCACTGAATGCCATCCAGTATGTTGAAATGGATTTTTGTTTGTCATTCTCAAAGGTTACACAAATGAGAATTTGAAAGCACAGACGGCATTCATTTAATTTGGATTCTAATTAAGAGGGTTAAATTGAAAAAATAGTACTAGAAAGATTTATAGTCTAAGTAGTACCGTAATGAAATATGCAGAGTCTAGCCTGATGATGTGATTTCTAAATAAAATGGTACTTTCAACTGAAGGGCAATTTTTTTCATTATATGCATTATATACAAAGAATGTACGTAAACTGTTTTGTACATAATTAGTGAGGACGCTATTAGACATGATGTTATTGTTGCAGGTAGAAGTGCTGGTTTATCTTTTTGGTTTAAAACGTCTTTACTTCATATATCTTGCTGGATTCTCTAGGATCAGTGCAGCTTCTTATGGGTTGGTCACTAGTTCTGTCTAGCATTGGCTTAATAATACTGCTCTTGTGATGTGTAAGAGCAAATCTTAGTGAGATGCTGTTCAACAGCATCAACTGCACTACAGCTGAAATAGGATGGGCTGTAGGCTGATGATGTGCCTGGAGAAGAAGGACTGGATAGGCCAGTAGATATTTCTTGTATTTAGGACTCCCTAAAGGACCTTTTTCCTCACAGCAATCGGAGCAGGAAAGTAAAAACTCACATGTAGGAAGTCCAGAGTCTTTTTTTTTTTTTTTTTTAACTGAAGGATGCTCTAGAGTAAAATATTCTGAAGTCATCCTGCTCAGTATTCCTTGGATGGGAATGACCTACCTACATCTCTTGAAAAAGTATGAAAGCTACCTGTTGATGGGTGTGGAGTTTCTCATTGTAGCCTGAAATAGATTAGTGCTGAGAGACCTCTCATGAATGTATATAAATGATCAAAAACTGTTGTCTTTGTACATATTGTGGGTTTGTTTGTTCAGCTCTAGTGTTTGTGCAATCATGTTTCTGTATTAAGGTTATTTTTACTTCTGATCAATGTCAAGAGTAGTTCTGGGTTTTATTTTATGGAGGATACAATGAGCTTGGAAAAGAGCAAGGATAAATTATTCTGAACATCTAATATGAAAAAGGGCTTTAGTTAACGATTTACACTTATAGCTTTAATTTGTTAAGCTGGAATTCCAGAAATGGTTGTGTTCCAATGGCTACCTGTGCTGTGAGAGGAGAAACTGGATTAGAGTAGCAAATGAGTAGCAAATGAGTAGCAAATGCATGCCTGTCAATTGTATTGATTTAATTGGTATAGTTTTAGCATGTTATTTTGGAAACTAGTTTTGTTGCAATGTTGGCTCTCATCCATGTTAATCTCTTCCGTTTGCTCAGCTTGGGTAATAAAGTAGTAGCTACTGAAAGCAGAGTTAACTACTTTTCTGTAGCATCTGCTAACTCAAGGAGTCTTTCCAAGGTATTTTCTGCAGCCAGGGTTAAGTTAATTGCAGGGTTCTCCTATATCTGTGCTCAATTCCTAGCCTGGAAAAAAGAATTCTGCAAAGTGTGTGCAGCAATTGTAGCATCAGTGTCATGGGACTGATGTGCTCGCTCTTGAATGCTCTACTTCTCTGGACTGTTGCACAAAGCAGCATTTAGACATTTATTTGATAAACAGTCTGCATTAGAGTGGAATCTCTCCTAGTAATGCTCTGGCCTTCATCTCACTTTTCCTGTATCATCTATCTCTTCTGTCACATGCTCATTTCTGGCTGTCTCCTGAAATAGACTTTCACCTGAAATAGACTTTCACCAGTAATTGCATCTCCTCTTAACTAATTGTTGTGTCTGGGGTCATTCCTTCCCTGCCCTGCAGATTTTCTTATTGTTTCTTATTAAAAGTAGTTTCTTATTGAGCTCTTCCTGTCTGCCAGCCTCCCGCTGTCAACTGAGTATCTGAATCAAGGTATGAAAACAGGTGTCACTTTGAGGCCAAAAATAGTTAAAAGAAGCTTGTAATAAAATGCATGTTAATGTGTATACTAGATTTTGTTTAGTTCTGAAGGCTGAAGGATCAAATGCTCAGGTTAGGAGACAGTGAAGTTAAGGCATTCTTTCGCAACTGTAATTCATCTCTAATAAACATTCATTATGTGATTGTTAAAACTGATGCTCTCTGGAGTACAGAAACAGCATTTTGCCCACAAGATGTGCTTTCAGATATCAGGGTACATGGTGATAGTGATAGGGGATGTTTTACATGAACTCTTCCACAGCAGATTAGAATCCTAAGTGGACTTGGCAAGAAATTATTAAGCAGAGATGATAATTGGTATTAATAGACTTCCTATGGTCTTGGAGTTTGGGATTATTTTCTCTTCCTGCTTTAGAGTTACTTTGTGATGTGATATAAGAGGCACAATAGCAGATTCTAAAAAAAAAAAAAAAAAAAATCTTAGTGCTTTTTGACCTGGCTATCTGATCTGAAGTAATACTGAACAGTTGCATCTGAAACTATAGACAACCGCTTATTCCACTGCATTTACTCAGCTTGTATTTTTCTGTCATTTTGCAACACAGAGTATCAACAGGATGATGGGCTTTCCTGTGATGTACTTTCCAGAGTTGTTAAAGAATAATATCCAGAGTATTCAAATGTTCAGCTTTATTAGTTTATGCAAGAAATTATGATGAAGTGCCCACCTGTCCTAGACAACCTCATGTCCTTTGTCTGCCAGTTTGCTATATAATAACATCATAGAATTTTTTTTTTTCTTCCTGGAAATTTCCATCTTTGAAGTTGAAAGATGAAAATTATGTGTAAAATGATAGGTAATTGAAAGTATAAAACTTTAATTGAGCAGTGCAAAACAAGCTATTGGGAGTTTTGTTGTCTTAGATGAAGACTGTTTCCACAATCCACACATGCATCTTTACCTTATGCAAGTATTGCACGTGGTTCTTCTTGTCAGCCCAGTGCTCACAATCTCCAAGCAGTCCTAACTGTTCTGCTCCTCCATAAGATACGACGCCCTTATTCTTAACATGGTGTTTAGTCTTACAGTGAGGAAAGTCCTAGTCTTACAATGAGGAAAGCCCTTCCTGTCTTGACTAGGAAATAACCAGCTCATAGCAGCTAAAGCATGCAGTCTTCCTCAGGAAACAAAACTTCTTAAGCCTTACCAATCTTATTTTGTTGTAGTACAGCAAAAGATACAGCCCTGTTACACAGGGCATGCTCTAAAACTCTCTGTCTGGGTCTTGGGCGATGCAGGAGCTTCTTGATGGAAAAGCTTTCATAAAATTTTAATGTGGTCAAAACATGTATTTTCCCTAACTTGTTCTTGGAAACAGTGAAACCATTCTGGCTGAGACTTCCTAGAAAAAAACTATGGAAAAATGCTTACCATGGCAATGAGTCCATGTAATTGTTCTGGCAAAGCTGCAAGCATCTGAAAACAGTTTACAGGAAGTGTTGGGGCTGATTGTGTCCAGGTAGTATTGCACCTGCATGATTTGCAAATGTTATCTTCCAAGTGAAAGCCATTATTGGCCAGCAGCTATCTGTGAGGAATATTCAGTCAACCAGGTGTTCTCCTACACTTGAAAGACATTACTGCTTCAGGTGTATGGTATACATGTTGGTATCTGGTGGCCAATGTGACGTACTGTTTTACAATAACCTTTACTAGCCACTCTTGCTGGTGCTATCACTTTAATCTGCATCAGATGAGGGACAATGTCAGCTCTGCTAATAACTTCCATGCAGAACTTCCTTGATCCAGAAGCTGTTTGGTTTGATAGTGGGCTATCACGGTTGGTAAACAACTGCTTGATATAAGGTCAAAGGCTTTGGACAATATCATCTCAACTTCTAAGTGTTGTGAGAACCCCCTGATTTAGAGGTTGAGTTTACAGCATTGCGTGCTTGAGTAATGATAGACGTGGAAGATGTGACAATATCAGTGTTGCCTTACAGATGACTACAAGATGCTGTTACTTGCCTGTGACTGCTTTGCTGAGCGTTACCAGGATTGAGTAGGCTGACTATAGAGTCCTTTCCTCAAGAAACTTCCTAGGTGTTGGTCTGCAATGTTCTGATAGACCTCTCCAATGCCCTCTCTATACAGGGAGGACAGTATAGATGAAACAATATTATTATCTTGATAGTTTGATAACCTCAGCTGTTAAATTTGGCTGTTGTGGTCAAGTCAGTGGTCTTGGAAAACTTGCTGCCTCGGGGCATGACTGAGTACTAAATGAAGGTGACTTCGTTTAAACTGAAGTAATGCCAATGTGACAAGAATGATAACAGAATATTTGCATAAGTTGTCTCAATCTAGCTGTTTCTAAACAATCATAAGAAATGTTTATGCTTATTAATCATCTACAACAGATGTGACTGTCCTTTAAGATAGGACTTTTTGTAATGTGTACTGTGTTTTCGATAACTTGAGGGTGGATGATCACAGGGCTTTTTCTGTGGAGCCTTTCTTTAAGTCGGGTCACTTGTATCAGCACTGCTTTTTGTTAGGAGCTTGCTCTTTGGGTAGCACTTAAGCTGTCTGCAGTTACTTTATTGATTTGACTATTTGGACTTCCAGAACTTATAACTACACTAGCATTGCACGGGTTTGCGGGGAAGTAGATAAGTCCGAAACGTCTTAAGGAAGGTAGCATTTCCAGCATAAGTACAGAAGTTGATGGTACTGTTTTTCATAACAGTTCTTGCATCTTGAAACAAAATGTACTTCTCCATACTGAGACTGTTTGCCTTTGCTTGCATGTTGTGGTGGGCTTTCCTGTGGCTCTTCTATGAGTAGAGGAGACTAACAAAAGGAAAATCTGGGAGTTTAGGGGAAAATCCTTCTGTGGAAGGGTTGCACCAATGGCTAGGATTAACATATAGCCAAAGCAGTTTAATACAAATACAAGCATAACTACATTAGAGCAAAGTTGAATTTGACTTTTAGGTGTCCAGGTTGGCATCTAGATGGAGCTTTGGAAAGCTTAAATAACGCTATCCTTCTAGGAGTGAACCACATCTAAGAGGTTTTTGAATGTAATGTGGATATCTTCAAGGTAGCTTTTGAATACTGTTTGAATAAATCTAACTTGGTTTTAGATTCATTCCTCCTCTACTGAATTTATATGGATTTTGCTGGTTTTTGTGAACCAGTTTGGTGAATTTGCCAATTTTGACTGTGGCAGAAGTTAAATGGCACGCCTACATTTTGTCTAAAAGTAGTTTTTATATGCTGTAGACCAGTGGTTTTATTTGTGATGTGAAGAGGGCAAAAAAACCTCCAAACAAAAAAACCCGGTGGTGCTCTGTAGGGACATCATATGAGTTCAGAGGAAGATCAGCTTTGCATGTAGTTGCAGTTTATCTGTGGTATAGAGCACGGATCAATAGAACTTCTAAACTAGGATCCAGAAAACTGTATCTGAATATACTGTATTGAATGTGTGTTGGATCTCACCTACTTTAGTTAGGAAACTGCTAATTCTTTTTCTGTATAGCTTCAAGCTACACCTGCCATTAGGTAAATCTCTTTAAGTGGTATATTGAAACAGAACACTTCATAATCTATTGAAGTGTACATACAGATTCATAAACTCTAATAAGAAATAGCAGTAATAGGGAGGGAAGGAGAAGAGATGTGTAAGGGGAGACTAGAGAGAAATGAAAATGTAAATACTGAATTATTAAAAGCTTCAAGTTAAGATGTTGTAAGTTATCATTCAGGATTTGAGACCAACAGTTTATAAGACCTGACAAAACTGTTTCTCTGGCAAATGTAGTCCAAAGTCCTTAAGACTTAAGTCTAAAAATGTATTTCTTCCTTAAAGCATTATATAAATGATGCTTTGAGTTTAGATTGTTAGTCTTCAGTGGAAGATCTCCTAAAGTTTAGATACTTGCCCTGTTCAGTAAGGATACAACCGTGGCTTGTGAAAATACTGTGTACTCGTTTTGAAAACGCTTGTCTTGTAAGTAATACTTTGGTTAAGCTGCTTGTTTAGATTTGATCTTAAACTAATTCCTAAAAGACTTAAATGGCTATCTCTTTTCTAAAGTGTGTGCAAACTGTGTACGTAGTAGGACTTATGCTTGCTTTAAAGAAATAGCAGAAGTTCAAATTGTTTACGAGTCTTCCAGTATAGATACTAAGGATACAGGCTAGCTTACTCTTTCATTAATCGCATACCTTAAACCTTCCTTGAATTCAACTCTTCAGCGTTTGATTGCTGATATTAATATTCAGAGGCTTAATATCATTTTTAGTTTCTTGTGTTTTGTGGCCTGTCTTGCAATCTTGAAGAGCATGCCTGCATTCCAGACAGGCGACATCTTAAATTAGATCTTTGTTTGGGATGCTTAGGGAAAAATCATAGTGCTTGTTGTCAAGGGAAGATCTTGAACATGTTTTAGAATATTCTTCAGGTCAACTTATTCTTTATTGTGGTGAGAATCTTAGAAGCATTATTAGGTTGCAGGCTGAAGTTGCTACCTTTATTCACAAAACCACTGTGAGGTAGCTTTCCTCAAATTACAAATCTTTAACTTTGACCAAAAGTTGATTTAAGTGATAGTGGGCTGTTTCAAAAGAATTCAGTTGGACTTCTGATACTGTTTACCAGTTAGTCCCTAAACAAGGCAGCTCTTGCTTGTAAACAAGCAAGTTTGCCTGCCTGCCTGGACAAGAAACTTCAGAGTTACTATGATTAGCTCTGGAATGTGAAGTTTCTTAAGCTGCTCATCACTTTTTTTTTTTGTCTGCTTCAAGTCTCACAAAATCATTTGTTTATCCACATTGCCAGTGGAGAGCTACAGTAAAATGCAAGTGCTAACTTCTCAGCCCATTTACCAGGACTTACTAGCTCCAAACATGAGAAACAAAATTCAGTGCAGGATTTTGAAGTGTGCTATGAATACAAGGAAGATTGAAACACAATCTGAATCTTTCATTGTTTCAGGCAGCTATTTGTATTAGTTTTCTCTTACAAGCCTTAGCTACTACTGAAGTTTGAAGAAGTGGAGAAATTTAAGCCTCAAAACCAGAAAAGTGGATCTTTTGAAGTATTCTCAGGAACTAATAACCTTTTTTGTTCTTCACTAAAGCAGGATGTGCTCATGCAGTTGCGGACATTTGTCTCATTCCATGTTTAGGACCTTTAAGGAAGGAGACTGTACAACATCCTAAGGTTGCTTTGTTCTATCTAACCAGCTTCTGGAATGCATTAATAGCTCTCTAACAGCTGGGGTGGTTTTTTGTTTGCTTGTTATTTTGTTTAAGCAAACTGTGCCTTTTCTTCCCTACTTCTGCTGTAGCAAATCAAATTAATAACAGGGTAGTTCTTTCTCAGTAGTAGTGATGTTTAGTCACTCCCCTAATTTGCACTCATCCAATTGAGTGTTCCTTTCAGATTCTTGTATTCTCTGAAAGATCATATTAACTCCAAACCACTTATGAATACAGTTTGAAGATATCATGAGGTTTGAAGTCTTGCAACCATTTCTAACTCTTACTGCAAACTCTTTGAAGCACATTCTATTCCTGTTTTGAAGATCACGAAGGAGAATGCTGAATAAAATGAAGCCCCAATCCTCTGAGACTCTCTTGCAATGTTTTCCCTGTGAAATACCAAGCTACTGGCAAAAGCTCTTCCAGAGTGACTTGTAGAAAACTAAAGACATGTAGCATGAACTTGCATGCCATTCTGCACTAGCTGATTTGCATAAGATGGACCTTGCAAATGTTGCAACTTTCAGAAGAGTTTGAACTGGAGTTCATATCTTCTTAAAAACACACAGTTGTCATCCAGTCTTGCAAACCCACTGAAAAACCCAGACATCTTACTAGTTTTGCTGCAGCTGGGATTGCTTGTTATGCAGCTACCTTGTGGTGATTCTATAGTATCTTTTCCACATGTAGTAGTATCCCAGCTTGCTTTGAAATCAGGGTCTCAAGCGTACTGTGATTTTTTTTTTTAAATTTTGTGTCCTCCCTCTTTTTTTCATCCAGTTGATCATTTTATCCTGAGTAAAAACTGATTAGACTGAACTGTTCTTGACACAACCATATTGGCTTTCTTCTTTGCTTTTGATGAGCTTCTTTTGTAGGTGCTTAAAAATACACTGGTTTTAATAACTTGCTTCAATACATACCTAAGAATTATGACTGGTTTTGAATTTGTTTGGCTCTCCTTTTGACTGGTACTGTATCTTCTCCTTCATGAACTTGCAGAGTTCAGGAATGGTTGTTTTTAGGGTGACTCCTGTTTACACGCGTAATAACCTGCTGTCTCTCCATCAAGCAACTCCTTGTGACAAGGGGAGAAAACATCTCAATTACCTTAATGATCTAAAGTGACTGAACAGTTGCACAAACTCTAGAATTCAAAAGACATACTAAAATGTGTGCAAAAAAAAGTGTAGATGCAAGCGATCCTGAATGTTATGTTTGAAAGTGTCTTAAGCAATTATGAATATAATTCTTAAACTGTGTTTTAACACGTGTTATGGTTTCTTTTAGCTTGTCACTGTTATTAGAAATTATTAACCTTTTTATGAAGACTTGAGCAACAAGGCAGTGTGCACTTACTTCTCTATTCATTTTTATTTACCTGTTAACGTACCTATTCTCCCCTCTTATTTTGTGTACCTCTAGACCCTCTTCCTATTTGTAGGGTCAGATACAGTTAGCAGGGTAGAGTTTACTTAATCTGATGATGTCCCTGTGTGCTCACGCTTCTTTTTAAAATCCTATTCTTCCTGTCATATCATGTATTCATGCTGTAATATGTAATTGAATTAATCTTGGATCACTGAAGAAGCTTCTGATACTGATCTCTAGATACACTTCCTATCGCTTCTTTGTATCAGAGTATCTTACATCTGTAAACTTATTATGATCTTTCTTTAGCTGCCAGCTCATGCATTCCTTTAGATTGGGGTGGGAAATGTTCAATCTGCAACATCCATATCATATAGCCTGTGGCTGCATGAATAATGCTACTGTGTAACTTCAATGTGTGGTCTGCCAGGATATTGTAAAGCTCTTTGCAGCTTTCAGAAAGAAAAAAAAAAAATCTTGTCTCTGTCACTACATCCTCTCTCTTTGGTTCCTTGCAGCTTGTGATGGCATAGTCAGCTATTGCTGTCATCGTATTAATTCCTATGTATTAGACTTTAAACCTGTTTGGTTCTTTTTTCCCCTCTAAGTTTGGAAGTAGTCCTTTGCTGCCTTGGTTGCCATCTCTGCAACAAAGTTGTGCTGAGCATGTTCCTAAAACTTAATGGTGATTTATCTCCTGCCACTTAGAGTAGGCATCCTTGTAACTATCTCTTCCCACTTTTTCCATCTTTTTTTACTACTCAGTCTTATCATGTGGTTATTTTGGTGGGGTATTTTTTTTATCTGAGGAAAGTTTCCTCTTCAATAAATATAAATCAAATGATACAGTACAACATCACTTCTTTTTTCTGTGCTTGTCCTTCTTAAACTATGTTAGTGTTCTCCTCCTACCAAGTCTGACATTGATTCAGCTTCTGGTGTCTTGTTTCTTGTCCAGTGTTTTCAGTGTTCTTGGCTCTTTAACAGACAGCTCAGCAGACTGAAAAGTCATGCCCTCTTACTGCATTATTCTGTGATAAAATTGCAGTTCCTTGTTCTTCTCTCCCAGTCCCTCAGTTCCCATGCTTTTCACAGGATATACTATGTACATCTTAATTTGTCTTATGTATCATTCAAACTTATCTAAAAATCTAACAAATTAGTCATATTTCTCTTATAGAAGGTAGGTTGAAGTAAAGCTGTTGCTCATGATCACAGCAACATACTGTACACAGTGTAGTACTGGATTCCTTTTCAGAATCTGTTCCTGTCTGTCCCTTAGCTGAGGAATGCTGATAAAATCCTACTTGAACACTTGATTTCTGGAACGTTGTTCTCGAAACTCCACTTCTTCATTCAGATGCCTCCATTTCCCTTAAAAGTCATGTTTTGGGGCTGTTGGTGAGCTTGTAGAGACATCTGAGGGATAGTTTGTGGTTCTTACTATGTAGTGTCACTGTTGCTCCTGGAATGGATTAATTATATCTATTCTGGATGTTTTTTCAGATATATTAGAAGTATTGTGTTAATGACTTACACTAGAACCACTACCATCTCCTGCATTGCGAAAGTTGTGGGAGAGGTTATCCAGGATATTAAGGAACTCATTCAGTAGGTTCAGACTGGGGGTGAACAGAAACTTTATAGCCAGCTTTGGTGACAACTTTCAGATAAAAACGCAGGCAGAAGAACAATTTACAAGGTTAATGACGTCCTTTACCTATTGTATACTCTGCCAAGGGTTATCTATAACAGTAGGGAGAGAGGGTAACTTGCGCTGGCTTATTTAAGTGATTAGTCACCCTGGTGTCTTCTGGCACCATTTGACATGGCTAGCTGCCACAGCAAGGATGGTGTCCTTGTACTGTGTAACTTCTAGTGTAAGGAAAGGGCAGGAATAATCTGCTTGCCACATGGCTAGATATGGGAGCTGAATAGACCTAAAACTGGCATTATCAGGAAGCCAATAACTTGTGACAAATTGAGCTTTTCCAGCCAACTTGTGGAACAGTTTTGTACAAATCCAGAAGCAGTGTGAGGGAGGGAATGGAACCACACAGCAAGTGCAAAGGGATCAGTGGCTGCTGCTACTATGCTGTACTGCTGCTTGTGCTGCTGTGGAGCCACATCTTTAGACCCGGCCTTTGAAAAGGTAGAGTTATTCTGTATTTGCTGACAAAGGAGTATTGGCTAGCGATGTGAAAAACTTCTCTTTTAAATTGCAGCTTAAGCCAAATATACATGAACAGCTCTCCAATTCCCATTTTCACTGTGCTGTGTGTTTTGAGTTTTTTATTTCTATGTTAACAAAATACTTAATTATTTTACTTGATTAAGTCATATAAGAGAGAATAGTATAGAGTGCTTTTGTTGGTGTAACACCTCTTAGTAAAGTTTATCAGTATAATTATACCAATAAACTTCACTTAATGTATTGCTGTTGGATCAGTTCTGTAGTAAATATTGGGATGAAAAATATCTTTTGTCTCTAACTGTAACATTTTAATTCTCTAGCATCTGAAATGTGATATTCAACATATTACTTGGCTTTTTTAAAATAGGAGTGTGTCTTGCAATAACCTAAAGTACAGATATGTATATGTGCAGTAACTGAAAAAAATGTTTTTCCCAGTAACTAGGTTATTTAGTACACGTGAGAATATCACAAAAGTACATTTCTACTCCCTTCCCCATTTCCTTTTATCCACCACCTGAACTGGCCAAGGGGAGATGGTTATGCTAATAGTAGTCAAGCTGAAGAGTCTAGTGATGGGTGCTGGGAGTGCTTAGCTCCTGCTGCTGTAAGAAAACTCTAAGCTTTTAAAGTTGCACAGTTTTCCCAGACTGATTCTGATTAAAAATCAGGGGGGATGGTGGAATTATTGTGTACATATGTGTCTTCTGTCTTCCTCTGAGTTGTTCACCTAGGTAGGCAGTTAGCTGGGTATATTTTTTACATACTGCTATCAGCTGTTTTTTCCCTGCTTTTTAAAGGGCTTTTAAAATTTGGCAGTTAACTTCATAGTAAACTTAGAAATGTCAGTTATACAAACAGTTGTTTAGGTCCATAAGAAGGGTTGTTTGTGTTCTTCAAATGTTTGAGAATTACTAGAGCTACCAGCCCTCTGTCTAACCATGAGAAGCAGGGGTGTTATAGAGAGCTGCAGTGGCATGATTGTGGTCTGTGGTGGAATTAACTCTTTAAAGCAGATGAGAGAAGATGGTCTCTGTGGAACCCTATGCCTTCCTTTCAAACACTCCTGGAACCACAGACTAAACTTGAAATGTGACTGGATACCAGTGCAGAAATACAAGGAGCGTAATATAGCTAGAATATAAAATATAATAGGAAAGGTCATGATTTTGTATTGTTGAAATTAGGAAGCACGTATGGTCCAGGATCTTGTTGGGCCAGCCCAATATGAATATAGCACAGAAATCCAGCCTGTGGTTTGCAGTAAACGCTTCTGAGGAACTTTGTATATGTTTTTATGTCACAGTACTTGGAAGCTTTTCAATATGTGCTGACCATATGTGTTACTGCATGTTCCTGTTCTCCATCTGCAGGCGCTTCTTTTTTTCTCTTCTTTTTCTTCTTTTGAAGGCCTTGAAATTCTGAGGGGAAAGCTACAGTTTCTGTGTAGTTTTTCATAAATGAAAAGCTTTCATTTGTGAGGAGTATTCAGATGATAGCTCTACCTTAGAGCTCTCTAAATAGACAATTATACTTAGTACCAAGTCCCACTGCAATCTCTGAGTCAGTATCGCTGAATAGTTAATCTGTTAAAAAAAAAAAACTGTGGTGTTTTTGTAAATAATATTTACTGCCTGAAATAAAAAGTTAAAGCATGTCTCATGTTACAGTGAAGGGTGGGAGAAAGGAAGGGAGTAAAAATTATTTGGTCTTAAGTGAATAAGATAGGGGAGTAGAGTGGCAGAAATACAAGTAGATTGACCTTCCACTCTTTAAAGGATCTCTACCTGTAGGAATAAATAAAATGCCAATGCAGAGAGAGAATTTACTCTGTAAAAGGCTGTATGACAAGGCTCTCAACTTCAGGTGTTAAACTGTCGAAAAATCTTGTAATCTTTCAGGTGATTTCTGTTTGTGTTCTATTAAAAATTGCAGAAAACAGCACTGGGAATTTGGATTGGTTTTTTGCCTTCTCCTTTCACTTGGGGAGAGGGAGTGCACATGGAGAATGTCCACTTGCAAAATAACTTTCAGATGAATCTTCAAGAAATAAGCTTTCATGAGTGAACACCCACATGGAAATACACATTCAGCTACTTGTTAGTGGACTCTTCTCCTCTCATGATCCTGCTCTAGAGTAAGATGCCTCTTGCTGGGAATCTGCTCTGTCTGTGAGCCAGCTAACTTCCAGATCATGATCTGTAGAAAGCTGAGGTTTGGCTTGAGGCAGTGTCCTAAGTCTTGGTCTAGACCTAAGCTAAGGTCCAGCAAATGTACTTCACAAGGCTTATCTGCAACTTCCTTTGCCATGCCAGGGCAATTGTAATCATCTCATGCCTTTCTGTCTTCCCACTCCTTGCAAGAGTTGTTGCAGAAGCAGTATGAGAAAGGCATGCATCGGGCATCTGACCAAGGGAGAAGGAATACAATTGACAGGAATGTCAAGAACAGATGGTGCTTAGCACAGTTGCAGCTCCAGTTCAGCTTCTGAGGAGGAGGACGACTGACTTGAGAAGTCCCTGATCTAAGAATTTGGGCTGTAGCATGTAGTCCTTCTCCTCTGTGGCCCATCAGTGTGACACAGCTTAGGACATCTTAAGCATTACATTAGTGCAACTGGGGCTTCTGCAAATGAGGCTTCTTATGCAAATCTAATTTTGGATAACTCAGTCACTTCCTCAAGCAGAAGCAGAGATTTTATGTCACCTCTTGTTCGTGTAGTACACCATTGTCATATCAACATCTGAACATGTTACTGACTTTATGGTGAAAGAATGGCCAGTATATGTTCATAGCTCCTGCATGTTGGGCAGATTGATCTCCTATGCAGATCAGATGTGACATGCAGAGACCGAGTGAGATTTTAAGTCAAGCTGAAGGATATGTGTTCTTGTCCATCCAAAGGCAGTACTGCTTTGCAGGTACTCAATAAGACTGCAGAAGCTTAATAGTAACCAGAAAGGATGAGGATTTATCAGAAAAACAAATAAGGCTGGAACTAGAAAATAAATGGGTAATAGAGTAAAAATATCCTAATGGAGATTAGGATGTTTATATTTGATTATTTGTATTTGCAGCACAGTGGTGGTTGGATACAACCAAAAGCAGTAAGTTTGTCCTCTGGAAGGAACTGTAAAGACGACTATGCTCTGTCCACTTGTGCTGTGGAGGGAAGATGGGTGTGAGTGCACCCCTATGATGTGCTAAGCCTTCAGCTTGAGAGGCCTCTTCTCCTTTGAGCAGCTGTGTATACATAATGCACATACAATACCTGTACAAAGAGTTGGGCTACAGCATCTGTTTAGTAATCCCAAGTAGCTGAAGGTGTTAGGAGGTCTTAAATATCCTTTCCAACAGACAGTTGATGAAGTCATGTAGGACATGTGAGTTAAATCAGTGCTGCTTATGTTCTGCATGTTTAGCTAGTAACTAATAAAGTGGTGCATTATACTTATTTATAGTATAAGGATATTCTATAGAAATAAACCTCAGTTCCAGCTGGACAACTAGATCCTTGTTCAGATCCTGCTAGATTTTCGTAGCTATTTATATGGGTGTTAAACAGTGCTCACAAGATAGCTATCTCATGCTTCTGAGTATTTTTATTTGTAACTTTCCAGTGTCAGTTTGGGAAGCAGCTGCTTTGTGGTGCCTCCTCTGAGTTGGAAGACGATGTAGGGTGAGATAGCATCTATCTCAACAAAGTGGGTGAGGGCTGTTGAGGTCCGGTTGAAGTTGCGTTTGGAGAGTGGGAGTGTATGGTGAGAGGAGGGTTTATATTAAAGGCACGCCTTCACTGTGCTGGTCAATACAGAGTTCTTAACTGTGGCTGCCATTAACAGCCTTACTTGATTAAATCTGGCAACATGTCCCACTTCACAGTTACTGCGCTTGCTATTGTGATACATTAAATTTGCGTAATTGTTGGTAAGTTGTATTGAGCAATGATGTCCTCTGCTAAGAGTGTACATTTTTTTCAGCTAAAAATAGTTGGTTGTGTTGTAGTTTATCAACTATTTGAGGTATTCCTGTGCTTGTTTCTACCTGTAGTATACTTAATTGTACATAAAGTCACATTGTTAAGGCTACAGAATCAATAGGAAGTACAGATCAGAACTAGAATAGTAATAACTTCCCTGGGTACATATGCTTGTAGTAGTTTTGGGGTACTTGGTAAAGGTTTTGGAGAACCCCCGTTTCAGTTGGTGTGGGGAATGGACTTGGTTTGCAGGCAATTCAGAACTGTTGGACCACTGTCTTGCTTGCTGCAGCAATAGGAATATATCTAATGAAAGAGGCAGGGGACTAAAATTGGAAGAAATTAGTTTCGTCCTGTTCTGTAGGCTGACTTGCAGTTTTTCTAATGCTGGGGAAAGACATGACAGTGCAGTGTCTCTCTAATGGTTACTGATCATGTTAGCAGCCAGTCTTATTTACTGGTGATTTGACTTACCATTTCAAGTGCAGTTCTCGTGTACTGTCCCATGGAAAAAGTTGAGCTTAAAGTAAATAAGGACTCTGATACTGCACAGAAGGACTGCATTTATGATCATAGAAGCAACCTTAACTTCCTAAAGACAGGGTTCTTGGTATGTCATCTAAATGTTCTTATAATATTGTTTTGAATGCTTCATTTCTCATCCCCTCCCTGCTTCTAGTTAGTGTATTTAAAAAACCAACAACAAAACAAAACCAAAAAACGCAACAAAAAACCCCCAACAACTCACTCTGTTGCAGGGTCATTAAATTCATTTTGTACAGACAGTAGCTGTTTATGCTATTGCAGAAGTCAGAGGATGATAAGATGTTAGTATATTATGGAGTTATATAAAGGTTTCTCTGTCCCAAACTACCCTTTTTAACCTCTTCTATACATGCCCTTGATGAGTCAGTACCAGTTCCCCTGTGGGATCATCTCATAAAGGTTGCTTCCCACCAGCATTGTCCAAGTCTGTCTGCCTAGTCCTTTCCCTATCAGTTTGCTCACGTGGTTTCTTAATCTCTTATCAATTTTTCCTAGCTCCTGCTATTTTCACTTCTGGTCCTGGCCTTTATAGGAACATAAATCCAACAAATTATTTCCTTTTTTTCTTCTGTTTCCTCCCAGTTGGACACTCTCTTCTGTATTCCTATGGAACTTCTATTTCACATTGCTTGTGTTTCAGTGGGGAAAAGGCTCTTTAATTTTTATTATTTTTTTCTTTTTTTAAAGAGTAATGAGAGTTGGAGATTAAGGACTTGCTTAGTACGTAGAAGAGACTGCCTGTATCCTAGAGTAGCCACTTGCAGGGGACATCCAGCTTTGATTCTGTAGAATTGGACTAAAGAAGCTGTGCTGAGCTGCTCTGTGGAAGTGACAAATAATTTGTCCAGTGATAGATGACTGGTTTTGAGCAAATCTAGCAAACAAGGATTTTGAGGTTTTTTTAGCTTCCTAATATGAAGTTCTTCAATGATCAGTAGGCATTTCAAGGTTTTTTGTTTGTTTGCTTTTTTTCTCCACTCTTCAAAAGTTTAACATATGACCAAGTTTCTGTGCATTATTACAGGGTCTAAGGGGTGCATATCTGATGGAGGGGTTAACCTTGACCAAGTTCTAGGTACCTGCTGTAAAGAATGGAGGGCCAAACTGCTTTAAAAAAAAAAGTTAACATACCTGAGCAGATCTGAAGAATGTATGCATATGCATCTAAACTCTGACAAACGCAAAGTAAATTTAAGGTAATATGGACTGGATTGCATGTCCTTACTACAGACATGCCACACTAAAACTGTTCCTGCCAAGTGGATCCTGTTTTTATAAATAAAGTGTTGGATTCGTGATGCTGTATGTGAAGTAGCCTGAAGAGAATGCAACTGATGACATAACTTGCCTGCTACGTCTTTAGAAAATACTAAATTACTATGTGAAAAGTGGACTGGACAGAGATGAGATTGGAGAAATATTAATTTAAGGAGCTTGAGTTAGTCAAGCCTGACACTATGTAAGTTTCAAACTGGCTTCCTCTGTACATAACTAGAGTTCAGATGCATATTCCAATAGTTTGCTGTTAAAAAACAAGATTTTTTTTTTTTAATATAAATCTTCAGTATGGAAGTCCTTTCTCATCAAGGAAGAACAATGCATTTTGTCTTTTGTATTTAATTTGAAAGGAAAGATGAGTCTGAAATGCAAAGTGCAAAACTATGACTGTCTGTCTGGATCTGAAAGTGTGAATTTGGGTTTTGCTTTATAGCTGTCCTTCTGCAGTGGTGTTCAGTTGATTTGGCATGTTTTTTACTTTTTTAAAGGTTACTTAAATAAAACAACATAATGTTTTTACTTACAGCACTTGAAGAATCGGAAAGTGACATTTATGTGCGATTCATGAGGTCACACAAGTGTTATGACATTGTTCCAACAAGCTCTAAGCTTGTTGTTTTCGACACTACGCTACAAGTGAGTATTCTCCTTTCAGTCTGCCTTTGCTTGCAGTTCATTTTTTTTTTTTTGAAATGAGTGTTTCCTGAGTGTTAAATGAAATTTGATCTCTTGAAGATAAATTCCCCCGTAATGCTATGCTTTGACCGTACAAAACCGAATCGTTTCGACTGTATCTTTCATGTTATACTAGAGGAGGAGCTGGGGGAAGACTTCCTAGCAGAACAGAAAAGAGAAGATATAATTTGTTTTGCAGTTGGAATCACTATCTAAAAAACTTTCAGGCAAGCCCAAACTTGTATTGGCTTCTTCATGGCTATCAGAATTTACATAAAGAGCTTTTATTTAAAGGTCCCTGTGCAATAGCTAAAGAGTACCCAGGTGTTTTGAGCCTGGTCCTGCTATATTGGTAAGGCAATTTAGGACTAAAATGGATGGCCTAATTATGCAAATTATTACATTCTCCAGAAAATTTTTGTTTTCAGTTTCTCATTTTGCTTTTAATCAGTAAATCATCTGCTAGACTCTTGGCTCTGTCTGAAGAATTTGTTTGCCAAAAGAAGGCATTAACTGCCTGCTATAGAAACAGACTAATCTGTTCTGCGCTGTGGTAGAAAGCTGTGGCTTTCTTTTTGTTTCCTGGATTTTGCAATTGGTGTTTTTTGGCTTGCTTTGGGTTTTGTTTGTTTCAGCGTGTTTTTCTTTTTAAAGATGCTCCAATTCTGGCTTAACTAAGCCCGTTAAGTAATTTTGGTCTGGAATGTACTGCTCAATTAGACTTCAGCTTTCCACAGTCAGAGGCAACCATGTAATAAATTCTTAGTCCCAAAATGTTCACAGAACCATCTTGCATATCAGATAATCATATATAATGCTAGACTGAGTGCTATGTTATAAAAGGTGGAAAGCCTACATTGTACAACAAGGCAAAGTAATGGGGTGAATCAATAGTACTGCGCACACATTAGTCTATTTGTACAATGACCCGCAGCATCCTTCTTGAGTTCTGCAGCATGGCTACAAGCACTGGAGCTTCAGTTACTGCTCAGTACAAAAAAAAAAACCCAACTTCAGCACTGGACTTTGTCAATTATCCAGGCATCTCGCTAGGGAGGGAGTTTCCTTCACCTCTTGGCTCTATTTAGGCACTGAGCACACTGAGGCTTCAATGTATTGCCTCTGATACCTTGGCTGAGTCCTTAAAGGTAAGTATCCTATCCAGTACTAGTATTATGTTAAAACTTGAGCACGGCATCAACACAGACGTCAGTCCTACAGAGTTTAAATGTTCCCATTGTTGATTTTCTTTGTATATTCCACTTCTTGACTGTTTTGATATAGTCTTTCAACTGCATCTGCTCTTGCATTTCACCAGTCACATGGACTCTGTGCAAGCACTGTAAGCTCTAATGAAGAGTAACTGTTACATTTAGATATAATACTAATGAATACTTTTTGCCACATTCCTTTTCAGAGATTTCTCTCTCTGTCTCTCAGAAGCTTGCTTCTTTGGGAGGTTGATTGTGTTGACTTTTTCACCATCTCAGAGGGAAAAAGTTCTGCAGTTTTTCCTTTCTTCTGCCCAAAGGAGAGAATGACTGTCAACTCTGGACTAAAGAATTCAGACTCCTTTGACCTGAAAGGTCAAATTTTGGGATGGTAGCGTTTACTGTCACTCTTTCAGCTCTTCTCAAAGACTATTAGCTTCCTTTTGATTGCAGGGAATATTTATTCTCACACTATGAGATAATCTGTTGGGCGTTGGTACCTGCAGCTTGTTGGCATGACCCACAACCTGTTGAGTTCTCAGCTGTCAGTGGTCACCTCGGTCAAAGGCTTGAGCTCGGTCATTGATGCAATTGGAAAGATGAATTTTTCTTTATTCCATGAACCAGTTAATCTTGGGGCCATTGGGGTGGGTCACCCATTCCTTTTGGATTCCCCAGATCTCTTGATGAATTACATGAAATCATACCAGATACCAGTTTTCATTGCTGGAGCTGTGTTGAGATAATGCTATTAATGTAAAGAAGTTACAGTTTCATTTCCAGTTGGTGACCCAGTGTGAGGTAATACTTGGAGAAGCAGAGTGTGAGTGAATGAACCTTGTGAATTTTCACCATAAAGGAAAACAGGTAACTTAATGGTAATGGAAAAAGTTTCACCAACAGTCCACCAAATTCCCTGTCTTATTTAGGATCCCTAATGATGGCCATGGATTACAACTGGAGAAGAACAAGGCATGCCTTGGTCTGTGATCATGGGGTCATATTCTCAGTCTGCTTCTTACAGGTATTTTAAAGCAGTGGTAATAGAAGGGGAGTCTGTAGTTATTCAGACTCTTAATATATGACGGATGTGAACCATATCTTGAATCTGGATTACTGGTGAAGAGCTTTTTTTCTCCGAACAGCATTTTTTTTGGACTTTGCACCGTTACATTTAATCCCAGTTGCATTACTCTTAATTTATAAGGTCATAATATCGTAAAGCAGTAGTCCTCTTCCAGCATTGGCACTGTCTTCCAGCTTCGCAGGTTTTGCAAAACTAGTAAATTACAGGGTTATTTAAGAAAACATTAAACAGGTTGATTTGAGTGCTCATCCTGGGCTACACTACTAGGAGGTCTTCTAAATATTTCTCTTCAGTATTTCCCTTTGTAGTTCTTTACATAGCACCTTGTATTAGTGTTCCATCTTCAGTATCTTCAAAACACATTATATTTCTTCAGCTTGATCAGTGTGGCTGGTGCACATACATGTGTCTGGAATATAAAAATAGAATAGCTTTTTTAAAAAAAAACAGCTAAGTACGTACATGGTGGAGAATGTACCTAATAAGGGTAGTCAAACAATAACTTCTAAAATGTTCTTTGTGCTTTCATTTTTAATATATACGTTATTTATTTTCCAGTACCTCAGGACTTTGTATCAGTTCTTACTTTGAAAATATAGTATGCAGCTTTGAAACATTCAGTGTCCATGAATCCTCTCAAACTGAGAGGATTTTGCAGATATTTGTCTTTCCTGGATCTGTTTCACCCATACCCAAATCAATGTTTCTCCTAATTAAAAAAACCCAAACAAACAAAAAGCCTGGTGCCTTGAAAAAATTCTCCAAAGATTTGAGTTCAGGTTTTTAAAAATGCTAGAGCTAATATATAATGTTAGGGATTATACAAGAGCTCACTTTTTGCCTCTGTTAGTATAAGCTAGTGGCAATCAATGGAAGAAGAAGAAAAAATGGAGCTGCGTTGTGTTCTAATGGCATCCGTTGAAAGATTCTGCTGTTGGATTTTTATTTGACTGCAGTATTCCATCTCCCTCTACTGGTCAGCAATCTCAGCACACATCACATTTTTCTACTCTGGAAACTTACTCATGAGATACTGTGGAAAGTATTCTAAAACTGTTGTTAGCTGTGGGAAGACTGGAGATGTTAACTTATATAATGTGGCACAAGTCATACTGCTGAAGCAACATCTAGTCATAAAAGTAAACGTTCAGCCTCAATGTCTTTGAGGGATTTAGTGTAAAGATTTGTAAGGAATCTTGTTTTAACCCTAAATAAGAGAGAAGATAGTACGGTGCCATTATATTGCAAACAGAAAGAAGGCCTTAAATAGCAGAAATAGTAGCTAATAAAGAGCAGGGATGGGCCAACAGTCTCTTCAGTCCTGCTTATTTGTCAGTCAGAAGGCATTGGGACCTCTCGATTCTAGCAGCTACCAAACATCTTGCTGCTTCTAGTGCTCGCACACCAGTCTGGTCTTGCATGTCAAGAATACGCCTGTGCAACTGGCACTTATGCTTGGCTGTTGTAAAGGCAGTGGTATATCTCACGCACTTCCATTGGGCATCAGATCATATGGTAAGGGAGAACTGTGCTGTGCTTCAGCTGAAGAATGTGTCACTTGGCACAGACTTGAGCAACATCTATACTAAATAAATTAAATGTACTGAGCCAAGGTCTCTTTACCTGCCTGAGGCCAGCTGGCACAGCTCAGTTTGCCATAGTATAGCTTAGCTTATATTTCCCTCAAAACAGAGTATCTGCATCTAGTCTGCCTACCTGAAATGGTCCCTAGCCTGTAGTGAACCCTGAGAAGTAGCAGATACGGTCTGGGAGAGTGCTAGCTGGCACAGTTCTCTTGATGTAGACTGACAGTGGACTGTTCTTTCACCCTTTTAGTTTACTAATACAGATGTAGCCTGTAAGTATTTGCTCCTCAAAGATTTATAGAATCATATTGAACTGCACATCAGTGCTGTGGCTTTCCCCTGCCTGTGACCCATGAATGCTCCTTGTTTGTGACAAGCTCCAGCCTTTTGCTTTTCCCAGAGAAGATGCTATCTTTGCTTGACGTACATTAAAGAAACTTCTTAAAGTCTGATCTGACCAGGAAGAGAGTCAAGAGACAATTAGATGTTATGAGCTATGCTGTGAAGTTTGGAAATTTGACTCTGTGGATGGTGGGGAAACTAGGCAAGTTGCAACAGTGTGCAGCTCGCAGTGGATAAACTGTCTTTATAGTCTCTTGCACATCTCCCAAGATGCAAACAATAGGAGAACAAACACTTCACAGCCCCTTTGAGGGGGTTAGGAGGGTTGTCTCCTGAAGGGCTGCTCTGTGAATGAGCATTCGCTTACTGTTCTTCATTCTAATTATTCAATAAATGGATCTGGATTATCTTTATAATAGACTCCAGGAAGACACTGAGCTGAATGCAGATTTACTGATTACCAGCTTGTGTCTTCAGCACAGTATTTGAGTACTCTACAAGTGTTAATGCATTTAATGTGGCAATGATCTAGGGAAATAAGGTGACATCCAGATTTGCCTTTACTTTCTGTTTGTTGGTTTTAAATTGTGTCAGTGTATGAACCTGGTACAGCAATCTGATCTTTTTTCCTTTGAAACTGATATTAATGCTTTGAAGGAAAACAGGAATTTTAGTAATTCCTCTATGCAATTCAAATATCAACAAAATATAGCACTCTGCTCACATTCCCTTAGTTGGATTACTTTTCTCTAGTAGTACTACTAACATCATCTACTAATGTGATTTCAGTTTCCTTGTTACTGCATACATTTGACTTTGTGATGTTTTCTTTAGAGACCAATGCATTTTCCCTCCCAACCTGAACTCTCTTTGAATTTTTAAAGGAAATGGCTCTTACCTAGCTTATAGCAGTCTCTGAAGCTTAGCTCTATAAGCTTACTTAAGGCCAGATTTTTGTCTGGCCTTCAAAGAAATTTATGACTTAACTTGTTTTGACTTTGCCTAGCCTACATAAAGATGAGAAGGATTAGCTTATTTTGCAGTGCAGGGAAATTAACCCTCCAAGAGGAATGTGAAAGGTAAGGATAAGACAGGGACTCCTCTGCTCCGTATCAAGCAGCAATCTGCAGTCCCAAGGATGGTATGTTTGCAAATGTAGTGGCTGTGTCTTGTGAAGTTTGTATAAGCTCTTGTGGGGTGAAAAACTCTATCTAACTTTTGGCTAAATTAAATTTACTTTTGACAGTTAAGAATATATGTTTTAATACAAAAACATATGTAGCTTTTGCTTACCATGATCTTGAAGCTGTTTTTAAAGTATTTGTCCAGCACTTCTTCATAAGCTAATAAAAATCATGTTTTTGTGGAAACAGTCATCAAAATAAGCTTTCAGAATCCTAAAGACTCTTTACTTTTATATCCTGAAGAAATCTGGGACAATTTTGTGACTTGAAAGTTAGAGTATTTAACCATTCTGTTTAATGAAATTATCTAAGTTGGTAATGGATCAGATGTTATCACCAATGTAGGCTTTTGTCAGTAACTGTCACACGCTAGTAAGAACTCAAATACTTATTTTTCTACCACATAACTAGAAAAATAGTTGGAACAATCTTCTGAAAACTTCTTTAGTAGTTTAACAAGCTGGAAGTAAATATAACTTCTGCAGAGCATGCAATGGATTCCATTTTAGAAGAGTGGGAGATGATTTGTATTTCTCTTCCTTGTGCTGACTCCATTCAGTAAATGGATTTATTATTCTTGTTCCCTCCAGGTCATTCTTGACTGGGGTGTTGCCTCTCTCCAAGGTAATGAGATAGACCAGACTTCCAGGACGAATGTTGTAGAATATTTTGCTTCCGGAAACGCACAGCAGACTCTGGGTCTGCTGTCACAACAGGGTTCTCACAGCTTTACAAAAGGATTGACTGTCTGTTCCTTAATTGGCTTTGAGGTTTTTCCTCGTCGAAGTTGCTAAATTTAAACTAATATACTGTCTGCATCTCTGAGGATTGTGAACACCCCTCCTTGCTTACCCGTCCCACAGAACTGTACGAGAATAATGTAATTTAGCTTCTAACTGGCATATGGGCTGAGGCAGTTGAGCAGGCCACATAAAAGCTCCCTTCATTGAGATCAGGCTGGAATCAGTAGCATAATACGGGAAGACTCTTGTGGGTTTTTTAGAGCTGCTCCTGTTGCTTGTGCACAAGCATAGGAGCTTAATTCCTGCAGCTCTCAAAACCAATAGGAAGCATTCATTCCTGGATCTTGGAGGAAGATAATACAAGTTCATTGTACCAATTAAGCAGAAATTTTTTGGTCTACACAGAGTGTAGGTAAGATGTCTGTGCTTGGCTGAGTGAAAGTCATGCATCATTCTTCTTGCCTTCCTGGCCCCACCATCACTTTTTCTGGTAAGATCTTAATCTGTGAAATAACTTCTGTGCCTGTCCCAGTGACTCTGCGTATGAGGCTTGCCTGATGTCTTACTCTTAGCCCATTGTGGCATGAAATCTAGCAGCAGAAATTCTGGTTTGAAGTGATTTCTTCCCCCTCAGAAAACAGAGCTGTGCTGCTTTTTTTTTTTTTTGGTACTAGAATGCTTAGGCTCCCCTCAAACAGGAGGTGGAAGTAAGTATCAGCAGAATACCTTATTGAGATGGAATGACAGCGTTGACTGTAATCATGGACAGGCGGCTATCTAGAAGAGGTCCTGATTAAATCGGCACGTGTGGTGTTAGAGGGAGGAGAGCCCTTAATTGCCAGCTACAATATGGGCAATTGACACAGAGTATCATTTAAGGTCTGGGTTTGGTGTCTTCAGTTGGATTGGGACCTCCTGAAAAGGTCCTGTGGATGTGGTGTGGGGAAGACTTCTGCATGTGGACATAGTACTTTCTCCCTGGGGAGAAATCTAGAACATGTGCCTGCATACTTTAACTTGAGGATAAGACAGTACGTGTTATTTCTGGGGTTTGGTTTGGGTCTGAAGGGTATTACTCCATCAGGTCTTAAATTTTAATAAGCAAACTATGGCCATTAGTAGTACATCATCTACCAGGAATGTTCCCTTTCCATCTCCTCTGAATGGAGAAGAGAACTGAATTTTTATCTGGCTTCATGTAAGCTTTCCAAAATTCAACATGAGCTAGAGGAGCTGCTTGTGGATGTTTGTTGGTTGGGGTTTTTCAGATGTTAAAGCAAATATAGCCTCTCAGTTAATAACAGGTTTATCCAATTTTTCTCTACTCAAGGGTGTGATAAGGTAAAGGAGGAAACTCTTCAAGACCTGCTTGGCCCTTGCCCTAGGCAAAAGTCTTTATTGTTAAGTCCTTAAGTAGCCTTTTTTTGTTTTAAAGGCATAGTCCTTCAAGGAGGAAATACTTCTACCAAATTCATAGACCAAAGAAGAAAATAATTGGGAAATAAATTTGAATGCAAAAGTCATCACGCTGAGATGGTTGGTTATAGTCTTGCATACTGGTTTAGTCCCTCCAGACAAGCCAATTTATAAAAACACTGAACCATATATATGTACTACAAAAGAGGTTTTTAACTTTTCAAAATAGCTCCTTTACAGGACTGTAGTTTTCTGTAACTTAAAAAGATGTCTGGATTAGACATTACAGCTTTATTTGAAGAAAAGAAAAAAAAAAAAAAAAAGGAATTGCAAGTTAATGTTTAATATCCTTTCCAATGTTTTGTTGGCCACTTTTTGGGAAACATAAAGACAAAGCAATTAATGATCCCCTAAAAAAAGAGAGCAATTCCTGTGAGAACTTTTAACTATTTCCTTAGAGTGGGTGTCATCCCTACATTACAAGTTGGGAGAAGTGTTTTTCAGTTTCCTCTTGACCACTTGGAAAGCTGATGTGGAGATTCTCTGGAAAATTGGTCCACCTCCCTGAAATTTCTTTTCTTCAGATCTTGCATTTGGGAAGAATTACCTTCTCCTCAATTGAAGGTGTTTAAATGCCATTGCCATCTGGGTGTAATTGCTTCAAAGCAAAAGTGCATGACATATTTGGAGAATATTTAGCTTGTACTGCTTTTGTATTATCAGGGTGATGATCATGGCATCTGGGGGTGAATGCTGGAGTCCTTCATTCCAATTTAGTTCACAAAAATTTTCAGGTCACAGAAATAAATCCTTTGAAGATGATGCTGACAGTGTGGAAGAGGAAGGTTGCCCAAAGAGCTTTCTCTGGCAAAGTTGTATTTTCAACTTAGTATTGTGTCTTTTCTATGTTGCCAAATACTGTTCAGGTGAAAATTGGGTGGTTAGCCTTCTCCAGCGGACCGTATTGCATTGCCGGGGATCTGAAGACTTTCAGTAGAAGCTGAGAGTGCATAAGGGGGAAAAAGACAGACAGTGTGAGCACCTCCAGTCATTGTTGAAGATTATTTTTCAGATAAGAAAAGATTATAACTTGCTGGACCTGAGAGTGGGCTTGCACCCTATTTGACACTGTGTTAGTATGACTCCAGTAGTTAGTTACCTTGTTTTGCCTCTTCGCTGGCTGCGTTGTCAAACAAGTACACAAAAACAGTAATGAATTCCTTGTATGAGATCTGCCTTACAGCCTCTGATACAGAAGAAGCACTATCTGAAATCCTAGTGATGTGAGGGAGTAGCAGGGGAGACATGTTATAAACCTGTCTTATTGCAGCTAGATCATCAGGCTTGCCTCTCCCTCATACGCAGTAGTTGGGACTCTTCATTTTTTTTCCTCTCTTAGAGATCTGCCAAGATTTGGGCAGCCAGAGAACTTGCCATGCTACTTAAAGAAATATAGTCCTGTTTATGTTGGGCTACAGACTGTTGCCCCATTTCTCATGTTTTCACATCAAAAGCATTTGAGAGTCAGTCAGCTCATAAACACATTTAGACCAAGGGAGTAAAGTGTAGGTTGCCCAGTTTTTATGTAGTACAAAGGTCACAGCAGAGGCCTGATGGTTTTCCTGTTACAACAAAGACCGGTTGTACTACTCTTGGTCTTCTTACTTGGTAAGAACTATTGAAATGCAAGATGTTTAGCCTCTAAGAGAGAAGTCTCAGGGTAACTTTTTCTTGTGCCTTCTTACTCTAACAGTGAGAACAAAGACTCTATTCTAGAATAACTTTGTCATATTTGCTCATTTTGTGAAGATATATATGCTGCTATCCCTTGAAAATGGAAAACTTCTTCCCCTTTACAAGGGACCCGTTGAGAAGGCACTCCATGCCTTGCTGTTTTGTACTTAGAGCATGTGAGTATATGGGTATATGAGTTTCACCTTCTACAATACTTCTTCAGCTGTTCTTATCCAATTTTCTAAGACTGAATGCCTTCCTCTTGCAAACTTCTTTCAACTAAGTATCCAACTTCATATTTTGTTATGCTAGGAAGGGTTACTGTTTCTCGGTGATTGCCTGAAAGATTTGGTTTTGATACTGTGGTCCACATGTGAATTTTTGGAGGCTTGTGTTCCCTCTAAGTTTTGTAGCCCTTAAAAATCATCATGAGACAAGACTGGGAATTTGTCAACTTACCTAGTGAAAATGACAATGAATGTTCTAGCTCACCTTTGAGCATCTATCCATCAGGAATCAGAGATAAGTGTCAAGGATCAGCTGGGTCTGGTACTGCTTTTATGGGAGCTCTGTGCCAAAAAATAAAAGGAGCTTCTTCCTTCCTATTCTGATCTGATAAAATAGACATTTCTTGGGGTTACATTAGGGGCTTTTCAGGCAAATAAAGCTAATGCCCTGGTGTTGGTTTATACAGTGAAAGATGAGGCAGGAGAGGTACACATTTATCATCTTGCCTTTGGATGGCAGCCATACCACAGAAGTTCTGTCAGATCTTTTAACGTTGTCCACGCTACTAGTCTTTTGCATCATCCTCTTGCTTGCTACTGGCATATCTGAAGGTGTTCCATAACTATGTTTCTTACTTTTGTTGCCTTCCAGCTTTTCCAAGTTAACTTTGGCATTGAGACAGTGGTGCTGAGTGCCTTGTGTTTCAGCACAGTAGCAATCTCTACTCTCCTCAGCACTGATGCTTTAGCACCAGACACTGATTGCAACAGTAGCAGTCACCCTCCTTACCCTATGGGACAGTCGTGGAAGACAAGTTTGAAACCCACTGGTCACTTACGCTTGTAGTTATAGTTTTCATAACATAGGGTTAGGTAAAACAAGATAAAAGTGTGTGTGTGCACACGCTGAATTTCTGGAAACAAGCTCATCCTCAGTTTTCTTTTCAGATGCTTCCCTCATTCACAGATGTTTACTTGAGAGAGCATTTCTGCATGGGCTTGTAAGATTGCTGGTCTGGTATATCATAATGAGGAGTGTCCCTTTCAGTATTTCCCATCAGTGAAGGAAAAACTTTTCCTGTAGTCTGGTGAAATCTTCTGTCTGCTACCACCCTTCCTGGTGTCACTGCCTCCAAAATCAAGCTATTTTGGAGCTCACTAACAGTAAGGAATAAGGTTTTCCAAATATTCTACTACCTGAAAAACAGGACTTCATATGTATGGGTCTAACTCAATCTTTTTTGGTAATGACTCTTATATTAGAAGAGGCTGTGTCCTCCTTACAACTTACAGTGGAAATATTTAAATTGTCTGCAGAAGCGATGACTTCTAGACATTCTGTCTAACCTAAATTAGTCTGTTCTTTTATTCAGCATATTCACAGTTGGTGTAATGAGTTCCTGTAGTAACAAAACCTTGTTCCTGTTCTGCTCACTGTAGTGTAATAGTATGTATTGTTGAGGTGATCTATTATACATGTAGGATTTCAGTCACTGTGTTCCTTTGCTATAATATGACCCTTCTACTTAAGGGGCAGGATGTTGGAGAAGAAAAGTAGCCACATAAAGTAGGATTTCTCATCTAATTGTAAATGTCTAGACATCTTATAGTCAGTGAGGGGGGAAATGGCATCTGTAGGATACAACTTTAATCTCTGTCTAAGGCTGTTGAGTCATGCCACAGAAATGACTGCTTCCCCTGGTTGGCTATGAAGAGATGCAGTGAATATGCAAGGTCAGCATATATATCAGAACCTCTAAATTTGGGCAGATAAATCCCATTTTCAATGATTCACTGTGTTTGTAAGGACCACTACATGGTTAATAAGAACAAAAGTGCTTTGTTTAAGGAATGTTTGTACATGGTGTTGAACAGCAATAATCTATGGGATCTGGCTGACAAACAATGGTTTTGTGAAGGTCAGGCCAGTCCAACACTCAAGATCAGAGAAAGAGCAGCGCTGGTGGGGTTGAGAATTAACATTGTTGGAGGCCCAAAGATGGGACATGGTAGAGATCTTCAAAGGCTACAAACTATATATAATCTGAAAGGAAGGTCCTTGTGGGTATTTTCTGCATGAACATCACTGAAACATCTAAATGTGCTGGACGGAAGCCCAGCTCCACACCCCAGTGCTTTGGCTGGCCACCAAGCAGTACTTTGGGCAACTGAAATCAGTAAACCACAGAAACTAAAGGAAAGTGTGAGTGGATGAGTGTATGTTTGTGCTTGCAAGCAGTTTTAGCAAATAAGAATGAAGTTGTTTTTTTGTTTTGTAATTACCTTATTTAAATAAGAGACAAGTATTAACATTAAGAACTGATGGCATTGTTATTTTATTTAAAAGGTAACTGTATAACACTTTGTACTATAAAACTGAAGAAAACAATAGGAATGTCACTTAAGCTGTGGTCTAGGAGGACAGCACAGAGGGATGAGTTTAAGTATTTCTTTACTAAATTTTGGTGATTTATTACATCAAATGTTTAATATCCTAACACCCAAGCTGAACTCAGTGTCTTTTATGAAGGATTTAAGTCTGAGCTATCTCAGTAGCCGTATCTGTTCAGCAGCCCTCAGTTTTTCCAAAATCTCTCTTTTAAAGCTAGACAAGGTGGCATCTAACTGAAGATTCTTGGAGACAGATAACTTGCAAATAAATCAAACAGGATCAGGGCAAGAACTGATCCTTTGAGGAGACTTTCTTTTCCTTCTAGATTGTCTACAAGCTCAGGTTCTTGCCTAGTATACCTTTGGAATTGTCTCTCTTGAAGTATCATTTCTGAATCTAAAATAATACCTCAGTTTTACCATCTTGCCCATCTGATCATTGTGCTAGATGGTGTTCTTTGCTGCTACTGTGTCTGAGAAAGAAGTAGTAGCAAGAATTTGGAGGTTGCCTGAAGTCCTATAGTTGTGTCTCCACATCTTTTCTGCTGTGGGCATGCTTCTTTTCCAGGTTATCAATTACAGAGTTTGTAAACTTGCTTGAGGAGTTTTGTTGCATGATTACTAGCTGGAAGAAAGCTATTTTCCCCCTGGCTTTAATAGAGTAGCTGTTACCTTCTTGCTCTGATACAGCTTGAACATCTTATTCTTGTGGAAGACCTGTGACATAAGTTGACAGTGACTGTTAACTTGTGTGACAGCTATTATTATGGAAAGATATCAAAGCTGAAGGCTCTCAGTTTCGGGCAGTTTGAGTGTACTTTCATCTTTTTTTGATGAAGAATAGTTAGAACTTATTTTGCCCCAAGGTGGAGTTAGTCTGTATGAACTCACTTCTGTCTCATATCTGCTTCCCAAATAGCTCAGTGCTGTTAGCTTTTGCTGCATTAACTGTAAGTGTGATGCTGTTATGTGGGAACACTTCATGTGTCTGCCTGGAGGGTTTTTTTGTGGTTTCAGTCTTCCTTATGAGTTAGTATGCTCCTGTGGTGGATTTGGTAATGTTTGTTGTACCTGACTCCTCCTTGTGTCACTGAGGTGGTTGAATACCTCTGGGACCTTTCTGTTTAACCATTTTCAAGATAAATATGTGGTGTGTACCTTAGTCTTATTTGTGGTCCTGGGTATTCTTTTTCCCATATGGCTTCTTCAGTTTTAATGCAGTTTAGGGGTGGTGGTGGTTAAGCAGATCATTATTCCTGTTCATTGATGATATAGCAGAAGCATCTGTACAGTCAGGAGGCAGCTTTGAGAACTGTCATCTGCTGAGGTCAGGAGAGAGATTTGCTTCTCATGGTCAGAGAGAAAGCAGTTGGGCTGTATAGAGATCACAAGAAATACAGATTGCTTTCAGAAGTCTAATCTTAAAAGATTGGAGTTCATGTACAGTAGGATAACACCAGGTATTTGAAACACTCACTGGAGATCACTGAAGTGTAGACAGAGGTGATGTGTTCTAGTGCAGAGACGTCTTACTAACTTTTAGAAATTTAAACTGCTACATTATAACACTAAATAGAGTCTAAATGGAGGTTCTGTCAAATATCGTATGACACTGGCTATCATATGGATGGCTTCCCAAACTTTTCCAAGAAGGTTGTAGCTAACAATAGCAGACTTTTTTTTTTTCTTTCTACCTACATTTTTGTTTGCCCCTACTTTTTTGTATGCTGATCAATTGACTGTGAAGCCCTTTATTCTTGACTCTGTTGTGGAGAGGAGCCCCTTGGCACATAATTTAAAGTAGACACTTAAGAGACCACTGTGGAATTGTGGTCTGTTCAGATTGGAGTTGTTAAGCAATTGCAATTTCTACTTCTATGTTATTTGGACTGAAGACCAATTTCATGGGTGTAGAGATGTAGATTGGCTGTGTCTAGTTTTGTGCCAGGTCAAGACCTGGACAAGAACCATCACTTCTTCACATGGGAAACACAATACAGACTATTTAGGAGTGTGGGCAGGACAGGAATGATAACACGCTCAAGCACATCATCAAGAGATCAGGACTTGGAGATGCACTAGAGCCCAACTGGTTCATGCTTCAGAGAACTAGTGTTCACAGGGAAGCTTTTCTTTTCTATTGAGGATGACACTATAACCTTGTAACGTCTGATTCAGAACTTGGGGAGGGTTAATTTGTTAAAAAAATGAAAGGATTTGGTTACATTTCTTTGGTAGCAAAACAGGCTAGCTAGTCCTTTTAACTGTCATATTTAAAATAATCAAACAATCCCATTTAGTTTGTATCAATCATGAGTCTAAGGTGGAGAGGAAACAAGACTTTTGTTTCAGTCTTTTTTTTTTTAATACAACTGTTGCTATAGTGAACGTTAACTAGGATATAGCACAACCTTCAAATGTTAAGCTATATCTGTAAATGGGGCACTTGTGATAATTATGTTCATTACAGATTTATTTAATGTCATGATTTGGGGGGGGGGGAAGAGGGGAGGTATAACTTTTATGTATAATATCAAACAGGAATAAATTTGAGGTTAGTGAGCATACCTCTTCAGCTGTATCAGCTTACTTCTTCATTAGAGACTTTCACATAGAGTATTCGCATAACAAAACAAAACTAGATCTGGCTTTGTCAAGCTTTTTCCTAAGCTTTTTAACCATTTTAGAAGTAAAGTTGGTGTGTGTGATGTTTGTTCTGTTTTGAATACCAGCTACCTGTTTATACTGCATTTTTTCCTAGTAACTGGGGAAACCCTTCTGTTGGTGCCCAGTATGCTAAATTAAGAGCAAAGGTTAGTTTGGTTGTTCGTTCTTTTTGCAGGTAAAGAAAGCCTTTTTTGCCTTGGTGGCAAATGGTGTGAGAGCAGCTCCACTGTGGGAGAGTAAAAAACAGAGTTTTGTAGGTAAGTAGTTCTAACATTATTCAGGATTACTTGAATTTCCAGGGTGCTTTACTGTTGCAGAAGGTTGTCTGGGGCTAGCCATGGTCTAACATACTAGAGATATACTGGAGAAGGGGTTTGTTTTTTTTTCCTCCTTATGAGGAGTGAAAAGTTGCCAGCTTTCAGTGTTGCTGTGCTTTGAGAATCATGATGATTCTTTTAGGTCCTGACCTTCTGAAATTTGGTCTCTAATACGTGCATTTCATTGTGTATTGAAAAATAAAGGTAACAGTCACAAAAAAGATTTTGAAAATAGGAACTATAAAAAGAAGAATTTAATGTTACGGTATCCTAATATACACGCAATACGAGCTCGTCTTTTTCTGCACATTCTCAGCAGGATGTACTTGAGAAATCCTTAAATACCAGAACTGATGTTGAATGCTGTAGATATGTCCCATATTGGGAGAAAAACACTAGATCTCTGTATTGCTTTTTTAAAATTCACGTAATTAATTGCTACAACAATAATCTTCCTAAATTAGATCTCTCTTGCAGTTAGAAAACAGGGTCATAGTGGCAGTTACAAATATTATTGTATGTACTTCTTGTGACCTGGAATATAGATTGAGGATTCTTGGAAAAGAATGGTAGATACTTTATAAAGCATTTGTTAAAATACTTTAAATCCAAGGGGGGAGGAGCAGTAGTTTTGTGCAATACATCATAGGAATGCTGTGTCTTTTATATTTAATTTCATTTTCTGTCTGTAACTACGGTCTAGTGATTTAAAGCTGACCTCCAGTTTAATATTTCCTTTCCCCATTCCTTAGTTTCTTCAGTTTAGATGTAAGAGTAGTAAACAGTGGAGCAATTGCATCTCAAATTTAGAACTTGAAAGCTCAAAAAAGATTAGTGTTTTCAGGTAACTAAACTAATCATCAATATTATATTACATAGTTTGGTGTTAGTGGTTGAAATGTATGTACTATGGATGTACTATTTCTTTTTGTAAAAAAAGTCACATTTCAATACAGACGTTGAGGATTACTGTGGAAGTGATTGAATGAAGTTCTTTAAGCAATATTCAAGAAAACGGATTATACTGTTCCTTCATTTGAGTCTGAGAGTCTGCCTGACTTGGCAAGTACATAATGAGAATGTGTCTTATTTGAAAAGAAAATGAAAGGCAAGGATAGGTCTCCACCCTTTAAAGATGTTCTAACACCCCTCTTCTTTCCATGCTTTTGGGGGTGGATACAGTCTGGATTCAAGGTTTTATTTGGGTCAGATTGAAAGAAGAGGAGAAGCACATAGGTTGTAACTTTGAATATTAATTCAGATATGTGTTTTTATTCTGAAGTATTGTATCAGTGTGAAAGTGAATATACATAGTTTTGGAATTCCACTGTTGATTAGTCCAATACAAATAGTATGTTACATGGATTTAATGTTTATTAAGTTATATATTGTGAATATAAATAGAGAAAATAGCTGGAAGTTCTATATGTTAAGTATATATCTGAAGAACTCTTTTTTTTTTTTATATCACTTGTTACAGGAATGTTAACAATTACAGATTTCATTAACATACTGCATAGATACTATAAGTCTCCAATGGTAAGTATGATGTTAAGCTATGCTTTTATCATTTGCCATACAGTACAGAAACTGAAATATCAAGCTGAAAGATCAATAATGATGATGATGAGTGTTATTATTTAAGTCTTTGGAAGCTTAGATATGTCATGGGTATACTCAGCGTGGGGTTTTTTTGGAAAGAGAAGGCAGCTTTGTGAGCAAGGTAATAGAATGGTATCTGGATGCCTGGGTTCAGTTCCCAGCTTTAGCCACAAAGGTCCTGTGAGCTTGGGCAGGTAACATAATCCGTCTGTTTCAGTTATACATGTATAAACTTGAGGAATTTCCTTTAATGAGTACTACCATTTATTATGTTTTGTGTGGTGCTTACCATAATGATAGCCTTCGTTTTGGATACAAGGCTCCACTTAATGTTGCAACTGATGACTAATGCATTTGGGATGAAGGGCCTGGCTTAAAATACTTACTAAAAGCTAGATGTGATATAAAAAGTATGAAGGAAAATACTTGATTATGAATCACTGTACTTATTTGTGTTCAGGTTGTTTCAAGGCACATATTTCAATAGTAATCAGAGCTCTATATAAATGGCAAATATCAACCAAGAAGCATTTGGGGGCAATGTCTTAAAGTTACATGAAAAAGTTCATTGTACTTAAAAATCAAGTATGTAGCTATGCATGGTTCACATGTTTATATAATCATCTTTGTCTCATAACTATGATAGAGCTATTCTGAAAGGAGTATGTGGAATTAAGCAGAATGCTATCTTAGAGGTTTGGATGCATTAAAAGGTTACTCTGTTCTTCAAGTGATGGTGTAGAATAAACAAGTTAAAGTAGTTAAATATACGCAAATATTTTAGTTACATGGCTGAGTTGCACAATCAGTTGGAGATCTGTTGACTTCAATTAGCTGTAATTTAAAATTCCCATTGGCAGTCAGTTGATGAAATTCTCTTGCTTGCATATTCATACAAACATTTACATCCCTTTCTTGTTCCTGTCAAATCACAATTCCCCTTCTACCAATTAAAACATACATACTATGTTTTATTAGCTAAAAAAATCAAGAACAGTTGGATGAAGCAGACATCTGATGTATTAGGCTTCTCAAAGCTCATGTTAATTTTTAAAATTCATAGTGACATTCTTGTCAGATGCCAATAGTGTGGTGCACTGTCCTTTCTTCCTGTTAAAAATTATGTTGGGTTTTTTTACCCCCCCTGGGGATTTACAAGGGGTGGAGGGAGAAGCAAATGAAAAGTGATTGCACACTGGTAACTTCCCTAAAATGGTTTCCACATTGTAATGACCCTCAACCCCAATACTACCAATTTTTCCATGTAACTTTACCTGAGGTCTAACTTGTCACTCCTGTTTACATTGTCTAACATCCTGTTCCATAGGTTGTGCTTAAAATGGCAGCAGTAAGGAGGAATAGCTGAGAAGTAACAGCATTTGACTTAAGTGATTGATGCAGTCTTCTATTAAAAAAAGTTAAAATAATGTTCCATCAGGGAATGCTCTAGTCTTAGTAGATAAAATTATGCTGAAAATATAACTCTTAAGTAGTTTAGTCACTCTTTCTAAATGCATTGCATCACATACAGTGTGAAGCGTCATGCTGTTCATGTACTAGACAATATCTTCAAATGATTGATAAGGAATATTGAGGTAGTTTCTCCCTATAGTGTGGTCAAAGAACTAGGTTTATCCTCATCTTGTCAGCATCTAAAGCGATCTCCTATTTATCTGATCACTTCAGTAGATCTTCTGAACTGCACTCCATTCTCTCAACTGCCTTTTTTTGTCAAGTGCCCTGAAAGATGATTTAACTTACTTATGTAGGTATCTTTTTTTATTTCATCCAAATATGGTATATTTGAGTAGTCCAATTATAGAATATCAATTTAACATTCCCTTATACTCTTCAAAGGATGCTAATTCCAGAGAGTAATCTAAGTGTAGTCTCCTTTAGCTCAAAGATAAATGCAGTAGGCCTTGTGGAGACTTCTGCCCTTCACCTATAAACTCTTCAGCTTCAGCAGTGTTTGCAGAGGTACCTGACAGAGAAGAGCTGTGTAAGGGATGACAGGTACCTTTGGCCTAGGCTATAGCGAGTGCAATTGCTACTACAAGTGGCTGGCGTGCAGCTTGATACCTTTAGAGAAGGGTAGCTTTCACATCTGAAGTGTTTTTAGAAAACCATCAGCAAGATGGGGAGGTGTCTACTGTAGGGAGGTTATACAGTCTTTTGACAAAGAGCTTTCTGAAATAGCTGCTAAACAGCAGGAAGTTGGTGATGTGACCATGTCTTTTCTGGTTTTGTTTTGTTTTAAACTTCAAAGACTGGACTCTTGAGGGTGGTTTGATGTTATTGCTGCTCCGATAAGCTGCCATCAAAAGGTGCAGACTTGCTGCATCCTTTGTCCAGTATCATTTGCCTGTCCTCTTTGTGAGCCAGTTTTCTGGTAAGCCAGCAGAAAACTAACAACACTTTTGTAACTTTCTTTTGCCTGTTTGGTTCCTGGAACCAGCTGAACACAGGTCAGATGAGCAACAATGCTGGCAGAGGAGAAACACTGAGAGCATGCATGGCTTAGATGCAGTGCCTGAAAACATTTGAAAAATGTAACATCAGTAAAAGATTAAACTAGGGGGGCGGGAATACAATGTTGGTTCTTCTGATTGAACTGAGTACTAAACTAAGTGGTCCTGCTTGTTTGTAATCAAGTAACAGTAAAAATCATCTCTTAGCGTTAAGAAGTCAAGTGATCAGGGTAAGCTTTTTACTCGTTTGGGTCTGCGAGGAATCATCAGAGGGTTTACTCTGGCATGATTGTTTTAAGGGGAGATAAATTACTGAGGAGATGCCTTTGAGTCTAGAAGAGATGTAGACTACAAACCTAGGCAGGTAAAAGATCTTTCCTGTCCCCTGAAATGATACGCCTAGTATGGTACTCTGCACTGAGCAGGATTGCACCCTTTCCTCTTGTTATTGCCAAGAAATGTTATTCTGGACTGTTTTTACTCTCTTAGATTGCCTGCAATGAAATGTAAGGAAATTATTCAGATAGTTATAATATTGTTAATGATTTGGGGTTTAAAATTAATACTTCAGGCTAAACTTTCCATTTACCCTTTGTAGGTTCAGATTTATGAATTGGAGGAGCACAAGATAGAAACCTGGAGGGGTAAGAATATTTACTACTTGGTTAATAATTTAAAATGTTCTAATGTTTTTCAGTACAGTGGATTTTTAATTAATCATAGACTTAGCTTGTCTCTCCCCACCTACTTTTTAATGAAAGTGGGAATAGTAAAAGCTTGTCCATTTGCTCCTGCTGCTTATTTTTTTTACCTGAAACAGTACGTGGACTAGAGTGATCTGGGCTATATACTACTTCGCCACTTGTTCATGATTGGTATCGTCTCGGTCTTTAAGAAAGAAGAAAAGAAACTGGAGTAAGGCAGCATGTGTGGTGTAGAGTTGATGAGTGTATGTGGAATGGAAATGTATCTGAGCCAGAATGCAGAATGAATCTATGACCCTACGTATTGAGTGAACTGAAGGATGAGCAACAAACTATGCCTGAGTGACTTGCGTGATGCGACTAGAAATTCATAGAACGTGCTGGGTGTGAACAGAATTGCTGAATGCAGGGAGGAAGCTTTATGTAAAAAAAAAAAAAAAAAAGAAAGAAAAAAAAAAGACTATATGCCATGAAATCATATATAGAAGTACTCTATGCAGCAGACCCTCCCAGAAAAGGAAGTGGTAAAGAATTATTTGCTGTTGTTGCAGTGACCCCTGGTGGTAATCAGTTTAGTCCCGCTTTTAAAACTTTCGTCTTTTTAATGTCAGTATAGAGGAATGTGCGTAAGTGATAGAATATCTAAAGTAACTGTATATATTGCTCTCTTTCTTCCACTTAATTTTGTATGAATGAATTCATAAAATGCTTTCATTAAAAATCTAATGTTTTCATATAAATTGGTAATGGTCTGTTAATTCTCTATACACAGAGCTTTATTTACAAGAGACATTTAAACCTTTAGTGAACATCTCCCCAGATGCAAGGTAGGATTTTGCTTTTCAGTCTGCTTAATTGGAAATAAACTAACTCCATCTCAACACTGAATTTAAGACTTCTTTATATAATAAGAAACAATTTATATTGTAAACTAGAGTACAATAATGAAGGACTGTCTTTTAATGTAATCAGGAAGGTGTGGGAGCTTTTTATGTGGGTGAGGACTTTAAATTATCCAAAGAAGAGAATCTTTAGTTTAACTTTTGTCTTTTATCAGCGTAACTGTTATGGTAAATGAACTAGACATGGATCAAAATTAATTGCCAAAAAATATGCAAAAAAGGTAACATGATGACCTTTCAAGCTAGCCTGCAAGTCATGTTCATTTCATGAAAATCAAAAACTGTACAGAGCCTTTCAGCTGTCTTGTTCTCAGCAGTCCCAGTAATTGAAAACTTACAGTACTTTTCAACGCAAGTAACTTTCCTTAACTAAAGGAAAGACAGTATCTTTGTGTTTTGTTCTGCTCTACTACTAGGTTGTATTCCTTAAAATATAGATGACTGTCTTTTTCTTCTTGATGGAATTTGAAAGAAATAGGTTTTTAAACTGCCATTACACCTTATTTACCAAAGGTAACTTGAGAGAGAGCTTTAGTTGATTGCTTAACAACTTGAGTAATACTTAATTGCTCAACTGGAGAGTGAAGTTCTGATTCTTGCTTTCAGTTTGTGGCATGGGATTGCTTATGCCCTATCAAAGGAAACTGGTGAAGGGGAACTCTGGTGATTACCTTGAAGTAATGACATGCTGTATCCTCAATAGAATTGCCACTAAGTCATTAATAAGTCGTTCAATTAAGTCAGAAGGAATATATTTGGAATGGTAGCTAATTGCAAAGAATATCGTTAAGACAACAAAATAGTATAACTGCTTTCAGTCAAAGGTGCAGCAAGTATTGCAATAAAGAGGATGCAGCAGGACATGTATTAAAGGATACAGCAAGTCAACTTAAGACCTGATCCAGAAATGGACTTGGATTCTGTGACAATCAAACTGCAGCACTCAGCAGTAGTTAAGTGCTTACTCCAGGAGTGGAATCTACAGTGCAATGGTGGGAATCTTGACTCCATGAATATCAAATGGGGATAGTTCGTCCCTGTAATGGACTCAGAACATATAGTTTATTGTGTATGGGAAGAAGCCTACTCCAGCAACTAGTCATTTCTCAAAATTTTACTAACTTTATTACTTAATAATTTATTGCAGTTGGTGATCAGCTGTTTTATTGTAGTCTTACTAGGACCAAGGGGAAAAAAAATAGTGTTACTTGCAAGAAGAGCAGACTTGTATAGGTTGGAGTATTGCTAAATCGTAGTCTGCAGTGTCTGGAGGAATGTTTCAGATCTCCTGAGAACAATTTTTTGCCAATCCCCAGTGATAATTCAGTGAAATTATTAGATAATTGTCTTGGCTTTAATTGCACATATGCACTTATCCATAAAAATGCTCTTCCTAGAAAATGTTGTAGAAGTTTGGGATTGAGATGCATTAACTGCAAGAACACTCTGGTTTTCGCTGTTTGTCTGCCTCTGAACAGAAATACCCATTCTGAGTGCAGGGATACTGTGAGCACAGCACTCACTGGAAAAACAATTTGCACTCATGAAGAAATATTTCTGCTATACTTTCTACCACAAAAAGTCACTTTCCATCATACTTTCTTACTGGTTTTACATGTTCATGAGCATATTGTTGTTGATGTGTTTTACCAGCTGCAAAAGTTAATTTGAAATCCCTTACCTTCTGTTTTCTATAACATTAAAGATAATGCAAATCACTACTCATCATATGTACTTCATGGGGGTTTGTAAATACATGTATATATCACTTGACATTACTCATTGTCAGCTAGAATTCATTTTTAAAAATTAATGTTTTTCTCCTCAGCCTTTTTGATGCTGTATATTCATTGATCAAAAACAAAATCCACAGATTGCCAGTTATAGATCCTGTCAGTGGAAATGCACTTTATATACTTACCCATAAAAGAATCCTCAAGTTCCTCCAGCTTTTTGTAAGTATTTAAAGTTATGCTTTGCTTGACTGATTCCCCCCCAGTAGACCTCTTCAAGTAATTTAAGTCTTAGTACAGAAGCTTCTTGATAAACTTCCATATTCATTGTGTCTGTGTGTATCTTTTTGTGATAACAGAAATTAAAGCTTGATGTAGGACTTGTACCTTTACTTTGTTTTAGTCATTTAAAGAAATCTAAACACCAAGGACTTGTCTTGGCTATTTGAGTAATTTGCTGTCCTTTCTGGAAGATCTACTCAGCTTCAGAAGCTTGTTTACATGAACAGGAAAATGAATTCTCTCCCAGAGACGAGATTATCATCACTCACTGTAGCTTATGTCAGTCACAGGAATGAATAGGAGGCCAAACAAAGCAACAAGAGTTCAAAATAAGCATTCAGTGTATAGTATGTTTTGCTGTCTTCTCTTTCAGTTTCAGTGGGAATGACATAGCTTAGGAGCAAAAGCTTTTAGTGATGGGTTACTACAAAAATAAATAAATGAGCAAAAAAACTTAGAGCTGCTTTGAACAGAAGTAATGCTTCTAGATCTGAGCTTGTTTTGGCTTTGCATTAATCTAGTAGCAGATTACTGTAACAATCTGTAACAAGCATTTGGAGTCTGTAGATGGATGAGTGAATACAGATTTCCTAATACATATACCAATCATACAGAAACGTGGTAGGTGTAGAAAACATGGTAGGTGCAGAAAACTGCACTGTAAATACATTCATTCTGACTGTCCTAGATGTCAGAGATGCCAAAGCCTGCCTTTATGAAGAAGAATCTGGATGAACTTGGAATAGGAACTTACCACAACATTGCCTTCATACATCCAGACACTCCTATCATTAAAGCCTTGAATATATTTGTAGAGAGAAGGATATCGGCATTACCTGTTGTGGACGAGTCAGGTGCGTGTTGGGTCTTCTGCGTACAAAAGTGTGGTAAGATAAATGGTGCTGAGCCCTGGGTTGATGTGGGGGTGGTGGGAGGAAAAGGAGAAAGAATTAAACAAATTTAAAAAGGGGGGGGGGGGGAGATATAAAGAAATATTTATGCAAGATGTAGGTTGATAGGCTTGGAAGAACTTCATGGTTTGGTGGGTTGTTTGGGGTGTTTTTCCATCTTTCCTTCTTGACCTGTCTGTTTTCTTTCTGTGTAATTATAAGATAACAAATGAAAGCAGGAAGCAAGAAAACTAATTTTGTATTTTAAGCACTTTAACTTCTGTTTTTCTTTTTAGGAAAAGTTGTAGATATTTATTCCAAATTTGATGTAATAGTAAGTATATCTCTTAAATTCTATTAAATATTTTATATGCAGTAAGCACTTGCAAATTAGTTTGTTAATATGTCAATTTTGGCTATTTTGTTCTTTAGGCTTTAGTTAAACTGAATAAAACGGATTCAATTCACCCTGCACAGCATTTTTTTATTACTTTTTATTTAAGCTATCCTTAGTAATACTACTTGCACACAGGCATCTACTGCTTTGGATGTTACCCAAAATTAGATCTGGCTGTACTATTACAAAAAGAGGGCATAAGCTTTTTATGTTTGTTTCTATTTTTGAGTTTGGACTTTCTTTTCCCAGCCGCTGACATTCCACAGTCTGTTTTCAAAGAGAATGCAGATTTCTTCATGCAGTCTGGGTACTTTGTACAACTTGACCTTCTCAGTGAATTAAAACTACTTGGCCCATTCCTTTGTGTGAGTCTCTGACTCCAGAGTATTGCATCTGTATTCCTTCTGATTTAGATCTAATTCAGGCCACTGTTTCTGGTTTTCCCTTAGGAATGCAACAGTGTAGTCAGAGTCATGCCATGATTTGCCAGCCTTGGAGAGCAAGGGCTCTTCTATTCTTGTGGTCTTCAGAAACTTGAAAAATGTATTTATTTTTTTATCCCTGTCCCCTCCCAGCAGTATGCACCTGCCTTCTAATTGGAACTTCTGACAGCTACATTATTTTTTAGAGATTTAAGTGCCCACTTTGCTTATTCTACCAGCCTACTAGTGCTAATGAAGAATCCAGATGTCTGAAACATTGTGTAGAATGCTTTCAGAAATATGGAGAATAGTCCCAAATGGAAATGCTTTAAGCTTATAAATATCTTTGGCTGCAAACAGTGCTCTCAATACTGAAAATTTTGCAATGTTACTGTTCTTGCCTGTGTCTTCTAGGCATTTGTCTTTTTTGTTCTTTGGGATTCTCTACTGTGTAAGATCCTGTTCTGCCCTAAAGGCTGGTCAGGGAATAGCTATAGGTGTAGCGAGAGTGATCTAGCGTATCAGAGACAATGAAATTTCACAGTTGGTCTGTTCAGTGTTTCAATTTATTTTGTAACTGCGTTAGATTTTGAGGCAGGACATGTTTCCTTTACTTTGCATTCTTTTTCAGAAAGACTGAAAGGAAGGGGGTTCCTTACGTTTTTCACTTGTTATCCCATTTTTAAGTGATGGGGCAACAAAAATTATAGGATTTTTTAGAGATGCTGGAGCATTTCTTTGGAAAAATTACAGATTGGGATCAGAAAAAAAACCAAACCACCACAAAGGCTTTAGGATGTAATTGTTTTCTCCCAGCTATAACATGGGAAAGAGTTAGGGCATTTATTGATTATTTGATATTTTCCTCACATGTACTAATTTGCTTATTAAATGGGGGGGAAAAGATACTTTGTTCTTGGTGGTATGGCATCCTTGAACATCTTCTGGGTTTGGATATGGATGTACTCTTTAATATCTTTACAATAAAGTAGTTTGAAGATATGTAATACTTCATTTGCTTTGCCTGCTAGCTTCTATTCTTAAAAGATAATCACCTCTGAGGCTTCTAGTTTTTGGTCAGTCTGCTTCAACCTGATCTTCCAAGCTTTAAAAGAAGAAAAAAAAAATCTGAAATGTATAATCTGATCTTCCAATAAACATAGAATTTGCAAGATTCAACTGATGATTTTTAACTTTAAACCATGTGACTAATATGCTTAGTTAAACCAGGGTTTTAAGCAATGCCTGTATATACAGCTGGCTAAGTTTCTAGATTTGTTTCATTTTAGTACAGTTCTGAATTCATGTTCAGGTTCTTGATGGGAGAAACCTGGGAATGGTGTGATGGTATAGAAATAGCTTTATATTACACTAGTTATTGCGGGTAGGGTGACTTCAGTTTGCAGAGGCTTTTTGTGTTCTGATGTCCTTCATTAGGAATTAGTTAAATGAGTTACAAGCAGTTTTAGTTATCTTCATGATCATCTCAAACCTATCTTGTCACGTTCAATGTAATTCAATCCAAAAACTTGACCAATCACAGTATATTCTAGCCAAAAATTAATCTAATGTTATTGCTTGGTCCAGTGTTTTCATTTGAGAGGTCTGTCTGTGTTTGTCCTTCAGTACACAAAATCAATAGGCCAGGACATGCCAACACTATCAAAATATCGCTATACTCACACCTACAAAGAAAGCTTTTGCTGGTTTGGACAAAGTCCTCTTGCTACAAGCATGGCCCTGCTCTTAAAATGAAAGTTGAGGATGTCAGCTTTCAAACTCTTTTAATCTTCTTACTTTTAGTGGTGGTGATAGGTTTTTATTTATATTATTTTAATAGTACTTATTAAAATATATATACACACACACTCTCTCAAAAATTGTTGTCAAATGGCAGTGCCAGCACAGTCCAGGAGAGGGAGTTTGAGCCCACAGATAAGAAAGGTGAAGAAAACCTTTAATTTGCTCTCTACTTAGATCTCCACCAAGATCTACTTCATGGGTGGTGTTCAGAGCAGTTGGTGTTCTCCCCTATCCTATGAAAAACAAAGAACAAAAAATTGTATCATCTTAAAGTATATTCTGTATATTCTAAAATTTGTAGAATTTTGCCTTTACATTTTCTGCTCATGGCAAAAGCAGGATGAGTGACATCAAGCCAAATATCAGACAGTAAAGTAAAGAGACTTTCATTGGCATAGTGCATACCACAAAACAGTTTTATCAATTAACCCAGTCTGTCATATGGTGTTGAACATAACTGCATGCTTGACTCTTCCCAGAAACTGAAGCTGAAGAGCATCTGCTTTGTTTAATGTGACTTGGAATAGACTCAATTTACACCAAAAATGTGTGTCTACTTGATGCCAAAATATTTACTTTATTGAGTACTGTATTACTAAGTACTGTGATGTGTTATGTGCCTTGGTTGGGATTTGTTTGGTTTTTTTTTTTTCCCCAGAATCTTGCTGCTGAAAAAACATATAATAACTTAGATATCACAGTGACGCAAGCCCTACAGCACCGTTCTCAGTATTTTGAAGGTGTTGTGAAGTGTAGTATGCTGGAAACACTGGAGACCATTGTGGATAGAATAGTGAAGGCTGAGGTGAGTTCGCTTTTTATTTTTCCCTTTACTGTAAGTTAAAAGTTGTATTACCAAACTAACAAATAGGAGAAATTTATCCTTTCTGAGTTATTTTGGTTACTTGGTGGAAGTATATTTTTTCATAACTACATGTGTTGGGTATCAGTTTGCTTTATAGACTTAGATTATAGATGCTTATAGGGATGTGCAAAATATTGTACAGTACATATGTAATAATACTCAGTTATTTACATTTCTGTTTTATGACATTAACTGAACACAAAGCTGCTTTGAAAGAATCAAGTTTCTTCCAAGCCTGCCATAAGTTTTGCAGACCTATGGCAAATAGTTCTTCAAACTCCAGCTTAAATTCAGCAAAAAATTCAGACTATGGCAAATAAATAATTCTTTAAACTCCAGCTTATAGGTAGGTTGATTGGCCTATTGTTCAGGAAACATAACGGGTACAATTAGTTAATGCATACGGAATCCTGCACTGCTCTCGTACAAATACTGTGAAACCGGGCCAGAAAATAAATTCTTCTGAAGAAGCCTTCACTAACTGCTCCTGTAAATTATTTATCTGTGTACTTTCCATTCTTTTGGTGCTGTTTACCTTGTTCGTTAATACTGGGAGCTTTCTTATACACAGAGGTGAATGAGTTTTGGCAGTGTTAGGTTTATGGTTGGACTCGATGATCTTAAAGGTCTTTTCCAACCTATATGATTCTGTGATTCTGTGAGTACATAGGTCTTCCTCCCCTGTTGTTATGCCTCTCTGCAGAAGAAGTATTACCAGTTTCAGTTGTCTCCAAGGTGTGATCAACTTCATTTAGATGCTTTAACTTCTTCAGTTACAAGATTTTTTTTTTTCGTCTTCAGGGCCGCAACCATGCATATACTTGATATAAGTAAAACTTCCACTTCGTTAATAACCCCTCTAGAACCTCCATTAGGCAATTTTTATGTGTAACTCTGCATTTGCTTGAGCTTCTTCCTGAAATTGAGTAATCTTAGCATTACTGATATACAGATTTCAAATTTGGATAATTCTATTACTATCTTAAGAAGCTTTAGACATTTGAGTTTTAAGAACAACTCCTACCCTTTGGTTCAGTCTAAACATAGTGAGATTATATGTAAAAATGAGTCAGTCAAAACTAGAAGCTATCTTTAGCTGCCAGATGAGTGCTTGATCTTACTGGAAATGAAACAAATTAAACAATTACATTGTCCATTTTTCTTTAATTCATTACACTGAGAGAAGAATAAAATGATTAAGTATGTGCATATACAAAAACTAATAACCCCATCTAAAATATCACCAACATATTTTCATCAAAAAAAAAATGCAACAATATTTTTCTCTCCCTTCCCCCCTCTTTTTCTTTCCTGCCTGTGTCAGGTGGGTATGACTGCTCAAATAATTCAGAGCTCCTCTTTTGTTGTATCTAACTAGCAATGAAGTGGTTGACCTCAACCATAAATTAACATATCTATTAAATCAAGACTGATGCAGCTTTCTTGCTATCACCTCTGTGAGAAGATGAGAGAAATTCTTTTCACTTCACCATTATAGCTGATTATTTGAACTTAAAATAGTGAAGAGAGAAAATTCACTTAGGTAAAAAGTAAACACGTAGTAGGCTCTCAACTTTTGACAAACGCCCTTTTTAGGATCGCTTACTTAGGAGCTGGTTCAGCTGTGATGTTTAGGTTATACAGCTCTGTGCCCAGTTGCAGTGGACTCTGCTGCCAGGGCTGACATTAGGGCACTCTCCTGCTTCTGCAAGGGTCTTTCACTGCTGTAGCCTGCTCTGGCCTATGAGCCTCAGGATACAGGAGTATCCACCTACTTTCCCCACAGTTAGGACAAAAGTTTTGTGGTATAAAAAGTTTCCTAGAATAGATTTGTAATGATAAAATCATTATTTAAAAACACAATCTTACTGCTGATAAAACTTCCAAGTTGTGTCCTTATGTTTATTAACTCTACAGTGAGCTTGCACAGTTAAGTTGAATCTTTTTTTTTTGTCTTCATGCAAAATGAGGAGGATTTTAAAACCAATCTGGCACTGTTTCAATTGTGTAGCCCTATGAGAAAAATTAGGTTAAAACCAACTTGAACATGTCAAGATACAACAAGTTTTAGTGCTGTGCGCCTCTCTGAGAAAGTAGTTTTCAGGAGGAAGCCTCATTTTATTACTGTATCTTATTTTTTGAGATCGCAGGCTGAGTTGGGCAGAGCCTGTAAGTTGGGGAAAAGTGTTTGATGCGAGTGCCACTTTTTCAGAGCAGAAGTATTTTAAAGACCTACATCTTGGCTTAGCTGTCACTTCAAATCTGATTTTGTTGCCATGTCAGATAGCTGTATCCTTTTTAAACATGCACTAGTTTTCATTTATGTAGGGTAAGCATCTTTGTACTGCTGTGTGAGATTGGTATTGCTAACATTTTGAACCATTCTTTTTTTTTCCTATTTGTCTTCATACTGCATTACTTTAAGGTTTTGTTTTGTTTTTCTTTAACTATTATTTTAAATCAGGCAAATATCTCAAAATATTTTCCCTGCTTGCAGGTTCATCGTTTGGTGGTAGTGAATGAAGCGGATAGCATTGTGGGTATCATCTCCCTTTCTGACATTCTACAAGCTTTGGTACTCACACCAGCAGGTATGGACGTCATCTTCTGAGCTTTGCCATAAGTCATTTGATAGTGTGTACACGCTGCTGGCTTTAATTTATTTGACAATGACAAACATTTGATTTTCAACTTTTGTAACTGTTTGATCATAGTCCTTAAATACACTTTTCATTTCTCTTCAGGAAAAAGCTGACAAAATATTAACTGTCAGTCTTTTGTTCACTGAAGAATGCATGCAGAAGCTTCACAAACGTCACTGCTGTCCATATATCTTCTTTTTAGAAAAAAAGGTCTTGATTAATGTTTTAACAGGAAAAACAGGATGAAGTTGAACACTGCATGTATAGACAACGTGTACAACAGGGTGTCTTCCCTACCTTCCTGAATTTCTGTATTCTGGTCAAGTGCTCCTAGTGTGGATGCAGCTGTGCTTTCCACTAGCTCTGCAAAACCACATCCTTGGAGCCCTGCAGTTGTCCAGCTACGCTGTGGGTTTTGGTTGGCACAACTATGTCCGAGATGTCACCCCAGGCCACCAGAATTATTCCAGTAGAAATCTCTAGCATATTACTAAACATAATCAGGTTCCTTTTAACAAGGCTATCCAACAACAGGTTTATTTCTGCTACTTTTATGTTGGTTGGTTGGCAGGGGAGGGGTGGTTTGGTTTTTTTGTTTGGTGGTGTTTTTTTTTTAAGTCTTGCCCAAGTTACTAACCTGCTTTATGTTTTTAATTGTAACTTTACTTTCATCACATAAATGACTTCAGTGTCACAACTACTAAAGTAAAGCCTTCCTTTGGTTTTGTGAGGAAGACAAAAAAATGTCTTGAGGATTACAATTTTACCACCAAAAAAAAAATCAGACTAAGCAAACAGAGCTGGATATGTCCTTCAAAAAAGAGAGTCTAAATGTGAGCTTAACTGGGATCTCTTACTTGCACTGATAGATAACATGATAATGTAAAAGTCTGTAGATTTAACAAAAGTTAATGTAGCTTTTTAAAATGGTAAGATTTCTCCTCTGAAAAGAAATAATCAGTGATACTGCTGGAGGTTTTATGTCAGTGCATCTGGTTCCTTTTAATGACCTGGAAGAGCAAGTAACTCAGCTTTCTGTGAAAGGTATGGATGAGTATGAGAAATCAGCCCAAAGGGCTGGGTTAAATGGGCTCATTGCCTAGAAATAGAATGGAAGGGTGTATGTCCCTCTGAAGAGGGAGATGTAAAGACAGGCAGATGGTGCCTCTCCAGGCAGAGGAGGTAGTTTCCCCCATGACTGAAGGGTAGAAGGATCCAAGGAAGGTAGATCTTGCCTTGGAGCGAAGTTCAGACAGAAAAGATGAATCTGGATACTGACAAACAAGAGCTCTGTTATACTGGAATTACGTGGACACTTGAGTTGCAACTCTGTGAGCTGATATAACAGTGCTCTGTAATTAAAAAGCGCAGTTCCTGCTCCCATACTCTGGGCCATGTGCTTCTGGCGTTTAGCGTGTGGCAGCACTCACACTCATGAGATCCCTCTGTGAGCTGCTTTAACTCATTGATCTAACAGAAGACTGAGCCAGCAAAAAAGCTGCAGAGTTTTGTCAGTTTGGCACACTAAACTGGCTCACAGAAGAGTCTAGTACTGAGTACAGGGGTTAGAGCAACAGAGGGGGCAGGATTATGCTGCTGGAAGAGCTGAGGTAAGGGAAGGCATTTTTTAGGAACAGTTAGGCATTAGAGTGCAGTTCCACAGGCAAGTGCCCGATTTTTAGATTGGCATTTGTCTCATGAAGTAAGGATGTCTGCAATGCAGATCTAGTTTGTAGAGTCTGGAGTGTGATTTACCTCTTAAAGTGGACGCGTAAGAACGACCAGAGAAATCATGCCCTAAAAGTGTCCATTTCTCTTCACAGACTAGAAAGGAAAATTTATTGACTGCCAGGAATTAAGACCAGCCTACGTCAGGGGGAAAAAAGTATCAGTTGTGATGAGAAAACTGGATGTGTTTAATGAATTTTTCAGTGTTTGATTATACATTACAAGTAGTAACTCCAGGTTGCTGGAAAGAGATTTCTTGCTCTCTAGAGTTGGATGCTGAAGCCAAACTCACCATAGGGTTCAGTTGTTGCCCAGCATGTGGCTAGTTTGAGTACTTGGAGAAGAGGCAAGATGCTATACAGTCCTGCTGAACAGGTCTCTCAGATCCCTACTGTAAGCAAAATCTGCCTCTGAGCCAGGAAAAATGGGTCCATCGACACAGTGTAGTTAAACTGAATTCTTATATAGCTTATTCTCAAGCAGGACTTCATTTTTTGAGGCTGTTATGATGATTAAGCTTGGCTTCTAAGCTGATGGAAGGGCTTGGGGTGTGGTTTTTTGGTTGGGTGCTTTTTCTTTAAATTTAATGCTGGTGAGAATCTTCAAAGCCACTTCTAGTAACTTCCCAGAAGAACTACTTAGACTACCTTGCTGATGAATTCAGAAGCAGTAATGGTCTCAAGGCCTTCCTCACTCTGTTCATGTTAGCGTTTAGCAATCCTGCAGCATACTCTTTAGAAATGGTATCCGGTACTAAGATTCTGCTAATGTGGTCAAAGCTGCAGCATTCAGCATGAGCCGTGCTTTTCCAGAAGAAGCCAAGTGCTACGTGCATAAGGAAATCACGCATGCTTTCCTCTTCTGTTAACAGGTGCCAAACAAAAGGAGAATGAAAGTGAATGACTGCTGTGAATGTATTCACGTTTGTAGGAGAACTTGAACAAAGTTTCTGGGTCAAGTTTGTCTCAAGAACAGTGACTGCAATCGAACAGAGCAGGATGGTTGAGAATGTGTATTGGGACTTAGTGATGGATGATGAGTCTATTCCCCCCAGTGATGTCGCAAAAAAAAAGCAGCATGACAAAAGCTTATGTTAAAATGTAGGCTTGTATTTCAAAATGTCTTCAAAACATTTGCTGGAAGACTTCACATGATGTCCTTCATTAAAATGCACTGTATTCTGAAACTTTTTCATTTTGTATTTGACAGAAGTCACTGGTCAGCAATGGATATATGTGACATAAGGCAAGTGTATGGCATATTCATATCATAGTGCCTTATGTCAAAATACAGCAATATGTCATCACTGTTGCCCATCACTGTCAAAGGAAGTATTGTGCTAAACGAGACACTGTATTTGAATGTGAAAGTCTTTAAACCTAAAACCAAATCAGTTTCAGTTCTCATTAGATTTGTCATAAAAGCTGTAATTTGAATATTGGTAGACTTCTTTAAAACTTCAATGACAGTTTTGTGTTAAATGTTGCATTCTGAACTGAGATGTAAAACAAGACTGATTTTAAAAACAGCTTTATTTATTTTTACTTTCATGACAATTTTTTACACATCTTTGGTGGATAGCTAAAATTTCACCATATCCATTAATAAACTGTTGATTGTTATACAAACAAGTGGTAGATTTTCTCATTATTTAAAACTTTGGAGTTGCAGAAGCTATGGCCTGTTGATCAGTCCATACTAGAGCTGAAGATTTCGGAAGCATGGATCGGAAGTGCTCTGTACCGTAATACACAGGCACCCGGGAGGAAATGAGGTGCCAGAGAACAATATTTTCATGTGTATTAAAGTGTAAAACGATGTTTGTACAACAAAACTGAAACTTTTTATTGTATATGATTTGTACAGAAGTGGAGGAGTGAGGAAAGCTGTGGGGTATTTGCTAATGTAAATGTACTGTAAAGTTTGAAGATGAGACTTTTATAACTGTAGATTCTTGTAGATGGAAGAAATTAAACCCTACAACATCAGTTTGTTTTTAGCAGTTCTTGCCAAGTTCTTTTGCATGTATAAATGTACGTGCATTTTGATTAGTGTAAACTAGGTATAGAAGCATTCTGATTTTCCTTTGACTTTAAAGGTGGCTTATGCTAATGGAATAATGCAGGCACTACTCTGCCGTGTTTCCAGCCTGAATACTGTACTGGAATGATGGCAGTAAATTGATCCGTTGTTTTTCCATTTATGAACATTGAAGTAAAAGGTTAACAGTTTTCAGTTCGCTTATAAAATGTGAAGGTTTTAATAGTAATGAAAAACCCTTTCTTCAGAGCTTTTCCACTTTCTATAAGAATTTAAATTTTGAACTAGATGTGTGAAAATTTTCTTCTTACTGCCATTGTATAAAAATATTTCTGTAGTACATAACAGAAACTGGTCTCTTAGACTTTATCTCACTTTCTTACTCCATGAAGAACATTGGTCAAGTCTTCTCCAGCACCTTTTCTGACTAGGTAAATATCGACTCTGTTCCCTGCAATTCTGGATGATATCAAATTGAAATAGCCTTTTTGGTCTAATAGCAGCGGCCTTAGGGTCTGGTGCTGATTGCTGCCTTCAGAGCTGCCATCAGCACAGCTCTGATGATCGTTGGGAAGAGGGAGTGATAGAAACTAAAAATAGTGGCGCTCGTTCTTTGTGGGGTGCGTGGAGGGGATAATTTGTGGTAGACGAGGACTTTGCGTTAAGGCTTAAGTGGTCAGCAGTACTACCTGCAAATGCCACCCAAGCTGCATAGATGCAGCGTCGTGAAAGCCCAGATACTGCTCCAGCACCTGCACTGTAGCCTCCTCTGGCAGGTGGGATGCCAGGAGTTGCCTAAATGCATCACGAGAGCTCTCTCTACCTATCACCAGCCTGCACAAGCATGTTCTTCAGCCCTGTATTCAGGGTATTTTTGAAGATGAGGGTTGAACTACTGATAAGGTATTTTTTATATACTTTATGTTTTAGCACAAAGTCTTTTGGCCCTGTTCCATGCAGACAGCATAAATTACTATGCAGAAAGCCAGAATGAATTTGCAGTTTTTGAACAACCATGTACAGACTTCCTATTTTAACATTATTACAACTGCTGTTGATGTGTTGTGGACACAGGACTGGCAAAATTACGGAAAGCAGCCTCCTCAGTGGTACAAAACTCTATTTAGAGAATTTCCACCCTTACTTTCTGGAATTCAGTTCTGAACTTTGAATTTGTGAGAAGTAGAATAGCAGTGGAACTCCGCAAGTGTGAATAAATGGCAGTGCTATCAAAAAGGCATTCTGCTTGTACTGGCACAAGTACCAGTGCTGATGCAGTAAACAAAACTAAAGAAATCATGTCATTTTTAATACAGATCAGTTTACTACAGAGCTAGAAAGAATGCTTGTTACGGCATAAGGGAGGGGCAGGCATAAGTGAATGAGGGTGGAGAAAGGAGGGGTGACTCAGCAGCAGTGCTGCATGTACCAGATTAAAGTGACAGTGCAACTAAAGCTTTGATCTAGGACTCTTCATGTGGCCCGTGAGAGGCCTCAGCCATGGAAAAGAATGAATCAAATGTCATGAAACTCAAGTTCTTGCACATTTATGATTCTATGATTTTTTTTCCCCCCCGTCTGGACAGGCAGCAAGCAGTACCTATAGAGCTGAGACCACAGCACTGGCTCCAGGCCTTTCTTTCCCCAGACAGGGCTGTGCTGCAAGCAGAGATGGCAGTAAGCTTCCCCAGTGACTGCTGAAAGCCTGTTCTGTAGCGTAGATGATCTTCCGTCCTGAGGACGTGAGATGCTGTAGAAACGGATTCTATTTTAACCAGCAGGACTGTAAAACACGTGCTTGATTTCTGTGCTTCCCTGGGCATTTCCTTGCCCAGCAAGAGATGTCTGTGAAAGATAATTATTCTGAAGTGCTTCTTGGTCTCAAAAGGGAGCAGATTAAGTTTGTTTTTTCCCTACTCTGGATATTTTTAGCTGTTCAAGAAACTGTTTCTTAGTAGACTTCAGCCCTCAATACTTTCCAGTATCTAGAGATGCTGTGAACTAACTTAGGAAAATTACCCTTTGCTGACATTGATCACTTGCCTGATGAAAACATTTTCCTGTTTTACTTCTGGAATCCCTTTGGTTAAAAGGTCTGAGATCTTTAAGCCCCCCCCAGACAGTAGTTGCTGTTTATTAGGAACTGAACTGTTGTTGCATATCCGAGGCCTACTCATCTTCTTCTTTTACAAGGGAATATTATTATTTTGGGAATGTTTGGGTAACACAGAAAGAACCAGCCTCACTTTCCGAGGCCTGAGCTTTTGCCCTCGCAGCAGATGAGGAATCTGACTGAAGCGGTTCCAAGACTACACATCGCTTTGAGAACGCTCCTTGCCATCTTTTGAGAGAGCGTAGGGTTAGTCGGAGTCTTTCAGTTTTGGTCCAACTAGAAGTGAAAGCGTGCATGCTTAATCCTGTCACACAGCAGGCTAACTGTTTGCACTGAGCTCTCCAGTCAGTTTCAGACGTAACCAGTTTGCTTTGGAAGTTTCTATGAGCTTTCACCCCTTATGCTCCCATATTGAACACTTATTAGGGGTAATTTCCAGAGGAAAACATCATTCCGAATAATTTAATACTACCCTTGTACCCACACAATGCATTTATGCAAAAAGAATGTTCTGCAGACACTGCTCTTTACTCTTAACTTCAGGTCTTAATTTAAATGTGGTTTTGAAAGTCACTTTCTGAGTCCCCATTTGCTTTAGGATGATTGCAGTCAGACCTGTTCCCCCTGAAGTGAATGGGAAGAGGAGGTGACCTGTACTCACGCATCAGACTTGTTCCTTTAGAAAAAAGTATCTTTAGAGCACGTCCCTGCCAGCCGCATACCAGGACCTGCATGGCAGTAGCCTGGGATGTCGATAGCCCCTGTGACTGGAGTTGCAGGTACCATTTAATACTGAATTAGTTCCTTAATTTTTTTTTTCTTTTTACTAACATTTTGCCAGTGTTTCTAACTGAATATTGGAAAATACGATCATTGTGAAAATGCAGGAGGGTGTAGGAACAAGTGTAAGAAAGATTGAACTGAATGTACTTTGTAACCTCTGTGGGCAGCAAAGTCTACGCTGTACGTGTGGAAGCGTGCCCAATGCAAACACTGGACACGCTGCAAAAACTCCTCGGGAAGGTCCCGATTTGCCAAGGACAGAGCCGGTAATTATAGTGGTAATTGCCGTTACAGGAATTGACTGTACAAGTCAGAACTGTTCTGCATGTGGACTCTGAGTAGCAGTGTGTTTGTGGGTTTGCGTGTACTGTATTATCATAAAAATACTTGACCGTTGAGTTATGTTTACTACATGAAATTCATCATGGTTTTTCCTCCATCACGGAAAAGCAGATGCAGGCAACAACAGACATGTTCCCTTTTCTCAGCCTCCCTCAGCGTCTGTTCCTGATCTCGCTGCATACGCACACTCTGTGGGTGCTTGCAGTTCTCCCTTTTGGTATATTCTCTTTCAGAACCTAGGCCGTACCTGATGCATTGCATTCATTGGCCAGGTCTGTTGTTAACTCATTTACAATAAAATTAATGTAATTTATTATCTGAACTGATAGTAAGGCTACATTTGATTTGAAGGAGTATCTGGTGAAATAAGATATAAAGGAGGCCTGGAATACAGCCAGCACATAGGTGCACGGCGTATGTCACTCGTCCCAAAGTTCTCTGAACTCCTTTGTAGTTTGCAGCACAATGTGCAAACACTGTAGAAATTAAGCAGGTGGAGTAGGACCAGGGAGGGAACCACAGGGAACTACTGCTGCTACGGAACTACCGCTGCACTGTGAAATCACAACCTGAATGTCACACTCGGATTGTTAGAGTGGGAGAGAATTTCAGCGAAGGGCCACTTGGTGAGTGTGTGAAGCAGTTCAGCCCTAAACATATAAACAGCACGAATTCAAGTAAAGCGCATGCCCTGATTAGACATGTATGACATAGGCCTCACAGCCAAAGGTGTGCTCTCCCTCTGCACCAGAGCACTCCAGGAAGCGTTTAAGATTTAACCTGGGCAGGAGAAATGCACTGACAGCCCTACCACCGCCCAGCTCCTCTCATCTCTGCTTAAGCTGCTACTGCTTGAGTAGCAGTGCCCCAGAGCGCTCTCAAAGGCCACTCAGCACTATCACCAAGTCCCAGAGCGCCAAGAAACGACAAAGTTCCCTGAAAGCTCTGTATTTGCCTGTATTTTGAGTGTCCTGGTCAAGACAGAACGAAACACTTGCGTGATCCTGATGGAATAAGGATTATTAGCCAATTCCTTCTAAAGAACCAGTGGAAGGAAAGAAAGTCTTAGGGTTTTCTGCAAGTTTAAAAAGAACCCGTGCCGAGGAAGGATGAGTTCTGTCTTCCTGCTGCAATGCAGGCTAAGCAAGTATGGAGGGTATCCTAAGGTGGGACAACTCTATTGGGATTAGGGGCAGTAAATAAAGCAGCTGAAGGGGGGAGCAGGAAACCCTGCAGCAGTGAGCTCTCCTAAATGAGTAGAAAGTGAACAAGTACAAGTTAACAGAAACAAGATAAAGAAATAAAGGGTGCAAAAGGTGAGTGGGTAAGAAAAAGAGAGTAAGGGAAAAGACCTGATCAAGACAAGTGGGGTGTCGAGGAGGGAGCAAATCCAGAAACTCTCAGAAATCAAAAAATATTGGTGCTTACCACTCCCTGCTCTGAGCTTGTGGAAAGACCTGAACATATTTTCTGAAAATGTAGATTAGGTTTCAGCAGAGTGCAAAGCACAGTACCTAAATAAAACACGCCAAGTAACAAAACCTGTCAGGCTATGGAAGTTGAAAGTGTTAACTACCACTCTGGTACTCCAGAGCTGTGACAAAGTGGGAATCCGTACTGCAGTGAGTGGGAAAGAGAGGCTGGACGTTGAGAAATAGCATGCAGAATGACATCCACCGCAGCCATCACTGACAAAATCTGTAAACCCCCCAGTTTCTCATGAAATAACTATCTTTTCATCATGTACCTATTCACTAAAGGCCATCATACCTGCTGTTTCAGTTATCAGCACTTAGCCTTCAAGATCCTATGACCCAGAAGATGAAGGGTACAACCAGACTATGCCAAACAATGCAGATACCTCCTTAAAGCTTGTCTGCTTCTTCAGAAGCGAAGCGCTTTTGTATATAAATAGTTTCTTTTGCTGTAGTTCCCTGCCCTCTTACCAGGTTAGATGAATGCTAGCACATGGGAATGAACAGTTTACATCAGGGAGGAGAAGAAAACCCATCTCCCTTAACATCATGCTGTTAGGTTGGTTTAGCTGTATCAATCAATTGTACCCTAGTATTATTGCATGCTAGATACACAAGTGTACCCCCAAAAAAGACAAGATGCACATAGAAAACATGGTTTTTACTTCTAAATAATGTTCATTTTTCAATAAAATGTGGAATAGGTAAATATTACCAAAAATATTGGCAAAATAAGCAGCAGAACATGTGGGAAAAGGCAAGTTTCCTGTTCTTCGTGCCCTTCTCCCTTAAACTCTGCATCCATTAAGTGCTGAAGGCACCACGAGCACACGCAGCAGTCTAAAACTCAGGACTATGGATCCCATAGTTAACACTTTCCTTCCACCCCTCACCCTTCCCTTTACGTGCATTTGCCAGCACTTCACAGATGTTCAGATCCAACGTTTCCCCAGAACAACCAAATTATCTGCGTGCAAAGGGAATGCTCTGAAGAGCCGCTGAGACGATTTTAAGTAAACGTCGCAGCCCGGCGGAGTGACACTTTCCGGGACAGGCAGCCTTGAAGCCTCCGGCTCTACGGACTGCGACCGCGGCCCGCCGGCTCCCCGCCGCTCCTGACAGGGAAGCCGGCCGCCACCAAACGCCTGCAGCGCTCCGGGTCACGAAGCGACGCCGCCCCTCCCAGGAGCCGCACTCGGATCCGATCCACCGGCTCGTCGTGCAGCCGCCTTCCCGGGGAGGAGCCCCCGGGGACGGCCAGCACCCGGCAGCCGCCCCTCAGGAGCGCGGCGGCCGTTGAAGCCCGCGGCGCGGGACGCAGCAACCGCCCCTCAGGCAGCCGCGCGCTAGCTGCCCTGCGCACGCGCGGCTCTCAGGCGCCCTCCACCCAATCCGCGTCCCCGCTCGCCCTTGCTGCTCAGCCCCGCCCCTTTCTTTGAACGCCGTCAGCGCCCGCAGCCGCCGCTCTCCGCCAATGGCCGCCCGCGCTGCCGCCCGGTGGGCGGGCGGGGGAAGGCATGACGCAGCGAGTTTTTCCCCTGGCGGCGCCTGGCGCCGGCTCTCGGCGGCGGCGAGGTCGCCGCTCCGGCCTGTGACGCGTGACGCACAGGTACGTGAGGGGCTGGCGAGCCCGGCGGTCACGTGGGGCGGGCGCCGCCGCTGCTGCTGCCAGGCGCCGCGGGTCCCGTGCGGTCGGCCCGCCGCTCCGCCGCCCCTCCCCCCTCCTCCCCCCGCCGCATGTCGCTGGCGGCGCGCCCCGCTCCCCGTCAGCCGCCCGCCGCCCGCCGCCTCCTCCACCGCCGCGACCGCAGCCGCTGCCGCCGCCCTTGATGTGGTTCGGGGCCGGGCGGGGAGAAGATGCCACCGTCCAAGTCCCGCAAGATCGCGATCCTGGGCTACCGGAGCGTGGGTGAGCGCGGGCCGCCGCCGTGAGGTGGTGGTGGTGGGGGGGTGGCGGGCCGTTGGGGCGGAGGTGCGGCGCCTTTCCCCGGCGCGGGCGGGTCGTCCCGGGCTCCGCAGCGCCCCCCTGCTCGCGGGGGAGCCCGGCCCGGCCCGGCCCGGCGGCCCCCGCCGCATCGCCGCCCTCCGCGGCAGCAGGTGCAGCGGCGGCGGTGGGGAGGGGAGGGCAGGGCAGGGCAGGGCCGCCCCGCTTCCCGCCGCCGGGAGCGCGCAGCCGCGGCGGACGGGCGGGCGGGCCCCGCCATGGCGGCGCCGCAGAGCGCTGCGGGCCCGGGGCTGCGGGCGCGGGGCCGCCGTGCCCCTGATCGGAAGTTTCGCGCCCCGCCGCCGCGCTGCCGGCCGGGCCTTCCCTAACGGCTCCGCGGTGCGGCGCGGACCCTGGAGAGCCGGGTCGAGGGGGCGTGAGGAGGTTCCTGCCCGCCGGGGTCTGTCGCTGTGCTGGCAGCTCACCCCGAGGTGCCAGCACCCCCGGCTGCTGCCGCTCCCGGGGAAGCGGGGGTCAGGGCAGGCGCTCTCGGCGCGGGTGGTTGTCAGCCCGTGGGACCGGTAAGGGATGCGGTGCGGACCGGGAGCGCTCCGGTCCCGCTGGCCGAGGGAATCTCTGATCTGACTCTCCAAACACAGGATTTACAGCCCAATTTTGAAATGCCGAGGGGAAACCAGGTTGCTCTGTTGCCCATTTCTGGCGTTTTGGTTGGGGTTGGGTTTTTTTTTTTTCCCCTCCGTAGCGATGCTTCATATCTGCATCAGCAGTGCAGCCAAGCTGACTGTGGAGCCGGTTGTACTCGTTAAGGCCATGGGGTCGTATTGACTCCGTCGTGTCCCCACCACGGGATCGTGCTGCTCTCGCCCGGCGTTGCTGGTACAATCCAGCGCAGGCTAATCTACGTGGAGGAACTTCCTGGAAGCGTTCAGCACAAGTCTATAGTAGCTGACAGGGTTTTTGTTCTATAACTGCCCACACCTGTAATCCTTTCTCCTCCTACACTCACCATCTTTGATGGAAAACAGTTTCAGATGTTTTGGTGTTCGGGTTCTTAAAGCAGAGGGAAATAAGCCATAGTACAGCTATCCTAATCGATCAAACTTAAAAGCGTAGATCAATGTTGAAGATAATGTGCGGTTGGAAAAAAAAGAAGATGCTACAGAGAGATACTGTGCTGCTGTAAAAGGGGTTTTTACATTAAAGTAGTGGCTAAATTGGTAATCTATCTTTTGTTATGCACTCAGCAGAAAGAACCCTTAAAAAAAAAAAAAAGGCTAAATAAGCAGAGCTGTTTCTTGGATTTTGTATGTAACTGCAGCCTGACTTTGGGACAGGGTGGTGTAAAAAGGATAATGAATTTGTCTAGTCCCTAAAAGGAACAGCAAGTAGTAGATTGATCAGTTTGCATAGTATATTTGACATCACTTGTTGCAGTCAGTTTTATTGTCTGTCTTGCGTGTTATGTTTTCTTTTCTCTTTTTTTTCTATGAGTACTGGTGAAAACGAGGAACGGGCAGTATAAGTGGGAAGGAAGAATGCTTGAAATTCTGTCCTGTAGAAGTCTGTGATGGAGACTGGGTGTACTGTTGAGCTTTGGTCTTTCATCTGTTGATAATGACAAGCGGCGGTCAAAAAATCAGATGATAGCAGGGTATATACTCAGTGGAGGAAAAACAGAAGAAATAGTATAGTATCGTTAATCTGGTCGGTGATGTGTTGAACAACAGTATTTGTACAGAAAGGATGGGCAAAAACTTACCTACCGTCTATTAAGACCTACTGCTGAACTTCTTCAACTACAGTTTTCTGAGACTAGTGTGGTATTAGGTTTGATGGGACAAGATTGGTTTTATTAGGACAGCTACAAGTTGTGTGAACATAGAATTAAGAGGGTAAAAAAAATCTGTTTTACTGTAGTTTTCCTTTCATTGTCCTTGACAATTCTGTGTTACCACTTAGGTAAAAATCTTGCATGTTAAAACTGCAAAGTTACTCTTAAATACAGGAGCATTAAATTTCTAGGCAAATAATTATGTAAAAGTTCAAGCAGTAGAAACAGGTCATTGGGGTCTTACTTCCATCTTGTAAAGCTGTTGGAAAAACAAGGAAGTTAAACTGTGAGATTTAGGTTGGGTCCTCTGCTTAGCCAAGTATGCCTCCTAAAGTCTAGGAGGATAGCGACTTAGTTTGGCTTCAGAGAAGCTTTTGAGTAAGTCTTGCTTTGTATTATGATGGCAAGAACGTTACTTGGACCCTGGGTGAGAAAGGAGTTAATCTCTTCTTAGAACAAGCTTTTGGGTGGTAGAAAATGAAGAGCATTTCTTCTGGGGAAAATGCAACATCTGATTAGAGCTAATGTTCATTAAGGTAGGGAATAATTCCAAAATCTGAAGGACTGGAAGGAAGTGTTTTCTAAATCTACTTTTATAATTAGGGAGCTACATTGCTTTACCATTAACACTAATCTTGACCCTGGAATGAGGGAGGCTAACTCTGCTAAGTTGTAAAATGTTTACAGTTTTATAGGTTAGTGTAAATGCTTAGGTGACCCGCTCTGTGTGAGCTCTCCTTGTAATTTGGATGGTGTTTGAGATGAAGCTAATCAGAAAATGGCGAGCTTTTTTTTCCTGTGTCTCTTTCAGTTCGGTGTTGAAATAACCAGGTTTTGATGACATTTCAAGCAGTGAGCTGTTCCCTACGGTTGATGATTCAACAATTTTGCGGAACTTTCAGGTTATGAGCATGTATAGTAATGGACAGACATGTCCTCCACAGGAATTTGTGAAATGGGAGTCTGAATCCTGTACTGGCTTCATGCTAAGCCCTTGTTTCTTTCACTTACATTACATTTTATTCTTATCCCAGTGCTGTTGTCAGATAGACTAGAGGTTGGGAGTGGTATTCTGATATAATAGTTCCCAGAATAGAAAATTCAGGAGTCTGCTTGTTTGAATACACTCCCTCTATCTTTCAACACCACCATCAACCCTTTCATATGTGAAACTAGTATTCTTTGCTGATGGGAGAGATCACAGTGGAAGCCTCATGAATTCCCAGGCAGGCGTACTTTCTGAGATGCAGACAGCGTATTTGCCAGGAACTTCGGGACTTGTTTTTTGGTGAGGAAGGCCAATTACCTGTGGATATAGTGTACAGGTTGTGGCATGATGCTAGACAAAATCACGCAAGAATGTCTCCTTTGGGTTTTGCTCAGGCTTAAATTGGTCTAAGAAAGTTAAATTCCATTATGTAAGTGTGCTTGTCTCAGGTTCTGAGTAGAAATTGGATGGATTTCATCCCAAAATCTGATAGTTTCACAATGGGAGGGACTTGACTTTGATTACTGTTGTTTGATAAGTGACCAGAGTGGGCCAGCTACTTGAGATTTGATTCTGGAAAAAATCTGTCTTATGCATGATGAAGCATAAACTTTTGAAAAATTACTGCCTTCACTAAAAAGAATCTTCATACTTGTATTTTGGTCATAATTTAATATATTCCAAATATAATGGGAAATAATGGATTTGCATGGAAATAAATTAAGCAAGACTAAGATTTTCTCAATCTCTTCAGAGTAACAGCCACTCTAAAAAGCAGCGTATAGTTGTCCAAAATGCTTTGTGCTCAGTTTGGTGGTTCTTTGTTTATAGAAGGAATATGTAAATTCAGACCACAAATGCCGGTATGAAAGAAGAGGTTTCTTAGATCATCTTGTAAAGTAGCTTCTTACTGGGATTCTCGGTATTGAACTGATGGATTTAAGATAAGCAGGGAGGTGTTGTTTGGATCAGCTGCTTCAGTTGTGGGTCACTATCTCAGCCTGATTTGGTTTTTGCTGCTCATATAACTCGTGCTGCTGGTGTTACAGATATGCTTGTAGAAACTGGCATTCTGTTTCTGCATTTTACACGTTTGGACTGGTGATCTGAAAATGCTCTCCTGGTCAGTTTATAGCTCGGAGGGGGAAATCCAGTTAAGTTAGTGGTGACTTACCTATTTTCTTCCCCAGCTAAATAAATCAACTTTTTTGTGTAGATGGAGAGCAGTCCATACCGTGAGCAGAAGTAGTCATGGTCTGTGACTGCGGCATGCAGGTAGCAAAAAAACTATGATGAAACAAAATTACCCGCCAAGCTTAGATTTATATGGAAAGGCTTCCAGGGGGTTGTATTAAGCTAAAAAATGCTTCTCCCCACTCCACCTTGCCTGAAAGCAAGAAAGGCAGAAAAAGCAGTGCCTTTAATACGTACCTGTAAATAGTAAGAGTAATTGTTAGGACAAAATGTAGTTAGTGGTTTTGAAAACATGAGTTATTTGAATATTAGGAGGTTTGTATTATAAAATGGAGTTGAGGCTTTGCTTTTCGCTTCTGAAAGATGGCATCTGTTCGCACAGTAGTATACCACCCTGAGGAGATAGCCCTTTGATATTGGACGGAGGGAAGTGGTAATTTTAGCAGGCAATAAATTGCCCGTGTAAATGTCAAGAGAGGAGGAATGGAGAAATTACTGCTGTCGTGTGCTGTAATTTGCTTTATAGAATTGGTTGTGTCTGCAACATTGGAAAGCCTGAGATTTAACAGGAAAATTGAGCGGTTCAGGATCCAGCTGATACCGAAGGTTAAAATTTTGCCGCGTCCCTAGTAAGCGCCGAGATTATTTTCATAGCGTTTCCCTCATTAGGACTGCATTTGCTCTGCCGGGGTGCAGCAGTGCTGCTAAAAGGAAAGGTTGCAGCTACCAGGGGACTGAAATGAGGCTGGAAATGCCAGCTTTAATTGCATTTCGGTGTGACTGACTGTGCTGTACAGCAGTGAAAGTTGCTACAGCGCATTTGATAGCGGTAGCTGGAAGCACTAGAGGCAGCATGTTCAGCTGTAATATCAAGTCACGGTAGGGTTATTTGAGGACACTGCTCCAGGATTAACTCTTAAATTGCCTGCTCTGATCTCTTTTAATCATAACACTTGCAGTTTTTGCTTGTATATTTAAGCGTTTTGGTATTTGATTACTCAACTTAGAGTTAACTGATGGGAGAAACCAAATGAAACGTAGATCCTGTAATTTATAAGCTATATAAAGTTGAAGCTCTTCATTTAGATATACTACACTGCCTTCAGTGTAGGTTCTGGGTAAAGCAACCACCTTTGCGGTACACACTGCTGCGGAAACTTAGCATAACCACGCGTTTGGGATTACAAGAGCAGCCTAAAACGTGATGAACTACCGATGATGATTAACTTCCTGTAGCTCTCCTGAAGGTGACATTCAAAGGCGTATTTTAAAAACTGCTTGACTTAATTTTGTATTCAATCCAAAACTGAAACAGCTTCTCTCTGGGATATTCATAATGCACTCAAGCTCTGCGAATCCTGCATGAGTCAAAATTGCTTGGTGTCAACCCAAATTATTCTGAATTGGAAGCTGCAGACATGAAGCACGGTATGTAAAAACATGAAGCTGCCCTTGTCGGTCATGGATCTGTCTCCTTAAGGACTTCAGAGGCTTCCTTTTGTTTTCCAAGGCCTGTATTTGAAGTGAACGGCGAATTTGTTGTAAATTTGATACTGTGAGAAACTAAAATGTGCTTCCTGAGTTTAGAGGGTGGTTGTTGCTTAAAATTTCTGTCTTCCAGTCCTGGTCAGGAGATTTGCTTTCCTATATGGTTCTTGCACACTGATGGCAGCTATTCTGCAAATGAGGGGATGTGCAATGGGGGAAAAAGGGAATGATGTGAAGAAAATCCATGTTATATGTTGCCTAGCGACCTCTTAACAGGATTTAAGATATTTAAGTTTACCAAAAATGCATGAATGTGGGCCGTTAAAGATTATATTTCGTTCTTGAGAAATAGGAAGTGCAGTGGAATTGTTTTTAGAGGGAAAAGATGCTTGTAGTGAACTTGTAACAAGGAAGTAAACTGAGGCAGTTTTTGAACAGAGTGCTGGAACAGGCTTTCAGGTGCAGCTTTTCTCAAGAAGTGGCTCTGCCACTTTTGTTTTTTAATTGCCATGTAATGAAGGCAGATGCAAATGAACTATATGGGGTGGGGCTTCCCTTGGCTCAAGTCGAGTTAATCCTGCACTGTGGCTGGAAGTTGCGCCTTCCTGCCTGCTCCCGGGTGCTGGCACTGGTGTGCTGGAAGCCTGGTCACCAGCTTGGGGAATTGATTTCTTTCAAAAGTAACGCAACCAGAAGGAAAAGTTTCATATCCTTCAGCTGGTCGGCTCTGCAAGTACAATCTTGATAGAGGGAATGGGGTCAGCAGCGTGAGCTGTTTGAGGGAGGGTGGAATAGGCTCTTTGTGGCTGTGCAGACTTTATTTCAGTCAGACCTGTTGTGAAACCACATCTGTAAGTATTTTCCTCCACCACTCCAGATAAGTGTGAATGCTTTTTCGTAAACTTCCAACAGCGGGCTTTTTGAATCTGAGTAGTTCTCTTGATGGAAAAAGATAGCCTTGTTAAGGTGGCGAACTGTGCATTAGGAAACCATGAAGAAATCAAGTTTTTCAAGATTCTTATTTAAATAACCTTCGTAGTCAAATCTAATCCTTTCATGCAGAATTGAGGAAAGGAAAGATGTTTGGCCGGGGGTAACTCTAAACCTTGTTCTGAAGTCTTCAAATGCAGATGATGCTTCAAGTGATATGATCTGCCGGAGTTTTCTAGAAACACTTGGTAGTAAAGATGCTGCAGTGGAGGAAAGCCAAAAGTTGAGACTATAATGTGCAAGGTGCTCAGAATTGCTGATTGCCTCTCTACTTTGAAAACCAGTGGGAACAAATCTAAAGGTTCTGTTGCTTTTCAGAGTAATCTTCAGTGTTTGCTAAGATATACTACAAATATGTGTTGTCTGCAAATACCGATTCACTCCTCAGCCTGGTTGACTCCTCCTTCAGTTGTAAGTATTTGTTGACACTGTTGCAGCATAGAAATGATTCACAACTACTTAATCTGTTTAGATGCACCGGGTCTTCCTCAGTTTACCTTATGCACTTCGATGCAAATTTTAAGTATAGTTGTATGAAGGGTACGGGTTGAGAAAATGGTGAAAAAAGCAGTTCCTGAAGTGCAGATTTTGGATTATCAAGCATGATGTGCCAATCAAAATGAAGACAGGACAAGCAAAGAATAGCTTGTGAACCTTGGAGGCTCCTGCAAAAGGGAGGACTACTTGGAATTTCTTATGGGACTTCTTAAGTGAATTAGAGAATTTATGACTAGAACATGAGAAGGAAATCTCTAGTAGTTTAATTTGGATGAAATCCGTAAGAGTTTGTGGATAATGGCCAAAGATTAATCTTTTGAGGCATAAGACTAAACGAATGATTTCTGAAGGCCTTTTAAGGAACAGAAGACCCTAATGTGTGACACTCAGAAGACTTGTTCAGAAAAGTTGCGGTCTTTCTACATTAAATAGATATGAACTCCAGAAATCACGATTCCCTGTTAGATTATGCTTTAAACAGTAACGTTTCCTTTCAGCTCTTTTTAAATAAAACACTGAAGTCTTGTTTAAGAGGAGTTAATACTGAATGAGGAGTTAATAAAGAATGAGGAGTTAATACTTCTGGAATGGTTATCAGTATTCTTAGGTATTTTAGATTACAGCAACCAGAACAGCATGCATGAGAAATCTTAGCTAGTTATTTGTATTCTGTGGAGTATTGAGTTAAATGAATTTTAATTTGGAAAAAGAGGGAATACAGAAGTGGTCTTCAGTGTGTGGGTGTGAACATGTGCAAGTGTAATATGAAATTATGATACGAAAGTGTCTCTTGACAACATTGTCTCCTGAGTTACTGGGATACATCTGTCTAGCTTCAACAACTTGTCAGATTGTATTGCCAAAACTTCATTCAATATGTATAACCTCTTTGAAAGGTACTCTTGCTATATGCAAAAGAGCTGATGCATTTAATGGAGGAAGACTCCATTAAATCTGTCCTACAAACTGTCAGAACAATCAAGCACTTGACATTAATGCATTAATAACAAATTTTTGGTGTTCTAAAATCTGTTTCAAAATTAGCATTTTTAATCAGAACTGGAAGTTTCTGCTTTGAAACGTGCGTATAAACAAGCACCGTGTTTCTTAGTTTGCTGCAGTACCTTCTGCATTGCTTTCTTGGAAATGTCTGTTTCTAACAGATGTTCTGCTTCATCTGTATGGTTTGACACTGGTGAATAAATTCTAAAGAGAGGTGTTAGTTGTGCTGTTTTAACTTTTTTCATGTTTGGAGAAAAAGGTTGTCAAAATTCTTGATAAACTTTTTGTGGTTGCTAAACTTAAGTCTAAAAATTGTTTAAATGTAAGGTAATTCAAGTTTTTCTGAACAGTAAAGCTAGGAAGGTAAGAAGTTGTCTGAATGTTTCGAAATCGTGTTCTTTATACAGAGTGTATCAAGGACTCTTAATGACACCTAAACCATTTTTCTGCTTGTCCTTCCTCATCTGCAAAATACCTTTTATCCCTAAGTGTGATGATAGGACAGAAGAAGAGTTAAAGTGAAACTTCCAGAATGGTTTCAATGACTAGCTTGTTGAAATTTCTTCTAGGTGAGTGTCTTGGATGGTGTTCCTAAGCCAAGCATTGGGTTGTGTCACAACCAACTGCTATGAACAAGTGTAAGTTAATGGTAGTACAAAAGAATAAGATTATGCCTTCGCTCTTTGCATTTCCAGGCAAAAATATTGTGATCTTAAAAAGCTATTATCTCATATACAATTTGTAGCTAATGATGAGACTGTAGGATACACGTTTCTTTTTTTCTGAAGATGGTCATATGAACATCCCGTTACTTTAGCATCCAGCTGCTCATGTGGGCATGGGCTGTACATCCCAAAGGTTGAAAGGGTTTAAAGGTGGATGTTGGTAGGGAGAAGAAGGGACAGTATGAGAAGGGGTGTATGGACCCAAGTTTTAAGGGCAGCTTATTGTGGGGAAAGTTGGGCCATGCCTCTCCAGTTCTTACAGCATGGAAGTGTGGAAACCACAAATGAAGATACAGGTTATTTCCCAAATAGTCAGGCTAAGGAAGGAAGCAACTTCTGAAAGGCTTTGCTGTACCTGTGGTAAATCTTGGCCCTTGACCTATTTGCCTGTCATAGTTCACATTTTATCCATTTCTGCCAAGTAGATGTTACGTACTTAATTTCTTAGGTACAGTTTAAAATAGACTTGCATTTACGATTAGCTGGTTTAACTTATGATTTAACTGGATAACAGCAGAGTAATAACCACTATCGCACTTTGAGAATTTTATTTGCAAAATTGATAAGCAAAGACTTGTACAGCAGACAAATACAGAGTGCTGCTCTGTCTCTTGAAGGTTGGCCTGAAGTTAGGTTGCCTTAAACTGTAGCTTGATACTCAGCTCCTTGTCCAAGTTGCGTGGTTGTGCTAGCGGAGTGCTGGGAAGTGAAGAATCCAGCTTCTCTTGGCATGTACTTCCTCAGGTGCCAGAGCTGGACTGGCTGGAAGACACTTCACTTGTGAAAGACACTCTTAGTGGAAAAATAGTTTAATGTCAGATTGGAAATGTCATCCTCAGCTATCTCCCTGGGCTGTTTTCGAGGGGGAGGTGGGGTGCGTTGCTGTTTGTTCTGTGGGTTTTTTTGTTGTTCTTCCTTGCAAAGATCAAAGTTCTGCATTGTGACCTTTTTGTACTAGAGAGTATAAAAAACTGAGAGTAGAAAAGTATGATTCCTGCCCGAAAACTCTTAATTTGAAGTACCTTGTGAGCCAACAGATGGATACACCCTGGCTAGGAAGGTGAGAAAGCCAGCTGGCTATCATGACAGGCAAGAACTCTGTAGTATGCTGTAGCAAACAAGGGTCACCTAGTCTATCTTCATTGACCTATGGCAAAATCAACTATGTCATGTCATATCTGATGGATCTTTGGCTTAAATTCCCTTAAAATTTCCCAAGGTTGGGGAATCTAATGGTTCTTCTGCATGGTGTTATCCTTACCCTTGATTCTTTTTTCCCTGGTGTGTTATCCACATTTCTCATGCTGTGATTTTGGCATATTATTACTTTGAACTTTCTTTACTGTTAACAGATTGTCCTCTGTATTCAGAGGCTAGTCTGTTATGTTGATCAGATAAGTGTGTAAATGAAGAAGGCTTGAAGAGGAGTTAGTGGGGAGGGGTTAATGACTAAGTCCAGCTGTATAGAGTGCTATGGTGTGAAGATGGCATTTAAAAGATTGTGGCTTTCTTCAACCCTGATTAATAGAGGGGAGGAACTTCACACCTTAAGCAGAAGGAACATGGAAGATGCCTATAAAGTTAATTCAAAGAAGATCTAGGATTGAATTAGAGGAGAGACAATAGAAACTTACCAAAGTTGATGTGAATGTGATGGGGGGAGACAGTTTTTGTAGAGGAAGGTACAGTTCGGCATACTGGTTTTTATGTTGGCATGGTTATATATAGATCCACAGCAGCCTTGTGCTAGCACAGGAGAACTGAAGTGGTCAAGGCTCAATTGTATGATCGTTAATCAAGACGGTCTCAGTGTCTACCTATGCATCTGTTGACAGAGGTGTGATGGAGTTGACCATGTCCTGCTCCACTGGTGGAAGAGTCAAGACTAATCTTTGTCAGTATCCCTAAAGACCAGCTTCTCTGTTTTGCACTAAGAGATGTTAGTGTTGTCAGGGTTGGTACCGCAGTTCCTGATGCTTCATGCAGCTGTGGGAACTTCCACCAGTGTAGGTCATAGCAGGTAGATAGGGCTGTGTGCTGATGTTGGACACCGGTAGCAGCACGCTTTCCATGGAAGTCAGGTTTTGGCTGCCGTGTGCATTGCTGGCATTTGTTGACATTGGGTTCATCAGACTTTGGACCATCAGTGGAGACACGAAGAGCCTGTTACATTGACTCACTACTTCATAGTCATGCATACTGCTGCAGGCTGAAGCTGCCTTTTGTTGCTAAGATCTTTTAGTGATTATTATGCAGTTAGATTTGTATATATGTTTAATAGGTTGTAAAAGTAGCCTGCCTTTGTTGGGACAAATCAGTAATACCTTCAGGTTTTGCTACAGGTTGGTGAAGAGCTCTGTGGACCTCCCCTCAGAATAAGACTGAAATTTCTTAGCTATAGTTGCTGGATATATATCACATTATTTGTTTGGGTGATGTTACCAAGAGAGGGGATATTACCATTACTGTCGTGTCAGGATTTTATCAGGTACTCGCCTTCTGTCATCCTACAACAAGGAAGAGAGAAACACATCTCTTACTATTGTTCTTGCAGTTCCAAGAAGATCCTTGAGGCCCTGTATGATATGCATTTCAGTAGCACTGCCAAGAGGGTCCATTCCTCACCATTTCAGCTGCATTTCCGACAGTTTACTTGGCACTACGATACACTTGAGGTCAAGCTCCTAGACATGCCTTTTTAAAGTGACGCCAGGAAAATTTCTCTGGCATTTTCGGAGACTTAGCCCTCTGCTTGGTGATGGTTGTAAGCAATGATGAGGTATGGTGGCCACAGTGTTGGCAACAGTGAATGCTATGGCTCCAGTCTTCATAAAGATCTTTAAAGGAAGATCCTTAGGGAAGATCTCCATTTCAGTGACCCGCTGATCTGCATTTCAGTGATCCAACAGTACAGATCTGTTGAAAGACTGAGGTCTTTCATCTCGGTAAGGGTTCTGTGCTATTAAAGCTTTCTCTGTTATTGGCATAGATCAGGTGGTGTAAAAATACAAGTGCGATTTGCGGTGAAAGGAAGAGGAGAGAAGAGTTTATGCTGTTTTCCAATAGAAATGTTCAGTTTAAAATCCTAATTTGTACCTGTACGATCTGGCTTTTTCAAATGGCACACTGCTTTACCAGGTGGTCAGCGGTAGCATGTAACTTAATGTGGCTGGTGTTAACTTCAGCCAGTTGTGTAGAAATGAAGAAAAAAAAAAAAAAAGGAAAATAATGGCTGCAAAGCCCTGGTAAACCTTAACAGCTGCTTTATGCCATGTGGTGTGCATAGAGTGGAGTTCATCGGCTTCTGCCATTAAATTCAGCTGTGCTGCAAGTGCAGTTAAAGCAGTGTCTATGCAGCGGATGGAGAGCTGGTGCTGGTAACTGCAGTTGGAAAGGTCCACTTCTTGAACAAGTGCTTAAAACCTGCTAGTCCTGATGTTTCTGGCTTGCAGAAAGGTAATTTAAGTTGTACACCCCAGTGATCTTTAGCGTCAAGAAAGAACTGACTGGAAGCTGGAAGTTCATTCCCTTGTGTTAAAACAAAAACCTTGAAGACTGAAAAGGGGAATGCATGGAATGCATTAAAGCAAGAGATACGCATGTTTATTTCTAATGACATAACATTTTAAAACTGATTTAATGATGAAACAATGACAGTTACTAAAAGTATCTTTCAAAGACATTTCATGTTGTACATACCCGATGATCCAAGGAAAGGTCAAGTTTATTCAGATACCTAATTAGCTGCTTGAAGTGTGTGCATAGGGAGCAAGGACTTGGCTTCTACCCAGCAGTACAACTTGAATTTTGCCTTTTCAGGGGGAAATGAGTCCAAAGTTCAGGCTCTTTCCCTCTAAGTGTGTCATAAACTGAAACATTAGGGTCTGATCTTTAAGCTTAATAAGCTTCCCTTCAGAAGTCAAGTAGTACTGCCTAACTTTTAGTTTAGGAATCCATTTGCTAATTAGGCTAGCAGATATACCTGATAAGTCAAGTTGCCTCTGAATTTCTACAGCCACTTGAAATGTTTTAGGCATGGTGCTGTGGGGAGAGAGGTGGGAAGGTGCTGCAGGGATGCACAGTTTCTGCAGGAAGTCTGAAGGGAATACAGAGGGTGGTATTTATCTGAGCAAATACTGGTTGACTGTCTTGGATGTGAATGTCTGAATTTCCTTTGTAGTTAGGAGAGCCCAGGATGCAGTTTCCCTGACCTGTTTAAAGCATCTTGGATGCAGCCATGTATGCGTGTATACATGGCCGGCTGAGGTGCATGCTACAGAAGTTTTCTAGATATCTTTAAGTCTTGTAACAGCTTTTCCATCTTTGACAACTGATAGTAAACACATGGAATTAAAATTGGTTTACCTCATTAAAAGGGAAGTATCAGGCAAACTGTGGCACGCGCTTTTCTGCCAGCAAGGGTAACAACAGAGGTATCTGGACTGTGAACTAAAATAACTAAAACATTTCTCTGACAATCCTTTGCTGAGGTTGCTGACTTAAATGGAGACAAAATGGGCACCTGGAAGTGGCAACTAAGCTGTTGCAGAAAAACAGTGGAATTTTTCTCTATATACTTGCCTAGACATCTGATACATTGGAACAAAGTGCAAGTGAACATTGAGGGGTGAGCACCGCAGCAGGATGGAGCAAGCTTGCTTTTATGTATCAGGGAATAAAGCACATGCTGTCTTCTGGCTTTCCTTACAGAAAATATGATCTAGAGAGCATCATTAGGACTACTTGGTTTGTGTTTTGAAGGCTTATTGTTGCCAACCTTGCAAGGGTCTGCAAATATGCTTGTGAGTTTGACCGACTGCTTTGAAATCTGAAGAAAATAAAGGAAGCCATCTGATTTCCTTTCTAAATGACTGCCTCTCAGATTTCTTCTGGCTTGCAGAGGAATACCTTTGATAAACCTCAAGATTGTGCAATGCAGAAGGAAGGGAAACAAGCCTGTGTCCTTTTCTCCCTGCAGGCTTGTGTTCTTGGTGTTGCAGACCGTCATGTGAACCTCCTCTTCTACAGCAGGAGCGGTTCTCGCTACAATGCCTTGCCTTAGACTGTCAAATACATTTCCTTATATCCTAATATAAAAATAGATCAGGAGAAGGCAGGGAACAGTTGTAGCAATGGGATAGAGTGCCATAGAAGTTGAAAACAAGCTTGTCTTGTCCTGAAATGCTGATCTGCTGTTTGGTTTGTCATGAATCTCTCTTCTGTTCTTGAGGTCCCTTACTACCAAAAGATGTCTCATTGAGGTCCTCAGACTTTCGCTCTTACAGGATTATAAGGGCAGATCCTTTAGTCTGTCCTTCAGAAAGCTCAGAAAGCACTTTGAGAGAGAAGTGCCACCACTCTTCGTGTTGCAAATCAAGCATGAGTATCATATGAGCAAGTACACCAGTTGAGCTCTATGTGTCAGCAAGAGTTTTCTCTGTAAGCATCAGGAAATAATTTTTTAATCCTGGTATCATAAAGTTAACGTCACAAGGAAATAACTACAAAATTGATAAAACTATGGCTGAAAGTAGGTGTTTATAAATGATAATTCCTCATGATTAAAAGTCTAATAGTAGAATTAAGTTGCATCTGAGTAAAACACAAACTGCTCATTGTATCGCTGTCTCCAGAGGTTTGGAAACAGAATTCTTTATTGACTCAGATGTATCGTTTTTATAGTCATTAGAATGATTCACTGAACCACATAGCAGTGGACAGCAAAATAGCAACTATGTAGCCATAATTAGTACCTGGGGGAAAAAAATCTTAATTACCCATAGAAAGCTGCTAATGATGAAGCCTGAGATGAATGATGAGCTAGTGATGGGTTCTGAGATCATCTGCTATCTTGTGAAAAGATTTTTGTTGAAGAGTGACGCTGTAATTCCCTTTGCTACCCAGTTAAACCTCCATGTGCTCCAAGAAGTTGTTCTGTCCCTTTCTGTGCTCTGAGGACAGATAGATAATCTGCACTGTGGAATGCTGATGTCTCCATTTTGTGCATCTTGGTATTCTGAATTAAAGAAGATAAAGATCCCAATGTTCAAGTTAAATTGAGTGTAACTTTCGGTATGAAAACTTCATCTCTGTGAAGCGTAGTAAGTTGAGCATAGCTGTACGTGAGATATTGCAAGTTGGGTACGCAGTAAGTCTTATCTAATTTGGTATGACTGACAACGTTTCATTACGAAATTTCTTGAACCCTTTTGTGACAAAACCTGAAGTCTTTTGTGACAAAATCTAAACTAATTTATTCTGTAGGTAAGACTGAGTAGATCTATGTAGAGACAAGCTTAGGTAAATGCTAGGCTTGTGGTAGGAGCGGATTAGATGCTGCCAGCTGTTCAGCATTTAATAATTAAGCAAAGTACATAAGCAGACATTTTAATGGAAAAAGATGAGTTAAAGAAACTATGCATCTAAAATTCTAACGGAGAATTGCAGCTCTTCATGAGTTGTTCTTGACCCCGTCAAACTGTTTACTGATAGCTTGTGCAGACAATTTTGAGTATTGAGAAATTCTTCCTGTTGAGATAAACTGCACTGTGCTGCCAGTGGCTGTCATCGTGGAGATGCCACGTTAGAGGGCAGCTGCAGAATCGAGCTTGCACAATGCCTTGCTTGTGGAGCAGTTGTTTGACTTGCTTGCTGGCCAGTTGCATCATTTCTGTCTCCTGGGTTTGAGGGGAAGTTGGCTGCAGATGAGAATTTCATCTGGGCTTTCCCTCTGCTTATTGCAAGGAGAATAAGGATGGGGACGGGGACGGCAGGCAGGTGGTGGTGAACCGAAGAGAGGGCATGGCCTCTTCGGAGAGGCCAGCTGTTCATGAGCCCACCCGTGCTCAGTTACTCATCTTCTTGGTAAACTGCCTAGTGTTGTAAAGCTGGAATTTTAAGGCTAGATTAAATACCACAGCTCTTGTCTAAGAAGTAAAAGGATGAGTAAAAACTCAATTTGGCAATGGTTTTTGCCTTGACAATTGCAATGGCATTTGAAACTGATGTGCTGTGACTGCACTAGTCAGTGTTTATGGGACGTTCCACTTCATGTAGCGAACTGTCTATTGTATGAACAGAAGTATGACAGCTTTATTTTTTGAAATGGCTTTCTGTCTGAAAACCTGTTCCTCTTCTGTTTTGACAGTGGAAAACTCTTTTCTTTACCACTCCCACATAATATCATAAATAACAAATTATCTATGCAAATACCCTTTGGCTACTTCTGGACAACTTGAGTTGAGCTTTCAGCCACCTGGGACTTGTATTCTAAACACTTGTAAAACCCATTCCTCCCAACCCTTAACCTTCTGTCCTGTTCCTCCAGGGAGAGGGAGAGTCAGGAAACTTGAAGGATTTTGCTTACAACTCCTCTGCCATAGTGTATCGGTGCTTTGAGTTACCATAGCAAGTACAGCTGGAGGAGTCATCCATCCTGTTGCCCTTGCCCAGTGTTGCCCTTATTCGATTCATTTATTTCTTTGTAGTCATTTTGACCTCTATGATTCTGAACAGAGTCAAAAGGTTAAACCATAATCTTCTCCAGTAAGATTTTGCAAGTGCTTTTTCATCTTAAAATCACTGTCCATCAATTTAGTGAACTGCTTCCAGCAGACTTTGCCTTGCTTCTGCTCATGACACTTCTCCTTTTGGTCTCAACAGATGTTTATTTTCCTAAAACCTAAGGACAGTGGATACACTAGAAGCACCAGCATGGAGGATGCTACAAGGAAAAGCTTAGCAAACTAAAAAACATTTTGGCGTTTGTTCCAAATGAGGGCATACTAGAGCTGAGCCTTTTTTGAGGTATGCACCCTTGAGTAATCAGTTAATCAAATCCTTGCTACTGGTGTCAGGCTCTCTCGTCCTTTTAGGCTGAAGTGTGCTAGCAGCGTATACACATCTAGACTGCAGTGTGTCTCCCTGCGTCCTCCTCCCTGCAGTGCTCCGAGATGGAGTTAGCACATCAGTAAACGCAGTTGCACGCAGTTCCTTGGCCCCTGCCTCACGGACATCATGTTTATGTTGTAATTCTCTCTGAAAATGTTGCCTGATCTTTCTGGGGAAAGAGGTGATAGGAGCTAAATTGTCAACTTAATTTTCCTCATGAGCATAGGTCAAAGGCCTGGAATAAAACCTGTGGGACAAAGTTCAAGCCAAGCTGTTGTTTACACAGTCCTGCATGCTTCTTGGGCATGGGCTGAGACAAGGCAGTGGGGTGTTAATGACTTAGGTTTTAAATTTCTTGTGTCCCTTTTGGAAGCCTTGCTTTAGTGGGATACTGTTGCATGTACTTATCCCGAGGGGGTAGATAGCTGAATCCAAGACTGGAGAGCTTCCCTGTGGCTCATCTAGGAAAGCAGGCATCCTCTTGTGATCACAAACACATCATTACTGGAAGGCTTGTTACAAAGCTTGGAGGAGTTTGGGAGGAGAGTCTTGGAATGCTGGTTTTGTCTGGGTTTTGTTTCCTCTTCTTTCACTGTTAGGAGGAAAGCAGTAATTAATACAGCTGGATGTTAAATGCAGCATTTTCTGTTGGCTCCGACTTCTTTCTGGTATTCAGTTTCCAGACTTAGCACAGACAGACGGTAGCAGTCAAGTCTTTCAGTTAGTTTAGGATCCTTCTTAGGAGGAAAAATGTTCAGTGATGATCTGTGGTTAACTTACATCTTCAAGATAAGAAAAGCTATAACAGCCTAATATAGGAATAGTTAACTTTGTTTTAAAACAGAGTGCTTAATGTGCTGGTATTGGCAAAGAATCTGCAAGCATGAACTCTGGGTAGCAACTTCATAAGCTTATAGCTGAAGAAGAGCTTGAAAGTTCATTCACTTGCTAAGTGGTGTCCAAAATACACAGTTTCAGAAAGTTGCTGGGATGCATAGTCTCAGTTCTAAGTCTGTCCTTATTAGGATGATTTCACAGAATCACAGAATCATATAGGTTGGAAAAGACCTTTAAGATCATCGAGTCCAACCATAAACCTAACACTGCCAAAACTACCACTACACCATGTCTCTAAGCACCTCATCCAAACGTCCTTTAAATACCTCCAGGGATGGCGACTCAACCACTTCCCTGGGCAGCCTGTTCCAATGCTTGATAACCCTCTCGGTGAAGAAAAATTTCCTAATATCCAGTCTAAACCTCCCCTGGCGCAGCTTGAGGCCATTTCCTCTTGTCCTATCACTTGCTACCTGGGAGAAGAGACCGACCCCCACCTCTCTACAGCCTCCTTTCAGGTAGTTGTAGAGAGCGATGAGGTCTCCCCTCAGCCTCCTTTTCTCCAGGCTAAACAGTCCCAGCTCCCTCAGCCGCTCCTCATAAGATTTCTGCTCCAGACCCTTCACCAGCTTCGTTGCCCTTCTCTGGACACGCTCCAGTACCTCAATATCCCTCTTGTAGTGGGGGGCCCAAAACTGAACACAGTTCACTGAACACAGTGGGGGGCCCAAAACTGAACACATTTCAGATATGCATGGTTGCTTCCTGCCCCCCCCCTTGCTGGAGCAACAGCTTAAAGTGCAGTGTTCTCTGTAAACTCATGCACAGTGAGTATGACACCTTTAGTTGCACTGTTAGATGTGTCAGAAAATGGCATCTAAGAACTTGATTTGAGAAAAAGCAACTCTTAAAAGGTTGTGTGCTGGTTGGTGTTTTTGGGGTTTGTCTGGGGTTTTTAGCATTGTATCTTGAATAAACTGGTATGATTGATAGGAGTCGGCAAAGAGATAAGCATGGCAGAGCTGGGCAGTGATGTTAAAATAAACCAAGCAGTGAGTTGATGAAGGTTATGGCTGTTGGAAAAATCCCCAAATGATGATGTCTGTGTAACGTTTTCTTCCTTCCTACTGGAGAAGTAAATCTTGGAAGTGTTCAGTTAATGAAGGAATTGACTGCACATGTAATTATAAATATTAAGCCAAACTTCCCTTGCATCACTTTCATCCTCGTACTTTGTCTGACTTGCAACTTTTTAGACTGTCTTCAACAAAATGGCTTGCTAAGTATGGTGATAATAATAGAAAGTCAAATGTGAACAAGTCAAGAGCCTTGTATGATGAAGCAAAAATGGGGGGGTTGGAAGTGGAAAACTGTTTTTAATATCTCCTGAAGGAATGCTTAGGAAAGAACTTTTTCTACAGGAAAGTATAAACATAGCATGGTCTAAGCACTGCAAGTGGGCAATCTTTATCCAAAGCAATTGATTCTTGAAAATAGTTTTACTATACACTAGTTCATCCACAACATTGGTTACTCATGATGTCATTGAGAGGATTCCACTGAGTAGGATAGTCTTGAGTCTAAATTTTAACTTGAGGTCGTATTTTGTTTGTGCTTCTTGCTGATGAGAAGAGTATAATAAGGAGCGTGAAGAATATGCTAATGTCCAAAAGCAGCTAATGCACTTGGCAGTCTTTGTAAGAGTGTATTTGTCCAGTAAACATGATGTAATAGGATCTAGTAGATTCCCAAATGTAGAAGATACACTGTAATGGAAGTTGTTTTAAGACTGCAGTAATGCTTTGAAAAATCTTCAGTTGCAGAGCCTTAAAGGTGCTTTGTATGGTCAATGTGTGCGATTCGCTTTTACCATCTTCTAAAATCTTTCAAGACTAAATTAGTTTTCATTTTTTCAGTCTGCTACTTAAGTGCAACATTTGCATTACTCTTTATTGGGGGATGTATGATCAGATCAGCATAACGGAAATTGGGAACGTTGTCTGCAAAAGCAGCAGTTAAATTGCTTTCAAAAGAAAAAATCCAATGATGCCCCCTCAATCACTATGCCTCACTAAAATACAGCATCCACCAGTCTGTTGTAGTGTGGCATTAAGAGGATTGATAGAAGAGGAGAGCATATTGATCTCAAGAGTTTTGAGATCATCCTTTTGTCATGGGAAAGATGTCCAATCCCCTAGTGAAACCAAATTTGGCTAATTCCGTCCAAGTTCCTAGTTTTCTGTGCAGTGACTGAAAATTATTTCTAGTTTTCCTTGCTTCTTGACAGAAGAACCTTCCAAGTATAACAGTTTGTTAAATTTAGTTGTATGAGGATTGCACACTGCTACTTTTAGATTTGTTTTAAACTAGAGGAGGCACTTAAATGACGCAGTGTTAAAAACAAAAGCAGAACACGTGCCGAGTAGATATTGCACTACTTCTTACATGTTCAGGAGACCCAGTTACTAGGAATAGGCACTTAATTTAAAAATAGGTCAGTTGTCATGTATAGATGTTTAAATGAACTGTACAAAGCTCATATTGGCTCTTCTAAAAACATCAGTGTGTCTACTAGTAAGTGTAAAGTGATAACAGCCTGAAGACTTGTTTTGATACCAATTATCTTTTCCTTGCTTTACAGGAAAATCTTCACTGACGATTCAGTTTGTGGAAGGACAGTTTGTTGATTCATATGATCCAACCATAGAGAACAGTAAGTAAATAACTGACAAGCTGTTCTTCTATACCTCACTAACTTTTGTCAGAAGCCATTGTGGTTATACATGTTACTTATGTGGACATTTACATAGTAACGTTAAAGCTCATTAATTAACTGTTAAGTTTTCTTAATCTTTTAAACCAATGCTAACCAAGCTTACAGTATGGCAGCATGGAAATCACTGTGTGCATATTTCTCCAAACATCTAAACTGTCTTTTAACACTAAATGAAGGAAAACCGAATCAATCTGGCTAAAATGCATCTCCTTCTTGTATTGTATGTATGTTATTGGACATCTGCTTCCCCCAATACAGTCGAGGCACTTCAAATTAAGTATGTCTTACCTATATGAAAATGTGCCACTATATACAAGTATTCCAAAGTCTCAAATGTCTCATTTGATCAGTATATCCAGATGAACACAAAGCCAGCAATACCAGTCCAGGAGCAAATGACTACCTTAGAAGGCAGACGTGCTGTGGCCATGATAACATGATAGTCTTTTAAATTACTCATTTCCAGCTGCTTGATAACAAGCCTGGTACACAATGAGCTTGCTGCAAATGCTGGGTGACTTCTCAAGTGTCTTTTTTCTCTTAGCGGTTTTTTTAGTATTAGCGCTTTTGTGAATAGCTAGCATAGCAGGTAAGTAAAGATACTAATACTAAAAATGCTGCCAAGAGCAACAAGTCATTTCAGAGGTGAATTACCCAGTATTCGTTACAATCCAACCACCTCTTTCTGAGCTAGCAGTGGTCATAAAGTACTTGAGCAGCTGTGGTGCTGGGCTGAGTAACTTGATCATATTGGCTTACTTTAATCATGGCAAATAAAACTTTGGTATCATGATCGTAACCCTGGAGTTCTTGTATTTTAGTGACTTCTGAAATGCGGTGGTAGCACACATTTTTACTGTTTCAAACTTGTGCAGTAAGATGTTAAGCCTATGTGATACTCGTTTGAATGAAGTAATCAGCAGAAGTAAGTTTGAATGAAGTAATCAGCAGAACAAAGTTTCTTTTGGACATATATGGTAACTACGAATCAGTAGCTATCAGGATATTTTACTCAGGATTATTTTATTGCTTAGAACTAAAATTCAAATGCTACTTTCTGAGAAGCTCTAAATTTGCTTTAGCGAGTCAGGGTGGATAATTTACCCCTTGACCTGAATGATCTGTTAGTCCTTATACGGATGTCATTAATATTAACGCTTTCCAACATCCCTTTTTACTTCGTTAGAATTAATAAAGGTTTATGTAATAAATAAGGTTTGGTTTGAATTAAAGCTGCTAACAAAACATTGGGGATTAAGTTTCTGTATTTTAAATCTTAATATCGCTTGGGACAGGTTATTTTTCACTGTGCTATATAAATGCAAATTATTTAAAGCAGTCTTTTAGTTTTATGCAGGTATATGGGAATGAATAAAGCTTGAGAGACATGGGGTCAAAATCTCTCCAAAATGCTGAGTCTGTATCTTGTTTTAGGATTTTGACACCTTGGTACAGGTTGGCTTGTTTAATCCCTTGCAAGCTCTTGTCATCCACAAAACCTATTGTCTGTAACTGCTGTTAGTAACTCTGTAGTTGTATGTCTCACACTGGTAGCATTTCTTAACTATATGAAAATACACTCTGGATGAATTCTGCTCTTATTTGACTCTTGTAGCCTGCACTGCTTGCTTGATCTGAATTCTAAACATTGAGTGTGTCATGGCCATGAAAACTTTGTTGGGTGGGGTCATCTTGAAAAGGCTTAATTTTTCACTTGATTTCTTATTTGTTTGGAAAATAAACAGCATTATTCATTTGGTGAAGGTCTTGTGATCTGCAGCATGGCTGGAGGAATTTGCTTTCTGAAAGGTATAGAATTGAAGGGCCCTTCTTGCATCAGAATGCTTTGCTGGGAAGTAGGGATTGAAAATGTAAAAGATGTGCCCTGAGGTTCAAAACAGTAGGAAGTCTGTCCCATCCTTAAGCCCTGTAAGGCCTGACAGGATGTTTTAAAAATGCTTCTGTGTAGAACAGAAGAGGTAACACTTTCAAACTTACCACTAACTAAAATTTAAAATATATTGAAGGGATCTTTTTTTCAAGAAAGGCATGTGAAACTAGTTTTGATGAGATTAGTATAAAATCATTCTTTTGACTTAAGTTCTTAATCTTTTTAAAATGCTTTTTCTAAATATAAATCTTTGCTCAGTCCAGTCTTTTGACACTCCCAGCTGTATGTTCCTGATTGTGCGCAGGGTCATAAGACACAAAGTATGTAATCAACTCTTTTTATTGTTTTCCTACCTTGTAATTTTGAATCTGGTTGATCATGCTGGCAAAAGGAGTTGAGAAGTCCAGATTCCTGTACAAGGGGCAGTGTTGGAGAATGTTGCATTTTTCCAATGCTTTATAGCAGGTCATAAAACCTTTTCAGTTTCATCTAGTGACTGGGTCTACTTTAGTGTCACAAAACTTGGAAATGAAAAAAAACCACAGGCTAAAGAATAGTCTGGCCTATGTGATTTCTGGTTTGTCTCCAGAAAATTGTTACTGATAATTTATTACAGTATTCTACCAGCACTGATGAAAGGGTAGAAAGCTGCAGTACTGCTGGTAGCTTAATCTTCATGATTTTTGTCTTCAAATAATAAAACTTGCACAAAAATTGAGTCTAAAGCTAAATTGTATAGAAGGCAAGCCATAGTTAAGCTCTTACAGGAACAAGTTGCATAGCATATAAGCCTTGAACAATAGGAATAAGACCTAATATTCTAGTAGTTCCATATTTCCAGTACAAAAATCTCTACCTTCTTTGGAAGTGGTAAAGGGAAAATAAGCTGCATCAGGTTTCACTTAGTGTTTCTCAACAAAGTCAACACCCCTTCACTGCTGCTTTTCACCCTTTCCTTTGCTTATATTACATTAGAACCAGAAAAGTTAATTTAAGTTAATGACCATGTTGAATTTAGTTGCTTCTACTAAACTTGTGTATCAGGAAGAGTAATTTGTAGCATTTTGTGGCAGCAGCAGAGGTGAGAGTTAATTGCTTAGCAAAATAGAATTTCCCTTTCTGAATGTCCCAACAGGATTGACACCACAATGGGTGGCTATTCTTGAGGCAGACAGATTGAGAAACTAGTGGAACGATTACTTGCAGGAGTGTTGGAAAGAGAAGGAAGATCCTTGCAGAGCAGGAGTGTGTGGAGGGAGTCTGCGTGGACGCTGAGCTGGATGGGGCTCTGAAGGCAGATCAGCTCGGATGCGCTAGGACCAGAACCATTTAAAGCTCCAAAATTTTACTGGAATAAAAACTAGAATCTTAATTTGGAACTCAAAGCAAATAGGTCAGAAGGAATAGATAACGAAGATGTGCACATAACTCCCCCCACCCCCGTCTTTGCAGGGATGTCTTTGGTTATCATTAATTCAGTGATTTTGTGTTGCAAAAAAGCTGACTTGACTGCCCAAGTCTCAAAGACGTTTCCTCCAGCTCCTCTGAGGCCTGCCTGGCTGCTTTTTGCTTTTCCTTGCAGTTTCAGAGAGGCTTCTAGCACTGTGCCGTGCTCTGTCTTCCTTTCTCCCCTAAACAGGCTCAGTAGCTCCCTAAGGGAAGGAACAGTCTTCCCCCAAGGGCTTCCTATCTCTGTCCCATGTTTTTTAATACAATTGTGAGTAGAAGCATATTAGAAAGCGGGAGGGGGCTGGAAGCACCCTGGTAGTTGTGGAGGGAATACCTACAGGTTTAGATGGGTCTGCTAGAAGCATCTTTAAAGCTAAACTTTTTCCATGCATGCCATGGCAGCTGCACTGGAAGGGTGAAGTATGCTTCTTCCCAGGAGTTGCTGATGAGCAGCCTTCTCAAGGGGTGGAAATGAGGCTTCTGAGAAAAATTAAAAATAGCTCTGTTGCATTACACATCTCGGTGTTGTAAAAGATGCCCTGGCAGATTAGTGATAGGCATTGACTTTGGAATGAAAACAAGTAGAAAGGGATGCAGAAGGTAGTAACTGATGAACCCTTGCAAGGTGGTTGTATTTAGCTACCAGACAGTAGCTCCGGGAATAAGCGCTCTCATGCCTTTACTCAGTGGCACTATTGATCTGAAAGTCTGCATTCATATGCTTGGTACTGATTTCTTATCATAATGTCTTGTTTTCACTGCAGCTGTCTTTTGAGTTGTGTATGGAAATCATCTCATTCATGTTAGTCTAATTGAAATATACTTGATCTTGGGGTAACGATGATCAGCAGCTAATGGAGTTGCTACATAAGTTACACTTCTGCTGAAGTGTAGCAGCAGTCAGGGCCACGCTTTGCATATAATTTTACCAGGACATTGTCTGACAGCAAAATGGCTTTAGTTCTTTGCAACGCAGCTGTTGACTGCTGCACCCTGAACTGTACACATAGATCTGTTTGCTGTGCTGTGCTGTTCACTGCAGCCCCGAATTCTCCAAGTTTCAGCAATGCATCAGAACTAGAAACAATTGTAGATGAAGGTGGGAATTGCAGCTTTTGTCATATAGCTACACTCGAGTTACGCGTTGCAAGCTGTAAGCATGTCCTGTTCCGAGAGCTGTGTGCTTCGTGGACCTACAACAGGCTTTATTCATGCTTCAGCTGATGAGCAGCGTTTCGCAGATGCTCACGTTATGACTAGGACTGCAGCGATTGTTCATGGCTGCTGAAACCTGTCCTTGGCATACCAGGAAGAGCCATACTGTGCCGTGATCCTGTTATCGGTTGTTTGTCTTGCTTATGGGCGCACCAGAAGGCAATGCGTCCCAGGATGGTAGGTGATGGAACTGGAAGTGAAGACTTCCTCTGGATCAAGGGGACCTGTGGATCACTAATCACCTTTAATACAGCTGCAGCTTTTTCCCAAGATGAAATTCGTACCAGGAATATTTTTAAAAAGCTTCAACAAACAAATGGGAGTCATTAATTATGACTGCATCAAAGCAGATTTGTGTTCGTGCAGTGGGCTGTTCCTAGTGCTACAAGCCTCTGCACTGAACGAACAGTTCTCCTCACCCAGCCTGTGGTGACTCCTCCACTGTTTCCCTTCCCCTGGCTCTGTCACACTCTGCTTCCAGTACTGATGATGATGTCTTTGCTGGGTCTATTCTAGGCTTCTAGAATAGTCTGAAAAAGCTGCCATCTGTCTCTGTCCCTTTTTAAATATTAACCTCATGAGGCTCTTGAAGTTACTTTGATTGCAGAGTGGTTTGTGTTTGTGAAGTGTCAAGAGACTAGAGACTGTTACTTTTAATAATACCTGTTAATGCAGTACCTCTCCAGTTGAGTCTGTTTTCCCTCTGATTTGAAGCAGTGATACCGTCTATAGCAACGCTGCGTGTTAACATCTGTTCAAACAAACGGTTGCTTCTGTCCCCACCACAGTATTCATCCAAGGCAAAAAGCTGTTGTGGATTCTTGCTCCATAACCCTAAAATTTTGTGCAGCGATGATAACAGCGTCCAGACAGTGACTTGATAGCAGTTTGCATGCACGTGTGCTAAAGCAGTTTTCTTAGGGGATAGACAGGGTAAGGTAGGAGCTCTCTCTTTGAGGCTCCATTTCAAATTGCACTTGCCAGTATTGTAATGGAAACTGTAGGTATGCTTTACACTGTTTATTTAGACACTCTGCATTAGTTTGGCTTTGCTGTTTGAATTATTCCTTTTTTTAAAAAGGGTGCTTTGATTTACGAGGTGGGCTGAAACCTCCAGTTTCAAATATTTCAGCCCACTTACTCAAGATAATACTCACATTGTGGACACTTGACAGGGCAACAAGCATTGGCAGGGAGGAGGAAAGCTGGCAAACTTCAGCTTCTAGGAGACCCTGTACAAAACCCAGAAGGCGTAGGCAGGAGACTGCACAGCGGGATTGAGAACATTAAACTTTGCAACTTCAGGAAGCTGTTGGACAATTGAGAGTATTATGAACAGGTTGCTGCAGTGATGAGCAGGGAGATAGCTAACACTGCAGTGAAAGGTGAAGCTTCTTAGGACTGTTAGTATTTGGGAAAACCACCTCAACCAGAGGACAACACAAACTTTACTCAGTATATCAGTACTATCCAGTGATTGTGTCTTGAGTGCAACTCTAAGGCCAAAGTGAAGCTCTGAAGCCAGATTTGTGTGCTCTGCTTGGTACATGTAGTGCTTGGTAGTACATCATTCCTACAAGAGCTGTGACACTGTTTGCTTTTGCAGTTGCATAATATGAACACTGAGTAAGATTCCTCAGCTCACAGTGCGTTGGCATTTCATGAATCTGAGGAAGAGAAGCAACGCTCATCGCTTTCAGGGACTGAATGTCCTTCCTGACTGAGTACTGGATAGGCTGGTAGCAACATGGTGAGCTTCTAGCTAAATTCTCGTTGTGTACGTTTAGTATATTTGTAAGTTAGGCTGTGTGTGGTTTAGCCCTCAAAGAAGTTTTTTTTAATCCAGATCATTTACCTCATAGTATTTATATTTGGGAAATTGATTTTGCTAAACTGCTTGGAAACTGAGGAAAATATCCCATAAAAAGTTCAAAGTTAGCTTTGATGCTAATTGTATTTAAGTGTCTTGTGTTACCACAAATTACAGTTTCCTGGAAGTCTCTTAGAAGGAAAGAGTAAAAAGGTTTTTTGCATGCATTTCCAAGTAAGTAGAGGAGAAACTGCTGCATCCAATGTGAGAATCTTCTGAAATTTGAAATTTTGAAGTAAATTTCTTAGTTTTGTTGTCTGTAATATGCTAGTTAAGAGTATACCCACCTGATCTATCCTTTTACTGCTACTTTAAAGCCTATAACTGAAGTTCTTTTTCTTAGTGCCCTGGCTGACAACAGCATAGATGAGTGACTTCTGATCCCTTCCTTGTTTATAATTCTGAAATGTGTATTTATTTCTTATTTGTTCTAGCTTTTACAAAACTGATCACAGTAAATGGCCAAGAATATCATCTTCAGCTGGTTGACACTGCTGGCCAAGTAAGTTATCTTTCTTTGAAGCTTTCCTCAGAGTTAAGACAAGTATTCATACTCCTGTAGAGCTAAATTGGTAGCAACCATGTGCTTAAAGCTGAAGTTTAACGTAAATGATTCTTCTTTGTCATTTAGTCACCAAAGAGCAAAGTTTCTGGGGGGTTTGTTTTGTGGGGGGTTTGTTTTGTGGGGGGTTTGTTTTGTGGGGGGTTTGTTTTGTGGGGGGTTTGTTTTGTGGGGGGTTTGTTTTGTGGGGGGTTTGTTTTGTGGGGGGTTTTCTCCTGTCTATTGAATGTGTGCCTAAAAAAGTGAAGAAGGAACCACGTTAACTCTGATGTACTAAAAGTTCATAAGTAGCTTGCTTGCTATTTACGGACTAAACTAGCAGTCTTGCTTTAGATGGAAAATGTCACTTCAATAAACCATGGAGAAGTTTTTCATGACTTTGTGATTTGTGTGCTCCAGCTGCACCACCGTGACTTATATCCATGAAATAGTCATGCGGAGTAGACAGAAATGTGTCTAGGTAGTACTTACCGAGCTACCAGTAAACTGCTGGAGTTTGTTTACATTTTTAAGTAAGTGATGATTCATGCATGCTTCTGAGCTTCACGTCACGACGGGGAGTGCAGGAGGAGACAGTGAACTCATGTCCCGTGGCATGGTCAGTAGCTTCATGAAGTACAGGTGTTCATTATATAGTGCTGCTTGACCAAACTTGCCACGCACGTTCCATGCACAGGAGTGCTCCGTCTTTTGAAAGACTCTATATTAAAAAAGGAAAGAAAAAAAAAAGGGGGGGGGGGG